>NC_138185.1:146739184-147339184 GCF_964194105.1 Spermophilus citellus
ACTATATTCAGTCACCCTAATATAAAATAGAACATCATAATTTACTTTTTTTTTAAATTATTTTATTGTTGGTTGTTCATAACATTACATAGTTCTTAACATACCATATTTCACAGATTGATTCAAGTGGGTTATGAACTCCCATACCCCGTATACAGATTGCTGTGTCACATCAGTTACATTTCCATTGAGTTACAAATTGCCTTTCTAGTGACTGATGTATTCTGCTGGTCTATCCCATTCTCCACTGTCCCCTCACCCCTCCCCTCCCCTCCCCTCCCCTACTCTCTCTCCATCCCCTCTACTATAAATCGTTTCTTCCACTTATATAATTTTCCTCCTACTCCTCCTTTCCTCTTATATGTAATTGTGTATAACCCTGAGGCTCACCTTCCAGTTCCATGCAATTTCCCTTAACTCTCACTTTCCCTCCCGCCTATCATCCCTGTTTAATGTTAATCTTCCTCAAGCTCTTCGTCTCTACCCTGTCCTTGGTTACTCCCCTTATATCAAAGAAGACATTTGACATTTGTTTTTTAAGGATTGGCTAGCTTCACTTAGCATAATCTGCTCTAATGCCATCCATTTCCCTCCAAATTCTATGATTTTGTCATTTCTTATTGCAGAGTAATACTCCATTGTGTATAAATGCCACATTTTTTTAACCCATTCATCTATTGAAGGGCTTCTAGGTTGGTTCCACAGTCTTGCTATCGTGAATTGTGCTGCTATGAACATCGATATAGCAGTGTCCCTGTAGCATGCTCTTGTTAGGTCTTTAGGGAATAGACCGAGGAGGGGAATAGCTGGGTCAAATGGTGGTTCCATTCCCAACTTTCCAAGAAATCTCCATACTGCTTTCCAAATTGGCTGCACCATTTTGCAGTCCCACCAACAATGAACAAGTGTACCCATTTCCCCACATCCTCGCCAGCACTTGTTGTTGTTGGATTTTTTAATGGCTGCCAATCTTACTGGAGTGAGATGGTATCTTAGGGTGGTTTTGATTTGCATTTCTCTGACTGCTAGCGATGTTGAGCATTTTTTTCATGTACTTGTTGATTGATTGTATGTCCTCCTCTGAGAAGTGTCTGTTCAGGTCCTTGGCCCATTTGTTGATTGGGTTATTTGTTATCTTATTATCTAATTTTTTGAGTTCTTTGTATACTCTGGATATTAGGGCTCTATCTGAAGTGTGTGGGGTAAAGATTTGTTCCCAGGATGTAGGCTCCCTGTTTATCTCTCTTATTGTTTCTTTTGTTGAGAGAAAACTTCTTAGTTTGAGTAAGTCCCATTTGTTGATTCTGGTTGTTAACTCTTGCGCTATGGGTGTCCTATTGAGGAATTTGGGGCCTGACCCCACAGTATGTAGATCATAGCCGACTTTTTCTTCTATCAGACGCCGTGTCTCTGATTTAATATCGAGCTCCTTGATCCATTTTGAGTTAACTTTTGTGCATGGCGAGAGAAAGGGATTCAGTTTCATTTTGATGCAAATGGATTTCCAGTTTTCCCAGCACCATTTGTTGAAGATGCTATCCTTCCCTCCATTGCATGCTTTTAGCCCCTTTATCAAATATAAGATAGTTGTAGTTTTGCGGATTGGTTACTGTGTCTTCTATTCTGTACCATTGGTCCGCTCGCCTGTTTTGGTACCAGTACCATGCTGTTTTTGTTACTATTGCTCTGTAGTATAGTTTGAAGTCTGGTATCGCTATACCGCCTGATTCACACTTCCTGCTTAGCATTGTTTTTGCTATTCTGGGTCTTTTATTATTCCATATGAATTTCCTGATTGTTTTATCTATTTCTACAAGAAATGCTGTTGGGATTTTGATTGGGATAGCATTGAACTTATAGAGAACTTTTGGTAATATCGCCATTTTGATGATGTTAGTTCTGCCTATCCATGAGCAGGGTATATTTTCCCATCTTCTGAGGTCTTCTTCTATGTCTCTTTTTAGGGTTCTGTAGTTTTCATTGTATAGGTCTTTCACCTCTTTTGTTAGATTGATTCCCAGGTATTTTATTTTTTGGGGGGATATTGTGAATGGAGTAGTTGTCCTCATTTCTGTTTCAGAGGATTTGTCGCTGATATACAGGAATGCATTTGATTTATGCGTGTTGATTTTATATCCCGCCACTTTGCTGAATTCATTTATTAACTCTAATAGTTTCTTTGTAGACCCTTTTGGGTCTGTTAGGTATAGAATCATATCGTCTGCAAATAGTGATAATTTAAGTTCTTCTTTTCCTATTTTTATGCCTTTAATTTCTTTCATCTGTCTAATTGCTCTGGCCAGTGTTTCGAGGACTATGTTGAACAGAAGTGGTGAGAGAGGGCATCCCTGTCTTGTACCAGATCTTAGAGGGAATGCCTTCAATTTTTCTCCATTTAGGATGATGCTGGCCTGTGGCTTATCATAGATTGCTTTACAATGTTGAGGAATGATCCTGTTATCCCTAATTTTTCTAGAGTTTTGAACATAAAGGGATGCTGTACTTTGTCGAATGCCTTTTCTGCATCTATCGAGATGATCATATGGTTCTTATTTTTAAGTCTATTGAGGTGGTGAATAACATTTATTGATTTCCGTATATTGAACCAGCCTTGCATCCCAGGGATGAATCCTACTTGATCATGGTGTATAATTTTTTTGATATGTTTTTGAATCCGATTCGCCAGAATTTTATTGAGGATTTTTGCATCTAGGTTCATTAGAGATATTGGTCTGTAGTTTTCTTTCTTTGAAGTGTCTTTGTCTGGTTTAGGAATCAGGGTGATGTTGGCCTCGTAGAATGTATTTGGAAGTTCTCCCTCTTTTTCTATTTCCTGAAATAACTTGAAAAGTATTGGTGTTAGTTCCTCTTTAAAGGTTTTGTAAAATTCTGCTGTATACCCATCCGGTCCTGGGCTTTTCTTAGTTGGTAGTCTTTTGATGGTTTCTTCTATTTCCTCTATTGTTATTGGTCTGTTTAGGTTGTCTATATCTTCCTGACTCAATCTGGGCAGATCATATGACTTAAGAAATTTATCGATGCCTTCACTATCTTCTATTTTATTGGAGTATAAGGATTCAAAGTAATTTCTGATTATCTTCTGTATTTCTGAAGTGTCTGTTGTGATATTGCCTTTTTCATCCCGTATGCTAGTAATTTGGGTTCTCTCTCTTCTTCTCTTCGTTAGCATGGCTAAGGGTCTGTCAATTTTATTTATTTTTTCAAAGAACCAACTTTTGGTTTTGTCAATTTTTTCAATTGTTTCTTTTGTTTCAATTTCATTAATTTCAGCTCTGATTTTAATTATTTCTTGCCTTCTACTTCTTTTGCTGTTATTTTGCTCTTCTTTTTCTAGGATTTTGAGATGAAGTATGAGATCATTTATTTGTTGGTTTTTTCTTTTTTTAAGGAATGAACTCCAAGCAATGAATTTTCCTCTTAAAACTGCTTTCAATGTGTCCCATAGATTCCGATATGTTGTGTCAGTGTTTTCATTTATCTCTAAGAATTTTTTAATTTCCTCCTTGATGTCTTCTATGACCCATTGGTCATTCAGTAACCTATTGTTCATTCTCCACGTGGTGCATGATTTTTCCTTCCTTCTTTTATCGTTGGTTTTCAGTTTCATTCCATTATGATCAGATAGGATGCATGGTATTATTTCTACTCCTTCATATTGTCTAAGAGTTGCCCTGTGACATAATATATGATCTATTTTTGTGAAGGATCCATGTGCTGCTGAGAAAAATGTGTAACTACTTGATGTTGGGTGGTATATTCTATATATGTCAATTAAGTCTAGGTTGTTAATTGTGTTGTTGAGTTCTATAGTTTCCTTATTTAACTTTTGTTTGGAAGATCTGTCCAGTGGTGAGAGAGGTGTGTTGAAGTCTCCCATGGTTATTGTATGGTGGTCTATTAGATTCTTGTACTTGAGAAGAGTTTGCTTGATGAACGTAGGTGCACCATTGTTTGGGGCATATATATTTATGATTGTTATGTCTTGTTGGTGTATGGTTCCCTTGAGCAGTATGCAGTGTCCCTCTTTATCCTTTTTGATTAATTTTGGCTTGAAATCTATTTTGTTTGATATGAGTATGGACACTCCTGCTTGTTTCCGCAGTCCATATGAGTGGAATGATTTTTCCCAGCCTTTCACCTTCAGTCTATGTATATCTTTTCCTATCAAATGCGTCTCCTGTAGGCAACATATTGTTGGATCTTGTTTTGTGATCCATTCGACTAGCCTGTGTCTCTTAATTGGTGAGTTTAAGCCATTAACATTTAGGGTTATTATTGAGATTAGGTTTGTTCCTCCAGTCATATTTGTTTATTTATGTTACTAAACCTGATTAGTTTTCCTCTTTGGTTACTTTTCCCCCTTTACTGTCCTATCTCCCACTGATGGTTTTCAATGTTATTTTCAGTTTCCTCTTCCTGTAATGTTTTGCCAAGGATTTTTTGAAGAGATGGTTTTCTAGCTGCGAATTCTTTTAACTTTTGTTTATCGTGAAAGGTTTTAATTTCATCTTCCATCCTGAAGCTTAATTTCGCCGGATACACGATTCTTGGTTGGAGCCCATTTTCTTTCAGTGTTTGAAATATGTTATTCCAGGATCTTCTAGCTTTCAGAGTCTGTGTTGAGAGATCAGCTGTTATTCTGATTGGTTTGCCCCTAAATGTAATCTGCTTTCTTTCTCTTGTAGCTTTTAAAATTCTCTCCTTATTCTGTATTTTGGGCATCTTCATTATAATGTGTCTAGGTGTGGATCTCTTATGATTTTGCACTTTTGGCGTCCTGTAGGCTTCTAGGATATGGGATTCTGTTTCATTCTTCAAGTCTGGGAAGTTTTCTCGTATTATTTCATTGAATAGATTGTTCATTCCTCTGGTTTGGAGCTCTGTGCCCTCCTGTATCCCAATGACTCTTAAGTTTGGCCTTTTAATGTTATCCCATATCTCTTGGATGTTCTGCTCATGGTTTCTTAGCAGTCTTGCTGAACTGTCTATGTTCTTCTCAAGTTGAAATACTTTGTCTTCATTGTCTGATGTTCTATCTTCTAAGTGATCTATTCTGCTGGTAGTATTGTCAATTGAGGTTTTAAGTTGGTTTATTGCTTCCTGCATTTCTAGGATTTCTATTTGTTTGTTCTTTATTACTTCTAGCTCCCTGTGAAATTGATCTTTTACTTCCTGGATTTGTTTCTGTAGTTCCTTGTCAATGTGATCTTTCATTGTCTGGTTTTGCTGTCTCATGTCTTCCTTGAGAGTCCAGATCATCTGAAGCATGTATATCCTGAACTCTTTATCTGACATTCCATCTGTTGCAGCTATTACCTCTTCTAGGGTTGAGTTGACCTGCATTGCTTGTGGTCCTTTCTTTCCTTGTCTTTTCATGTTGCTTGCGTTTCTTTCTGCTTCGTGAAACTGTTGTGTTTTTGAAATTTTTCCCCCTGTTTATTTTTGTTGCTCTTGTATATTTAGGATATCTCTCTTGTAGGGCGGGTAGTGGCTGTGATCCTCCTCTAATCAGGGTGATCTATATACTACGCTGGTTGGTCGTAGGTCTGCCCGCCCCGCGGGCACGGGTGGCTGCTCTACTCTGCCCCCACTCCAATTGCGGTGACGTTCCTGCCACGTCCTCGGATCGTTGGTCCTGATCCGGACGTGGGCAGCAGCTCTTCTCCACCCCTACTCCAATTGATGTGACGTGTCTACCACGCTGGTCGGCCTCCAAGCCTGTTCCGCCGGTGGGTCTCAGATCTGCCCACCCTGCGGGCCTGGGCTGCAGTTCTGCTCAACCCCCACTCCCAGTGGGGGTACCTAACTGCCTCTCCAACGGGTCTCTGGTCTCCTTCCGGATGCTGGCGGCGGCTCTGTTCAACCCCCACTCCAACCAGTGTGACGTGACTGCCTCGATGCTACTCGTCCACTACACTGGCCGGCTGCCGAGCCTGTCCTGCCAGTGGGACGCAGGACTGCCTACCTTGCAGGGTCAGACGGCAGCTCTTCACGGCCTCTACTCCAAGTGGGTTGACTTGGCTACCCTGCCGTCGGGTCGCTGGTCCTGTTCCAGGCGTGGGCGGCTACTCTCCTCGGCCCCAGCTGCAGTTGGGGTGTCGCGATACCACACCGGCGGGACCCTTAGCCTGCTCTGGGCACAGGAGGCAGCTCCACTCTGCCCTCCAGGCCCCCGCAGTACCCAGCAGGACCCAGACCAAGAAGCAGTCCCTGTAGGATCCCCAACCCTGAGCCAGAGCCGCTTCGGGAGCCAGGAGCCGGTCTCTCCGATCCCCGCCACTTTCTGCTAGGAGCAGGCTCCTCAGGGCAACCGCCGCGGGTTCCCCAAACCCAGGCCAGAGCCGCCCCGGGAGCCCAAGCCTGGCCGCACCAGACTCTCCCTGCTAGGTGCCCAAGCCTGGCCGCACCAAACTCTCCCTGCTCGGTGTACGCTCCCCTTGGAGCAGAGTCTAAGACGCACTTCCCGCGGGCTCTCCAGCTCCGGGTCAAAACTGTTCCAGGAGACAGAGTCCCGCTGCCCCTCGTCGCAAGTTTCACTTGTGGGTGGCCTCAGCTCGCGGTCCCCACAGGCTCCGCGGCCCTGGGCTCAAGCAGCCACGAGGGCCAGAACCCAGCCTCTCCGATCCCTGCCACACTCTGCTCGGAGCAGGGTCCACAGAGGTACCCCAACCTCAGGCCCAGGCGGCCCCCGCCCGGACCTGGCAGCTCCAACCTCTCCCAGCTCAGTGTATGCTCAGACAGGGGCAGGGTCAAAGACACAGTCGCCGCGGGTTCTGTAGCCCCGGGCCAAGAAGGATCTCCCGCCCTGGGCCAAAGCAACCCGGGGAACTAGAATCTGGCCGCTCAAATCCCGGCGCCCGCCTTGCCAGGGGTGAGGCCTGAAGAGTATTCTCAGAGTTTCCAATCCCGAGCCTGAGCGATCTGTCTGCGCGACGCAGGCAAATACCAGCCTGGAATCACCTGTTCTGTAGTTGAATGAGCTGAGATCAGTAGAAAGCAGGGATGATTGCGTCAGCTCTCCATGATGGCGGCTGCAGTTCTCCTGCGTGTTCCAACCGGTGTCGGGAAACGAACTGGACCGATTCTCTCCTGTATTTCAAAGCTGGAATTCAGCACTCAGCACGGCTAGTGTGCCACTGGCAGGAGCCTGCAGAATCCGCTTCGCTGTAATCCCTCTCTGGTAACTCCCGGCTAATTAACTCGGGCGCGTCCCAGACTCCATCCACGGGGCGGTCCGCCGACCAAGTACTGCTTCGCTCCGTGTGGAAAAATCGCCCGCTACCAAGCCCCTGCAGCCGAATCCCGCGCGCTGGAATTTTGACCTCTAGATTCTGGAGCACTTCAATTTCACTGGGGATTCCCACCAAGGTAGCCTTCAGCCATTTCACCTCGTGTTTCTCCCACACAGTGGCGCAGCGTACTGGTGTGCTGTACTCCCTTGGCCGCCATCTCTCCTCATCTCTCCATAATTTACTTTTTTATATTTAATCGTAGCTATGTACTCACTGACCAACTTTTACCCATCCCTCTCTACCTCCTAATCCTCCAGGCTGTCATACCCATTGCTCTATCTCAACTTTTATGGGATCAAGTTCTTAGGTTCCACAGAATGAGATCATATGGTATTGGTTATTTTGTGGTTGCATAGTTTAGTTTACTCAATGACCTCTTCTTCAATTCCTCTTGTTGCAGATGATAGGATTCTATCTGTTGTTATGGTTGAGAAGTCTTGCATTGTGATTGTGTGCTTTATTTTCTTTATTTGTTCATCAGCTTAATTATACATAGATTGTTTCCATTTCTTGGCTATTTTGGATAGTACTGCAATGAACATAGGCGTACAGATATCTTCAACCTACTCCATTATTTTATTGGGATATATACTCATTAGTGCAATAATTGGATTATTAAGGGGTTCTCTTTGTTTTTTGGAGGAAATACATTACTATTTTCCATGATAGCTGTAATAATTTATATTCTGACTAATAGTGTACATAGAATCATTTTTATCCAAATCCTTGCCAGAATTTATTATACTTGGTCTTTTTTAATATCCATGTTTCATTGTGGGTTTTATTTATATTTCCCTAATTACTAGTGAAGTTGAATTTTTTTATAATCTTGTTGACCGTCTCTATGTCTTCTTTGAGACATGTCCATTTAGTTTTATTATTTTTAAATAAAATGATGTTGATAATTACCATTATCATTATTGTTATTTACTATTGAGGGTTTTTTTTTATCCTTATATATTCTGGATATTAACCTCTGTCATATGTATGACATATAAAGTTCCAACTAGAAAAAAAATAAGACTTCTAGTATGTATTTCATTGCAAGGTAACCATAGTTAATAATGTGTTACATATATCAAAATTGCATGAAGAATAGATTTTAAATTTTCTCACTTTAAATAAAGGATAAATATGTAAGGTTACAGTACTTTGACTATGTCATTATTTGAAAATGTGTATCTATATAAAAACAACATATTATATCCCATAAGTATATGACTATTATTTTTCAACTGAAATTTATAAATTAAAAACAAGAAAAGTGTCTACTGAATCTCAGCAAGAACTATAAGAGTCTTTTATCCAAAACCTGTTCCTATTTCTCCACTTGTCTATTTTTGAAACTTCTTTATGGAATTGGCAGGCTATCCCATAAGGTTAGGCATCTTTAATAGTCAATTCTAGTCCTGTATCAATAAATGTTCCTTGCTAAGTTGGGACAAGACAGTGTATGAAAACTGGTGTATTCCATCTCTCTTTTTGCTTTGATGCCATTGATTAAAATTTGCCCAGATGAGCATGACAGATAGGTAGGCCTGACCACTCAGTGGCTCTCCCCGATGGAGATAGCTTTACATAGAGAAAAACATGGAAAACCCAGAAAAAGGCTCTAATGTTTAAAATAACTGAGATCAAACTAGGATCATCACTAACAACTTTACAAAAATAAAAAGCATTATAAGTGAATATTTTGAACCATTCTAAGAATATATAAAATGTACATGGAATAGAAAATGCACAGATGGGAGGGGAGGGGAGGGGGGATAGTAGGGGATAGGAAAGGTAGCAGAATACAACAATGACCAATAGGACATTATGTAAAATTGTGGAAGTGTAACCGATGTGACTCTGCAATCTGCATTTGGGGTAAAATTGGGAGTTCATAACCCACTTCAGTCCAATGTATGAAGTATGTTATGTCAAGAGCTTTGTAACGTTGTGAACAACCAATAAAAAAAATAAATAAATAAATAAATAAATAAATAAAAAATTTGGAAAAAAAAAAGAAAATGCACAGAAAGACAAAAAAATATAAAATAATAAAAGACATATAAGAACAAAAGGTATTTAATTGCTAGTTTTAAACTTCATGTAATGAAAAGTCCAGGCCTTTATAGCCTCACTAGAGAGTGCTACCAACTATTTAAAGAAGAAATAATAATGAATCTTCGCAAACTCTTCTAGAAAATAATGGACTATGGAATACTTACCAACTCATTCTATAAGAGATATTTTACCCTGATATGAAAGTCTGTCCAATGCATCACTAAACAGGAAAAGTATAAACTGATATCCTTCATGGATATAGAAAAAGCATAAACTACCAATCAAAAAATCATTTTAAGTATAAAGGTGCATATATATTAATAATAAAAAGATAGAAAATAACAGAGAACTCATACTACCTGATTTTGTGACTTATTATAATGTGACAGTAATTAAGAGCATGTGTTATTGGTAAGAGAATAGATAAACAGATCAATGGAATAGAACAGATCCCACAAACAGGCATACAAATGTAGACATCTCATCCTTCACAAAGGGGAAAAGAAGGAATGAAGGAAAAAAGCTGGTCTTTCCAACAAATTATGTTGGAACAACTGGATGTCTATGTACAAAAAGAAAAGAAAAGGAGAATCCACACATAGATTACACATAGATTATACTACTTAACTCAAATGGATAATAGGACTAAATATAAAATAAAGAACTATGAAACTATAGAAATAGAAGGAATAAATTGAACTGACTTTATATAGGGCCAGAAGCAGGCCACAGAAGCAGGTAGATCATAGTAACATGGACCTTGGTTTGCTATTGCATTGTGGTAGTCTCTATGAAATGTGGGCTCTGGATGTCAATGAGCTTTGCAGTATTGGTGACCACAAGACTGCCTACCCCGTGCTTGTACAACCCAGGCACTACTACCTGGAAAGAGTAATTGTCCTTTGGAGAGGAAAAAACAAGGGGGGTGTGATATGTACCAAAACGTAAGGAACCTGGTGACACAGCTTCCCAGCTGTAAAATCAGGCAGCTGGCCTGTCGATCCCTCCAGAGGACAGCAATGGAGTGGAGGAATGGCAGAACATCTTAGTGGTTACCCCGGGTAGTTTGGACGCCAGGAGGCAAACACAGCCATGGCCCCATGGAGCTAGCCATGCAGGCATAGTGGGCCAGAGGCACTGTGAGTAAGGGTGTGTCAACCAAGGATGTGTCACCCTTCCCTGGACAGGCCTAGGCATGATACCAATGCCTGCTGCAGAAGCTGGTTCCATGTAGTGCTACAGTCCTGAACCTGAAAGCATAGACCATCCATCCAATGACCTTAACCTCCCACTTCCTGACTTCCCCAGTGCCAGAAAATGAATGCAGGGCAGACCTGAATGGAAGCTGGGACTCAAGAGTTGACCAATAGCAGTGAGTATTTACAAACCCTAATTAGCATAAGTTTAGACCAATAGCATTGACCCGGTGCTATATAAACCCCTAGAACAGCACACTTGGAAAGAGAAAACCTTCTATCAGCCTCCCTCTTGCACTACAAGAGTTCTGTTCCTATTCTTCAATAAGTCTTACTTTTACACTCATTCATCCTGATTGTGGATTTCATTCTTTGAATTCAAAAGACTAGACCACAGAAAGAAGAAATCCATGGTAAATTACTAGGGTCTGTGCACCACTGCAGGGCATAGCCTACCATTAAAAGCTACAACACTTCTCACCTGGAGCGGCCTGAAACCTTAGGCGGACCCCACCCAGCAGAAGAAGTGGAAAACAAGTTTCATCTCAAAACTTTGGTTTCATCTTTTAGCCAGCATGAAGGAACACTTTGGAAGGGGGAGTGAAACAGACCAACAAAATTATTGCTTTTTTCCTAGAGTTCTATATTCCTTTTAGAAATTCTCTCTCTCTCTCTCTCTCTCTCTCTCTCTCTCTCTCTCTCTCTATATATATATATATATATATATATATATATATATATAAATACCAGGCACCTGTTGGCCAGTTAAAAGTGGATAGTGCAGCCACTGGCCTAAAAACAGGGGTGAAAAGCTTACTGGAGGAGGCTTGCTCCATCCCTTTTGTCTCTGATGGAGAAATGTTGGTCAAGCTCTGCTTCAACTTCTCTCCATGAAACACAAACCAGGTAGATAGATCAGTTCAAGCATCTTCTTTCTTTCTCTTTCAGACTGACTTGGCCTGATGGCAGAGGGTGCTCACACTGGATGTATCTTGAATACTGAGACAAAGTCTTAGTCTGACCTGAGGTCTTGGGAAAAGAGGCAAGCACTAATCCCTAGAGTGTGAGCCAAGCATTCTCAAGTTCTGTGTACTCTCTTCTCATGTGCACCACAAAACACATGTAGATCCAGGTTTTGTATACCCATCCAAACCTCCATTGTTTCATTAGGTTATTGGGAATTCTTGAGACATTGAGTGCCTTTTGGGCCCAAAACTCATACTCTCTCTGTTGAGCTCCCATTACAAGAAAGTTTTCCAAACCCTGTCAGTTTTCCTTTGGATGATTTTAAACCCATCAAAGAAAAAAACAAATACAATCCAAACAAAGATTCTCAGGCAATTTAGATCAAATATTTACAGCAAATAAAATAGGACTTAGTGGCCCTTAGTAAGAGTATTATGACAAGGGGTTGAGGCTATAGCTCAGTGGTAGAGCACTTGCCTTGCAGGTATGAGGCCTTGGGTTCGAACCTCAGCACCACATAAAAACAAATAAATAAATATAACTGTGTCCATCTACAACTAAATTTTTTTTTTAAAAGAATATGATGACAAAAACATCAGGAAAGACAAAAGAATTTGTCTGGGGCATGTGACCTTAGGAAGAGGTCTCTCCGTTAGTTCAATAATTGAGTTCCTCCAGAACATATAATCCTGACCATAGTGCCTCCATAATTAAGGGTAAGTACAGTACATAAAATTCAGAGTTTCTCCTTTTAAGAGGGAAATGAGGGGCTGGGGATGTGGCTCAAGCGGTAGCGCGCTCACCTGGCATGCATGCGGCCTGGGTTCGATCCTCAGCACCACATACCAACAAAGATGTTGTGTCCGCCGAGAACTAAAAAATAAATATTAAAAATTCTCTCTCTCTCACTCTCTCTCCTCTCTCACTCTCTCTTTAAAAAAAAAAGAGGGAAATGACACAAAGAAAGGGGATTTGGGGTCATGCCTTGGTCAGAGAAAATGATCCAATCAGCATAAATCCTAGTTAAGCTTCAATATGTGGTCATTTGTGTTTTGAGGATTTCAGGAGAGATAAAGGAAACTTTGAGCACTTTGCCTTAGTAAGAGCAACTAAT
The DNA here is from genome assembly GCF_964194105.1 of Spermophilus citellus. NCBI lineage: Eukaryota > Metazoa > Chordata > Mammalia > Rodentia > Sciuridae > Spermophilus > Spermophilus citellus. Next base: position 146,751,823 of record NC_138185.1, read on the forward strand.
ACAACCAGCAGGCCTCAAGAGGTGATTGCCAATGGCTTTGAGGTCAACAGGGGATGAAGGATGGAGGAATGCCTTCTTTCCCTTGTCTTCTAGATTGGTAATATACCATCTGGCACAAGCACTCATACACTGGATTCCTTTGACCTTCAAACCTTGGACTGGGGGGAATGCCTGATATTTTCTGTACTCAAATTGGCCCAAATATCAGTTGGAGGACAGGGACACATGACATAAACTGTAATACTAGGCTTGCATGAGCAATTGCTCAAACTGCTTCTAGATCAGAAGGAAAAAAGTGCAAACTGCTGTGGCACTTTCTCATATTCTGGGGTTCTACTCTCTCAGTAAGTTATAGAAAGAGGGGAAACAAAGCGGAAAGGGATATGGAGAGGCCAGTTTCTCCAAGTCCCGAGACTTTTGAGGACACTTAAGAGGCTTACATTCTTCTTATTTGGATCCAATGCAGCAGGGACCCACCTTCAGGAAGCTGATATGGTGGGTCCAGAAATATTAGAAAACATCCTGATTCTCATGGGATTTTCTTTTTATCCAGATGAATGTAGGAAAGGAAAATAGAAAGATTCCATACATATAGGTTTTCTTTTCTAAAACAAAAACAAAATCAAAAACACAATATTTTCCTGAGGACCTCAGGGGCTCACATTTCTATCAATATCTGGGTTAAGTCTAATCTGATCCAAAAGTGCATTCTGATCTGATAAAGATGTTCTTAGTGATTCTTCACTAGAGTAATTAGAGGCTGTTTCATTTTGCCGGGAGGAAAAGCTTTTTTTTTTTTTTTTTGAGCTTAATTTTTCTGGTGAATTCACCTATGCTTCCATGCACTTGATGTATATTTTTTTCCAATCAGTCTTGCCTAACCAGAGGTTTATAAGTCCTCTTATTTTTTTCCTGCCATCTTTTATTCAAAGGCCAATTTTTCAAGGTTTAACTCTGAAATGCATTGGGAAAAAAAAATCTCCTTTTACAGAATCCTAAGGAGGGAAATGAACAGTGGTGATGATGAGTGTGAGTCTGACCACCGTAAAGGACAAGTGACACCTAAAACTTTGATTTTAGTGTCTACCATGGCTGCCAGACTATTCCTAATATTTCTAATTATATAAGACTCCCCTATATTTGAGTCATAATGTAAAAATCTGTGAAAGGCTATTTTTAATTTCTAAATGGTTGAATCTAATAGAGACTTTAATAAACATCTATAGCTGTTGTCTCATACCTGTGGAGATCTAGTACCTGCTTAAAAGCTACAAGATCTTTGCTTCCTGTTTTATGCATATGTGTGTACACCTGTATATTATGTGTTGTTTCTACATATGTGCTTGGGTCCATATAACATGTACATGTATCGATTGACTTATAGATAAATAAGTACCCAGAACTTAATGAGCAGATTTAAATGCCTTTTCTGTTCATGTGACTTAGTGAAACTTTAATGAAAAAGGTCAATTTATACTGATAAGAGTAAGGTGTCTTTAAAATTACTAACCCACACATTTTTTAAAAAGTTTTCAGCCAATCAAAGTGTTGGTTTCCATAAAATATTTAAAGTACAATATCCATTGCTTTAAGTAACATTTCTTTGGCAGGAATAACTGACTTAAAGTGTTTACTAGACTTCTCTGATATCTTGGTTTTCATGAGTAGCTTAAGATAGAAATGAGTAAATAGATTTAACATAAATGGAATTAATCTTCATGCATGTTTGTTAAAAGACATCTGATTTATTTGCAATGTTAAATTCTAAAACAGCAACTGCTAAATACAAACTCAAGTGCTACTGACTTGGAGATCTTGACTCATAAAAAAGAAGTGTTTTCAGAGAAATCATCAATATTTTCATTGAATTAAGACTGGATGTTCAATATTTGAGATTTTTCTAGTGAATGTGCACATGTACATGTCTTCTAGATTAGTGTCTGTTAAGATGATTCTTATTTTAATAGCAATGGGAATTATGATAAATTACTCAATGTTGCATCGTGTGACCATAATACCTGAGAAGAATAACTTAGAGGAGGGAAAGTTTATTTGAGTTCACAGTTTCAGAGATTTCATCCACAGTGGGTCACGCCATTGCTCTGAGCTCAAGCTGAGGCAGCACATGATGGTGGAAGGGAGTGGCAAAGGGAAGCTGTTCAGGACATGATGGCTTGGAAGCCATGAGTGGGGGTAGGTGGGTGGTGGAAGGGCCTCAGGGAAGATGTACCTTTCCAGAGCACAGCCCCATCTGCCCACTTCCTGTAGCCAGGCCCCACATGTCTACCTTTACCACCCAGTTGGTCCATTCAAACTTGGATGGATGGATTAGGTTACAGTTCTCACAATCTAATCATTTTACCTCCAAACATTCCTGCATTCACACAGGAGCATTTGGAGGGATGCCTCATATTCACACCATAATGTAAGGAGAACCTGTCTTTATGATTTTTTTTTTATGTAGACTAATTTTGGAGAGTGTAACAGAAAAGCAACCAAAAATGTTTCAATTTATTGCAGGTACGATTTGAATATTGTTCTTACAATACACATTACAGGATAAGACAAGCTGTGTTTTTCATTTTTACACTTTTCTTTCTACATATTCAAAAAACTCAAAGAATGTATTCAACAAATCAGGCTACCAGGACATATGGAGACATAAAAACACTCAGCATATGGGTAGAAAAAAGTTATTTTAAACACAGACTGATTAGAACTAAGTGGGTGAATTAGTATACCCATGAGGAAAAATTGGGGTTACAGATGACATAGAAGCAAGTCAAACATGTTGCCAGCTTGTTCTTTAATGTTATACATAGGCTGCCATGTGCTCAGGTTTACAATTCACACTGCATGATCTGAATTTTCCACAACTCATATTGCATGATCAAACAAGATCGTAAATTATGTCATTTCTGACAATTATTTTTTTTTAATTTTGTGAGATTAGTAGAGATGTTCTGATATTTTATTCTTGGTGTGTTACTCTTTAAAATTCAGTATAAAAATAGTTATTTCTTTGTATTGTGAGTTGTGTTTTCATAAATGAATAGTTTTTGAGTCAATTGCTTTACATAAAACAAAATATAAATCTGTGTTCTCTTAAGGAAATGTAACATATATTTGCATGTTCTTTAGTTATTCACAACTTGAAGATAATAATAAAGCATTAAAGGGAATAACCATTATATAACTTGATGACATGGAATAAGCAGTTAAGAATGATAAGTGAAAGGTATTTTTTCTACCATTTTATTTTATTTTGTTCTTGTATTAAGAAAAAAATTAAGAACTTTATATATTCTATCTGTTGTTCAGAAATTTGAATTGGTCTTATAAAGAGTTCAATCATTTAATGTATAATTTAGAAAATTATAGAAAAATATTACATATTTGAGCTTTCAGAACTATTTTTTAAGTGCTAACAAGTACTTACACAAATCTTAATGAATAAGTGTTTAAAGTATTTTTAATGGAAAAATTGAAATGCATAGATATTTTAAAATATGCTTACTATATATTAACTATGTACTATCCCCTCTACTGTTACTGGAGTTTGCAAAATTAACCTGCTATGTCATACTTATTTCCCTCGGGGAGATTATATTTCAGAATTTTTACAGAAAAGGTAAATAATAATTTAAACAAATTTTAATCTTTGAGACTGAGATAAAAAATAGAAATAACATCAGGCTTTACTAATTTATTATTTTCTTTTATTTTGTAAACTGTATTTTAATTGAATTAATGAAACTGGACACAGAGTAACTCCATTGTTATGTCCTACAAACTTTGTTGTTTTTATGTTACTCTTACTGCAGATTTCTGTTTTATTTTTTCCCTATTAATATTTTAGTGGAAACCTAGGATAAGACAAAAATAATAATGATTGCCTTTTGAGAGGGTAAAGAAAAACTTAAAAGGAGTGTTAATTTACAAAGTAGATTTTTAAAAATGTGGTTAGGATAGTATTCAAGCCAAGTTCATTAAAATGTTATCCATCCATCAGGAAGGATATATTTGTTGAACAAATTTTAGGTTCTTCTTTTTATTTATAAAGACATAGCAAGAGTAATTGGATAATTTTCACATAAAAAGAAATTATTTAAATTTGGAATTTGGGGAAGTAATTCAGTGTTCTGCTAGTTGATTATTAAATGTTAAATGCTCTGAGTTATAATAACCTACATGCATAACTAGAGGCTGGAGCAATTTGTAGATATTCACTAATTCCCTGAATTTAAATCTATGTTACCTGACAATTGTGGCATCAATTTGAAGTACTTTGAGTATTCTGGGCAATTAAGTATTTCCTTTGGAACTCATATAATAGCTCCTGAATCTTTTCAAAGCCTTTTTCATCTCTTTATTCCTCAGTGTATAAATGGCTGGATTTAGGAGAGGTGTAATAACAGAGTAAAACACAGCTAGAAATTTGTCAACCCAGGTGATGCTGATTGGCCATACATAGATGAAGATGCAGGGCCCAAAGAAGAGCACCACCACTGTGATGTGGGCAGTGCACGTAGAAAGAGCTTTGGATGCACCAGTTTTAGAGCTTTGGAGGACAGTGAAAAGAATATATGTGTATGATATCAGCAACAAAATAAAGCAGGTTACAGCAACAACTCCTGTATCAATATTAATTAAAATGTTCAAATTATCAGATTCTACACAGGCTAGCTTGATCACGAGTGGTATGTCACAGAAAAAGCTGTCTATTTCCCTGGGACCACAGAAAGGCAGCTGTATAATCACAGCCATTTGACTCATGGCATGCACAAAGCCAACAGTCCAGGATGTCAACACCAACCCAATGCACCTTTGCAGACTCATAATGGTGGAGTAGTAGAGTGGTTTGCAGATGGCCACATAACGGTCATAGGCCATGGCCACCAGAAGCACCATTTCACCCCCTCCAACAATATGCACAAAAAGAATCTGGCACATGCAACCTCCAAAAGAAATGGTCTTGTTCTCTCTCAGACAGTCTGTGATCATCTTAGGAGTGGTGATTGAGGAAAGCCACATATCAACAAAAGACAGATTAGCTAATAAGAAATACATGGGGGAATGGAGATGCGGGTCAGTGATTATTAATATCATAATGATGATATTCCCAGAGACTATGATCAGGTAAAGCATCAAAAATATTATGAAGAGTAAGACCTCCATATTCCATGAGTGGCCAAGTCCAAGAAGCAAAAATTCTGAAACTTCAGACTGATTTCCTCCATCCATTTTATTTATCTCATCCTCTAAAATAACCTGGAGAGAACAAAAGATTTTTTAATTAGCAAGATTGAGAAAGGGCACTTTATATTTGGAATTTTACATTTACATTGAAATTTAACATCTAAATCTGAAATTGATAAAAATAACCAGGAAGAGAAATCTTGGCCCAAATAGCATTATCCCCAAAAGCAAAGTTAGCTAACATTCAAAGACACAGGACATGAGATGGGGTTTATATTGCAAATGACCTACTGAGAGAGTTCTTTCACAAGAAAGTAATGAAGAAAGTAGACAGCAAAGTTGAAAGGTTAGATAGTAATTATGACTTCACCTGAAAGTAGCTTCAGTCCATTAAAAAAACAAAAACAAAGCTGAGTATGTTACTAACAATCATTATACTAAATAACAAAAATGAAGTCATTTATTTTGGAAGATGACAGTAAACTGGCATTGAATCCAGAATAGTTAAAAATGATGCAAAATTACCATTTCTTCATATTGGGCATAATAATTACTTCAACCCTCCATGAAACCTCTTCTATATGACATCATAAAATTAAATTTTTAACATATACATTTAAAATAAGTTGTGACAAACTTTATAAGAAAAGATTTATAATAAATACCTTGAAAGCCAAATAATGAACATGTTGGCATAATGATCTAGAGGCAAAAACAGGTGTACAATTTATCATAAATTAAAAGCTGCAACATAGTAGAATTTGTTTAGTGAACTGAATGGATTAGAAAATAATCAATGTAGATTCATGTAGAAATTTTTTAACCTAAGTGGAAGGCCACTAAAAATTAGGTTTAAATGAATTTAAACTATTTTGAACTCTGAATATTTCATAAAACTTTAGGTTGTCAAAATATTGGCCTTCAATTATATCGTGGACACAAGATACCTAGGCTTTGAAATTTTAGTCTCCTGATCATGAACATAACCCAAAGTCTTATCTATTTATCTATCTATCTATCCATCCATCCATCCATCTAATGATATATTATTTGCAAAATGAGAATTGACTATGACTGAGTGAATGTAAACTTTCAGTAAGCACTGATTATTCATCTTTAAATATAATGATGTTGCTTATATTAATCTCTAAATAAATGGACAAGACTTCTTAAACTGAATGGTGGAAAATAATCACCCATTTTCCTTCCCTTTGGCATTGTTTCAGTGTGTGTCTTAACTTCCTTTTTTTAATATTTTTTTTCAGTTGTCAATGGACTTTTATTTTATTTATTTATATGTGGTGCTGGGAATTGAATCCAGTGCCTCACACATGCTAGGAAAGCACTCTCCACTGAGCCAAGCCCCAACCCATTTTAATTTCTTTTATACCTTCCAATCTCTACGGTGAGGGCAAGGAGTGCATGAGTAATAAAACCCATAACATATTTTGGCAATTTTTTTCTCTTTCATTCTATTGAAAACTCAGAGACAAAGATAAAAGACAAAGATAAATAGATAAAGATAAGATAAATAGACAAAAGATAAATAGACAAAGATAAAATAAAAACAAAATTCTCCTAAATAAATGAAATAACATATACATTTGCTATGGAAAAAAAAGGACATATAATAATAGTATTTTTGCTTGAAAATAAAAATTTCTTCTTATTAAAAATGTATTTAATTTCTAAGGACAATACATTGATATGGAATATAATAGGTTTATGTTCCCTGAAAATATGAACAATCTGATCCTCATAAGTTAATTTCCTGTAGACACAAAATTTTCCAGGATAAATTTTCAAAAACTACTCTGTACCTGATAAATAAGTTACATAGGTGATAGTTAATGGAGAAAGAATGATTTTAAATATGTTTGAGATAAAAGATGACTATGTACCTTTTTAAAGAAATTACACAGCATTTTTGTTAAAAAATCAAGTAATTGCTATTTTCTGTTAAAAAATTAAAATTGCTATCACTCAAAACACTAGTGGACTATCTATATTACTATATTAATATTAACCAGCATTTAAGAGAATCAGAAAACTCATCATAGTTTTAATTTAGACCTGATTAAAGAAAGTCCCACTTCAATACTTGTTGACCTTATGACCTAGTATTAAATCTATCTTTTGTTTCCATTTCCTTACCTTAGAAATGAGTACAATTAATTAATAAAAAATTTGTAATTATGTAAAGAAAACCCTTAACCAACCATACAGAAAACCCTTAACCCTTTCAATAACTCAGAATATGTTAATAAAGAATTACTTCCTTTCTCCATTCTTTGTGGTAAATTTTGACACAGTCCCAGTTTCAAAGCTATGGGCCACAGTTGTATTGGTGAGCTAAACACTTTCTGTAAATAAAATATATACAATTTCCTTTCTTTAAAGGCCTACTATTGACTTTTTGTCTAAACTGATACTCACCTACCTATTCAGTGACCACAGGAGATGCATATGCAACACCTCCTTGTTCTCTAGGAACATAGCAACTCATTCTGCCTTTACATTTCTTGCCCAGGAACCATTATTCCCATCTTACAGGAACAAAGAGAATAGGATATTCTAACAAAGTATCTTTAGAATTCTCATTTTAAAATAACTGTCATAAAAGGCCTAATGTTAGGTCTGGAATTAATTAAATTGAAAAATTAGGCAAAGGAGAAAAACTGAATTACTCTTTTAGAGAGTATTAAAAGACACCAATAAAAGTATTAATTCTTTCTAATGTAATATCCTTCCATATGGATTTTTTAACAGAAATAGTATTAAACTGTGTGATATTTTCAATATTTGTCTTTTTGCAAGCATATAATAAGACTTAGACAATTTAATATGTTGTTGATGCGCTACACAGGGATTTTCTAGTAGCTCTTAATGCCTTCCTTTGTTTTCCAGTCTGGAGTGACCAGATTTTATGTCATTTTTCTTCAGAATTATGATAATTTTTACTTATATATCTATGATTACTTATATATCTTTCTGAGCCCATATTGATTGGCAGGCAGAAAAAAAATGATCTCCCTACACAGACTTGAGAGCATCACTGAGGTAGAACATCTTAGTGTTGTGTATACTATTGTTAAAACCATAGAAATTCCAGTAAGAGCAGGATAGAAGGGAAAAGTCCATGAATTGACTTCTGGGAAGATCATAGGCATAGTGGGCATCCTTAAAATAGACACATACAAATATTATAAGAGTTATCTTAATGGAGAAAATCAGAGAGCTGAGATAACTTACTAAATACTAGGTTTTCTCTCGCCTTCTAAAATGTTCTTCTGATGACATCCATTGCTGGATGGAGACAGTGTCTGTGGAAGTGCTTTCCCTCAGCATGACCTATATTCACCACCTGAAGCCTTCCCTTGGGTGAAATTTTCTATTCTATGCTCTGAACAGAACATAAATCATGGAAATAATTACCTGGACATCTCTTGGGATTTTCTTCCTAAGAGTGACACCAAGTATTGTCTACTCTCGATGTCAGAAGACAGAGACAAGATAAACTTCATGCAAATCAAACCAATATTAAAAATTAATAAAGTTATTCATTTGGCCAATCAATACTTGGGAGATGTCTTCTGCAATCTTGAACCATTATTCTGTCTACATAAGCACATTTAATGAAGATTTTATTTCCAATTTCCAGAGAGTTCAAACACTGAGCAGTGAGACATATAACCACAAACAAAAAACCATGACATGACACAATGCCTGGACATAAGTCAAGGTAGTCTTAATAGGCAGGTAATCTTAGTCAAATGTCCTGATGTAATTCAGTTTATTCTATGATTACATGAGATACTGGCTTTTTAAAAATGGACATAAAATTATTAAAATATCTCTAAGTTTTTAAAAAGGTCATTGAAGTGCGTTAAAATACTTTTATTTTAATTTCTTAGCTTTAAATGCAATTTTTGTAGGGTACTGACATATAATGAATTGTTAACATTGAAAATGTACAATTTAATAAGCATGGACACATGCATGCAGTCATAAAAAGACCATCACCATCTAGAGAGCGATGTATGCCTCAGCCCCCAGAGTTCCCTTGTTCCTGGATAACCTCTTTCATTCTTCCACACATCCTCCCTCCAAAGAAAACTACCAGTCTGTGAACTCAAGTAGTCTGAACTCTTATTAAATCTGACTTCTTTCTCTCTCATACTTATTTTGACATTTATCATGTCAGTGTTTGCATCAATAAAACATTTCTTTCTTTTGCTGAATGCTATTCAGCCATACATAAAGACCAGCATGTTGTCATCCATTCATCTGCTGAAGGATATTTGTGTTCTTTTCACTTTGGAGATATTACAAATTGAGCTGTTTTATACATCTATGTACAAATCTGGGAAACTTTAAGACTTCTTAATTGAGAATGTTTCTATGGTATAGGATATTCTCTAACTTGGAAAACATTTATGCAACTGCAAATTGGTGCAACCAATATGGAAAGCATTATGGAGATTTTTTAATCTCCTCCTTGATGTCTTCTGTGACCAATTACTCATTCAGTAGCATATTGTTTAGTTTCTAGGTGATGGAGAAATTTTTATTTTTTATTTTGTCATTGATTTCCAATGTCATTCCATTATGATCTGATAAAATAACATGGTAGTATCTCTACATTTTTGTATTTGCTAAGAGTTGCTTTGTGGCATATTATATGCTCTATTATAGAGAAGGATCCATGTGCTGCTGAGAAGAACACATATTTGCTTGGTGCAGGATGAAATATTCTATATATATATCAGTTAAGTCTAAGTTATTGATTGTATTATTGAGATCTATCGTTTCTATATTCAACTTTTGTTTGGAAGATCTATCCAGTGGTGAGAGAGGTGTGTTAAAGTCACCCAAGATTATTGTGTTGTGGTATATTTGACTCTTGAACTTCAGAAGAGTTTGTTTGAGGAACATCACTGCTCCATAGTTTGGGGCATATTTATGATTGTTATGTCTTATTGGTATATGGTTCCCTTGAGCAGTATGTAATGACCTTCTTTATCCCTTTTGATTAACTTTGGTTTGAAGTCTACTTTATTTGAAAGGAGGAAGGAAACCCCTACTTGCTTCCACAGTCCATGTGAGTGGTATGATTTTTCACAGACTTTCACCTTCAGTCTGTGTATGTCTTTTTCTATAAGATGAGTTTCCTGGAGGCAGCATATTGTTGGATCTTTTAAAAAAAATCCAATCTGCTAGCCTATGTCTTATGATTAGTGAGTTTAAGCCATTAATATTCAGGGTTACTATTGAAACATGGTTTGTATTCCCAGCCATATTTGTTTAGTTTTGTTATTTAACTTGACTTGATTTTTTAATTAATTTTTCCTTTATGATACTACCTCCCTCTGCTGATTTTCATTATTGTTTTTTGTTTGCTCTTCATGGAATATTTTTCCAAGGATGTTTTATAGTGCCGATTTTCTAGCTTTAAATTCTTTTAACTTTTGTTAATCATGGAAGGTTTTTATTTCATCATCAAACCTAAAGCTTAATTTTGCTAGATATAAGATTCTTGTTTTGCATCCATTTTCTTTCAGAGCTTGATATATGAAAGATGTATCTTGTTCTAGGATCTCCTAGCTTTCAGTGTCTGTGTTGAGAAATCTGCTGTTATCCTAATTGGTTTACCCCTATATGTAATCTGATTCCTTTCTCTCATGGCTTTTAATATTCTCTCCTTATTCTGTATGTTGGACATTTTTATTATAATGTGCTTGGTGTGGATCTGTAGTGATTTTGTACATTTGGTGTACTGTAGGTTTCTTGAAATTTGATTTCCAATTCATTCTTCATGTTTGGAAAGTTTTATGATGTTATTTTGTTGAATAGATTGTTCATTGCTTTGGTTTGGTACTCTATGCCTTCCTCTATTCCAATAACTCTTAAGTTTGATCTTTTTATGCTATCCCATATTTCTTGCATGTTCTGCTCATGGTGTCTTTATCATTTTCACTAATGTGGTCTTATTCTTTTTCAAGATTATATATTTTGTCTTCATTGTCTGATGTTGTATATTCCAAGTGGTCTACTCTGTTGGTGATACTTTCATTTGAGCTTTCAATTTGGTTTATTGCGCCTTTCATTTCAAGGAACTTTTTATCTCCCTGTTAAGGTGATCTTTTGCTTCCTATATTTTTTTATGCAGCTCCTTGTCAAAATGTTCTTTTGCTGTCTGTATTTGCTTTATTATATCTTCCTTGAGTTCACAGAACATTTTAATCATGTACTTCTTTAACTCCTTATCTGTCATTTCTTCTGCTTTAACGTGTATTTCTATTCTTTCAGTAATAATTTTGGCTTTTATGGAAGAGACTGTCCTTTCGGTATTGTGTGTTATAAGTATCTTCCTTGAAAATAAATTTACCAAAAGTAACTAAAATTCTTTTTTGCTCACTATTTCATCCCATTGAGTTATGTGTCTCTTTTTATGCCACTACCATAGTTTTTTGATTCTTACTTATTTGTAGTAAATTTTGAAGTCAAGAAGTGGGATGTTGCCAGCTTTGGTCAGTTTGCTCAAGATTGCTTTGGTTCTTCAGGGTCTATTGAGTTACACAGAAATTTTAATGTTTTTTTTTTCCTCTAATTTTGTAAAATAAAAAAGTCATTGTATTTTAATGAAGATTGTGTTGAATTGATATGTATCTTTGAAGAATATGGATGTTTTATCAATCCATGAATTCTGGGTATATTTCTATTTATTTGTATCCACTTATTGTCAACAAAAATCTTTCAGCTTTCCAGTTAAACTTACATCTACAAATTTTACATATTGTAGTCATTATAATTGTTTCATGATTTTCTTTACATTTGTATATTTTAAAACACTACTAAGTTTTATATATTAATTTTATATTCTGCAGCACTCTTAAATTCAGCTATAAGATTGAACATTTTCTAGCTGGTGTGGTGGCACATGCTTGTAATCCCAGCAGCTTGGGACGATGAGGCAAGCAGATTGTGAGTTCAAAACCAACCTTAGGAACAGTGAAAGGCTAAGCAACTCAGTGAGACTCCATCTCTAAATAATATACAAAAAGGGGACTTGTACTGGGGATGTGGCTCAGTGGTCAAGTGCCTCTGAGTTTAATCCCCAGTAACGAGCCCACCTCAAAAAAAAAAAAAAAATCTTAACATTTTCTAGTGAAGTCTGTAGGGTTTTTTTTTAAATATATGATTTTATGGCATCTGAAGATGAAATAATTTGACTTCTTTCTTCCAAACATGGGCACCTTTTCTTTCTTTCTCTTACCAACTGAATGAAACTTCCAGTACTGTATTTGAATGGTAGTGGTAGACTGGGCATCCTTTTCTTGTTCTTGATAAGTAAAAAGTTTTAAGCTTTTTTGCCAATCAATGAACTTGTTATATATGGCCTGATTTGTTAAAATTTTGTCCAAGAAAGCATTTTGAACTTTGTTAACTGTTTTTTTCTGCATGTATTGACATGATTGTATATTAATTCTCACTTCCATTCTGTCGCTATGTTGTATCCCATTTATAGATTTGCATAGGTTGAACTATCTTTTTACCTTGGAACAACTTACTTTATTATAGTGAGTTACTTTATTATAGATTTAATGTGCTGGTGAATCCATTTCATGAGTATTTTCGTGGATATATATCTGTACTGATGTTCATCAGGAATAATAACCAGTAAGTTTCTTTTCTCTTAGTGTCGTAGTCTGGCTTGGCTAGAGGGATAATGGTGCTCTCTGAAAATGAGTTTGGAGCACTCCTTCTTAATAATTCTTTTTAGAAAAAAAAGTTTGAGAAATGTTGATTTTTTTCTATTAAAGGAATTCAGCAGTGTGGGGCTGGGATTGTGGCTCAGCGGTAGAGCGCTCCCCTAGCATGGGCGGGACCCGGGTTCCATCCTCAATGCCACATAAAAATAAAGGCATTGTGTTGTGTCCATCTACACCTAAAAAAAATAAATAAATATATTTTTTAAAAAAATCAGCAGTGTGGCCATCAGCTCCAGATTTTCTCTGGCAGAACATGTTCTACTACTGATTCAATCTCCTTAATTACTACTTGTCTGGTCAGATTTTCTGTTTCCTCATGGTGATTTCTAGGAATTTTCCATTTCTCATAGATAATACACTTTGTTAGATAAGACTTCTTTATAGCCTTTTATTATCCTTTATATTTCCTGTGCTATAATTTGTAATGTCTCCTCTTTCTGCTTTTATTTATTAGACTTTTCCCACATTTTCTTAGGGTAACTCAAGGTTTCTCAAAACTCAGGTTTTTTCTTTTCAAAACTCTGAGTTTGCTGATCTTTTCCATTGTTTATCTAGTCTGTAGTTTCCTCTTTGATCTTTTATTCCTTTTACAGTGTTTGAGCTTATTTTGTTGTTGTTTTCTTATTCCTTTTAGGTATCACAGTAGAGTATATGAGATCTTTCTTCTTCTTTTTTTTTTTTTTTGATGTTTGTAGAGAATCAGATGTGACTGCGTTACTATTACTGTCCTTGATGGAGTCTGCCTGCAAACGGGATATTCTGTCAAGGTATAGATAGGTCACAGCGGACATGCTTGAAAATGAGGTGTCTGCTGTCCTTGGGAGGGCGTGCTCGAAAACGAGAGGCTCCTTCAAGGTTTAGATAAGGTAACAGCGGACATGCTTGAAAACGAGATGTCTGCTCTCCTTAGGAGGACTTGCCTACAAACAGGATGTTCTGCCAAGTGGGCTAAGAGGGCACTGAGAAAAATTTTATTATCTGTTCTTAACAAGAGCAGAGCTCAGCATGCACCAGGCCGATAGTAGATTAGCCATGAGAAGCAGGTCACTTCTGATTAGAAAGTAAAACTTCTGTATGCTATGTTTAATTAGCTGAAAGACCTGATTTATTGCTGTTAAGGCTGCCTTCTTTGTTCACAATACTATAGAAAGATTGCTTGTATAAAAGACTTTTTTTTCTGCTGCTGCTTTGCTTGTTCTGCTTCTTCTTTCTCATGCTGACCTGCGAGTGAATTACTTCAACAGATGTTGTTCTTTATTGTTGTAAGCTTACTTCTTAAACTGTATTTTCTGTATCACTTTAGTTATAATATGTTGTATATCCATTTTGTTATTTTTTAAGTATTTTCAAAATTTCCTTTTTTGTTGCTCCCTTGACTCATTAGTTTTTTATGTTCACAATAGTTATTTTCTAAGCAATTTTTAAGTTACATAAAATTTCTGTACTTATTTATTCCTAATTTCATGCCATGGTGGTGAGAATAAATAGCCAATATGATTTTTGTCTTAAATTCGATAGAACTTATCTTGTGGCCTAACACATGATCTATGATGATCTATCATATCTATCCTTGTATGCTTGAGAAGAACATGTATTCTGTGGATGGAATGTTGTGTATATTTATATTATACCAGTTTGTAGTGTAGGTCTGATTTTCAGTACTGGTTTTTTGTTTGTATGATATATCTAAATTGAAACATTACTATCAAAGGGATTGAAGGCTTTTATTATCATTATCTTACATTTTGTCTATAGATGGAATAATTATGTAGTTTAAGTTGATAAATACTTTACCTTGATTTACATTAAACATTATAATTTCACTTTATCCCTTCCCATATTTTAAGTTTTTTATGTCATAGTTTAAATCTTTTTAAATGTTATTAATCTCTTAAAAATGATTTCAACCACTCTGTAAAATTTCTATTGGGCAATTATTTTTCTGATTTTTTTTGTTAAATTATTTATAGATATACTGAAGTTCTGTGAGCTCCCTTAAAGCAATTTAAACTGTGTGCCTGGTAGATTATTGTTATTAATTTCCTTATATTCAGATACTGGGAAATTACTAAGACTTTTGTAGAAGTGTGTCTTCTAGGTTTTTCATGCATTATTGTCTTAAGTACACTCCTTGTATTTGCTGGAGCCCTTACCTCTCCAAGACTTCACATGCTGGTTTCAGTGGGAAAGACACTTCCCTATGTAGGAGTGCTATGGCATTGTCAGATAGGCTGAAACTATTGTGATTACCATGAATGCACAGTGGTATTGACTCTACTTCCCTCTATAAGTTAAATTGGTGTTGAGGAAGATTACAGGAACCTTCAGTGACTGACAGCATGGAACTCTGCAGTGGTGGTGATCTAGGTCTTTATAGAGATGGCTGTTAACATCTTTCCAGACTCCTTGTGTCTTATTAAGGATGTTATGACAGATATAAGTGCTTCTGGCCCAGCATTTGGCTTCCTGGACCACTTGAGGTGATGGTGGTATGACTGATAGATGGTGTTCTTGAGAAGCCTTGGAATGGAGGACAGAAGCACAAGCAGTGCTTAGATGTGCATTCTCAGGAGGTGATAATAGTGATACCTAGAACAAGGCACTCCCATTGCCCATTGGTAATGATATGTGAGGGACAGAGGCTTTTGAAGCAACTAAGGAGCCAGACAGAAGATCTATAATTGCTCTGGATTCATGTCAGGAACTTTCTCAATATGGTCACTAAGCTGATGTCTTGGCCACAGGGATAGACACAAAAAATATTGCTTCCAAAATCCAGGGTTTATCTTTCTGCAAAGTATAACCTGATATTTGGAGTCAGAGCATAATTTTATGGAATAGAAATACTGAGATCAGGAAGATGGACGTAAAATAGCATTATATTAACAGCCTTAAAGACAACTATACAAACTCTCATGTTAGTGGCTACAGAAAAAATGAGTGACTTTGATGGGGAAGGTCAATGGTCAATTCGGCTTCTGGTTTCTTAGAAGGCACCACATATAATTTGTGACTCAGACAGTATCATTGAGAAAAAGAAATCCAACATTAAGACCATACTGAGTACTGAATCACTCAAACTATACAGAAAATTATGGTATATTTCTGAAGATTGACTTTATTTTATTCTCATATAAAGTTTTATGAGTACTTCATTAAAATGTATACTATGAAATTAAAATGTGTATCTATGTAACTGCTCTGAAGGACAAGGATTGTTGACAATTATTTTAAAACCACTAAAAAATTATCAATTAAATTTACATTCAAAATGTTATCATATATCTATCTTCTACAATCCTACTGTTTTGTCTCTCTCTATATGACTTAGATAAGTCTGTTTCCAAAGAAAATTTTAGAGATCTGAGCAATACCCCATTTCTCTGTAATTATGCATTTAACCTAAGTATCTTCTTTAGAATGTACAAAACCTCTCCAGAGTTTCCTCATGGCTGTCTTCATTTCTTTATTTCGTAGAGTGTAGATAAGTGGATTTAAGATAGGGGTGATGATGGTATAAAATATAGCAAGAAACTTATCCACAGAATGGTTGTTGAAAGGCCAGACATAGATGAAGATGCATGGACCAAAGAAGATCATCACCACTGTGATGTGAGCTGTCAGAGTGGAACGGGCTTTGGATTGCCCGGTAGAAGCATGCCTCCTGATGGTTATGAGGATCACGCTGTAGGAGACAAGCAAAATGAGGAAACAACTCATGGAGAGCATGCCACTGTTAGCAACAATGACTATCTGAACAAAATATGTGTCTGTGCATGCAAGTTTGCTAACCAGAGGGAGATCACAGAAAATGCTATCCACCACATTGGGACCACAGAAGGGCAAGTTCACAACAAATGGTACCTGAAGTCCTGCATGAAGGAGACCTATTAACCAAGGAATAATTGCAAGCAAGGTACACACCTTCTTGTTCATGATGGTCATGTAGTGTAAGGGCTTACAAATAGCCACATATCTGTCAAAGGCCATGGAAACCAATAGTACCATTTCATTTCCACCCAGTAAATGAAGAAGAAATATCTGAGTGAAGCAACCAAGAAAAGAAATAGTCTTCTTGTTTTTTACCAAGTTCACGATCATTTTAGGCGTGGCAAAGGAAGCAAGGGTCATATCTACAAAAGATAGATTCCCAAGGAGGAAGTACATGGGAGTGTTCAGATTTGGGGTGAAAAAAACAGTAACTATAATGAGAAGGTTACCTAAAACTGTTAACAAATAGATAATTGAGAAGAGTGGAAAGAGAAGAAACTCTATATCCTTGAAGCTTGTCAGTCCCACCAAAATGAATTCTGATACTTGAGTCTGATTTAATACTTCCATGGACTTGATCATATGGCTTGCTCACAGACGACCTGTATAGAGAAAACAAGATTACTTACACCATTGAGTTTGCTAAGTTCTGGGAAGAATGTGGATAAAAATGTGAATACCTGTCCATTGTTGGTGGAATATAAATTAGTACAGCCAGTATGATAAACAATATGGAGATTCTTCAAGAAACTAAAAACAGAATGACCATATGATATAACTATTCTACTACTGGGTATATGTCCAAAGAAAATGAAGCCAGTATGTCAAATACACATCTGTACTCTCATGTTTATTACAGCACTATCCACAATAGCTAAGAAATGGAAAAACCTGCACATCCATTTCAAAAAATTACAATAAAGGATTTTAATATGTTCATTATAAAGAAATGATAAATGTTTATGATTCAAAATATGTCATGTACCCATAAGTTTGTACATTTTATGTTATTAGCTAAATATAAACTTAATTCAAAATTAAAAGGAAAATGTGAAGATATCCTACTGTACCTCTGAAATCAAATATTTTATTTGCAAACACATACATTAACTTACAACTAAGTATAATGTTTCGGAAATGAAAGATTGATGGCTGAGATACTACTTAAAGATATTTGTGATCTGAATGAGCTTAGAAAATAGCTCTCTCTGGTATCAAGTGGTGTGATCCTTTAGACTTGATTATCCACTCATATTCTATCCTTCAGCAAATAAGTTAATTGATTGAAAACTGGGGAAACTAAATCAATGTGAAAGCAAGAAACTGAGACAGTGAGTGGACACTCAGTATTGGGGATGCAAGGATAGGAAAGATGACAGAATGAACAGAGCAGAAACATAATTAAGAATGATTTTAGGGTGATGAAGATTTAAATAGATTAACATATTTGTGTAAAATAGATAAAACATGAGATTATACTTAAAATTCAAAAAGGTCTTTGAAGCAAATCATTATGGAAAAATGGATATACAAAAAAGTAGAGGAAAACAACACAAACATAATGCAGCTCAAACTCAATCTCATAACTTCTACAAAAAATAACTTTAAAGTGGATAATAAACTTAAATGTCACATTGAAAGCTAAAATCTCTAAAAAAATCAAAAACAGTGTGAGAGAGAGCAGGCAAAACTTTGGGTGAGGCAAATACTTTTAGACACAACTTCAAAATTGATGAAATACAAAATTGCATATGTCCTACAGAGTAGGACAAATTTATAAAAGTGAATGTGTCGCTTGTGGAATAGCCACTGAATTAACAGTCACTCATAGAACACATGCAGAGCTATATGCTAGATCCAAACTGCATCCACCACAAATTTTCAGCTGTAGGATTTAGCCCTCAAGCCCTCACCTGTACAGTGCTTCCTTGCACTTATGAACAAATGGGCTTAAGGATTTAGATGCAGGGATGTAACTTCTTTGTAAATAGAAAAAAATCTCTCCTGCTTTGAAAAATACTCTTTTGAGTTGTTCCTGATTCCATTCTTCACATGATCTGTAACTTATCTCAGTGAAATCTCTACTTAAGGGCTATTTATGGAGCAACAAAAAGAATAAAAGAATTGCAGGAATTCCATGATTTCCCTGAATGCTGAGTTGTCTGAAGGACTTTGTGTTAGATGATGAGGGGGAAACATGCTTAGGTTTTCTCTACCACCAAAATGTACCCACTGGTACTATGTATATTATATAATCTTCTAAGTACTGTGCCACATCATAAAACTAACATAAAGAATATGACTCAGAAGTAAAAAACTTTAATTAATATAGTATATAAAAAGTCCTGGGGCTGGGGATGTGGCTCAAGTGGTAGCGCGGTCACCTGGCATGCGTGCGGCCCGGGTTCGATCCTCAGCACAACAAACAAAGATGTTGTGTCAGCCGAAAACTAAAAAATAAATATTAAAAATTCTCTCTCTCTCTCTCTCTCTCTCTCTCTCTCTCTCTCTCTCTCTCTCTCTCTCTGTCTCTCTGTCTCTCTCTCTCTCTCTCTTTCTCTCTCACCTCTCTCTTTAAAAAAAAAAGTCCTTAGCACAACATTCATCACACAGCTGGCACCCAGTAAATGTTAACTGTTGACACTATTCTTACTACTTACTTAGTTCATTAGGGTAAAGCAAAGGGATTTAAACTCCGGAATTAACGACAGCAAATTTAAATGCCCATAAACCTGGAGTTAGGCTTATCACTGGAATAGGTTGTATACCATTACAGGCATTTAAACACTATAAGTTTTATAATACAATTATTAAAATTAGTAGGCAATTACCTAGTAAAAAGGAAACACTGAATAATGGAATAAATAGCATCATTATTGCATTCATACACTGAGTCATTTTCCATACTGTGTTGCTATTTGAATTAAACTCTGCTGTTCTGAAGGAAATTCTTGCATGATGTAGTTAACACATGATCTCTCTTTGGCATGGGGTTGATGCTCTGCCATGTTTCTTTTCTCTTTGTTCACAATAAGTTAAATTGAACTCTATAATACACTGTGACAAAGTGTATCATCAGCTGAATCAATAATCAACATTGGTTTGAATCTCATTATTCATCCTATTAACTTTAGGCAACAAGAAAACACTGGTCATGCTCAGAACACTCTGTATATAATAAAAATCTTAATTTTTCCATTGTTTCACAAGATTCAATTTTTCAGCCATGATTTTGGAAATTTTGGTACATGAATATTGTATTAGCTATAACTTAAAATTCAGAGAAAAACTTAACAAGAGTCAGGATTTTGCCTCTCATCTTTTACATAGTTCTCCTGTCTGATAACAAACGCATTTACCCCTGCTTGCTGCACCACAGCAGAAGGAGTGTGTAAACCTTCTCTGGGGAAAATATTTATTTTGAGTTCAAGACTTGAGCTGGTGATCTGGTCTTCTCTAAATTTAAATTGTCAGCAGCACATTTACTTCAGTTTCTGATTTGAATGCTATGATATCACCTGAATAGTGTGTCTTACTGGTTTTTGACCACAGCACTGTTGCAGAACTCTGCTGGTCAGACACCCCTGTGTAGCCAAGTGGGTCTAAGTCCTCTGTCAACCCTGGGATGGGACAGAAACTAAAGATTTCCAGAGCACACAGTCATGGAATGCACACTTTGCCTGGTTAAGGAGGAGTCTCCTTTCCTGATCAAATATTGCCTTTGTGAAGTTGGACTCCCACTGTGCTATCTGATTCTGACCAATTCAGGAGAACTTGGGTCTTCCTAACCTCCAAGGGAATGTGTTGTATAGTAGATGGAGTCAGGAACTAATAATTTATTTCTGAAACTTATGTCAGATTTTAGATTCCACCACCCCTCTTCTCACCAGGAAGCCCCGCTGAAACTCCCCCCTACAAACATTGCTTCTCTTTATCTGCCTCCTTACCTATTCTCCTCACTTCTCTGAGTAAATGACAAGGCTCAAACTTTTCTTGACTTTCACCTATTCAGTCCTTCCAGGTCTCCATTTTCATCATTTTCTCTCCAGGCTGACTTACTTTGAAGAGAAAGTGTGTGTGGAATCCTTGCTCTTCCCACTGTGGGGAGGAATTGGGAATGCCACGGAGCAGCTCACACAACAGAAGTGAGCCAAGGCTCAGAGAGGGGAGAGAATTATTGGTGGAGTCATGGAAGTAAAGCTGAATTCTTGATCTTCTAACTTCTGTGCTTCCTGCAGGCTGTAAGAGGTGTGTAGGACAGGTCTGCACTTCTTGTTTAGCACATCTTTGTGTTTCCTAAGCTCTTCATTCTTCCCAACTTCTTGGCAAAAGTTCTTTAATTGGAGCAGTTTCTCTCCTGAACTGGATGGAGCCTAATCAACAAGGATAATAACAAAATAAAATTCCAAGTAGAACTTCTGCCTAGGAATAGCGATGCTCAGAATCTCTGAAATTAGCAAGAGTCCTTGAGAGTTGGCTATTTTAAAAACTCATTTAATAGCAGCCCAGCTCTCTCCATAAAGCATTTAGAAAGAAAGATTTCAGGAAATTCGAGTTCCTCCTAAGAAGAAACACATATGTGCCAATCAATGAGCTATCCTTTGCTTTTCTAACTCATGCTACTCATGCACAAATTCTAAGTTGAGACATTCTCAGTGGCACATTTCCTAACACACTGAGTCAGAATTGATAATTCTCTCTTCTGTGTTCCCAAAACACTACCCTTACAATCTGTATGCAGTTGTTTTTATGTATTTCTTTCTCACTTCAATTTTTGTAAATCTTTTGATATATTATTATTGGCATATTAGCACCTAGCACAGTGTCCGACATATAATAAAGGCTTAACATTTTTCCTCAATGATAATAATTTTATTTATACATTAATATTATTATATGCCAACCCCTTTACTATGAACTTCTTGAAAATCTTATCATTAGCTTTTACTGCTACTGTTTTCATCCCCAGTAACTAACACACACACACACACACACACACACACACACATACAGACACACAAATCTGTTTTTAATTCTTCTTTTGGAAAACTTTTCAGAATTTCTGCAGTGTTTTCTGAAACCTGAGATTCTGCCTTTTACATATCAAGTCACAACACATTTATTGAACAATTGCTATTGTGTATGAGCTCTAATAGGCAAATGCATCGACTTTAATGCTAACGATGCCTTCTTACCAGTTCAGATACAAGAAACACAATTCTAACGGGGAAATGGAGATGGTCATCAGCCTTCTGAATTCAGAGTTCCATAATAAAGTACAGCTCATTGGATTATATAACTCTAAACTTCAGACCTCCTAATATAATCTGTTAGAATTAGGTAGTGGCCAGTAAGTGCCAGAAAACTCTACAAACTCTCAATAGGTGATTCTTATGGGAATTTGGTTTGTTGAGGGAATAATGCTTCAGGGCTACAAAGTACTTGTCCAGTCTTTAGCATTAATGATAGTTTGAATATGCAGATGCAGTTGGTCATACTAGGGAGACTGAAGAAGGATTTTTGAGCTGATGACTTCTTTTTATCTTTCTCTTATCCAAGCTATCTGTAGAATCATTATTTTTTCATTCTTCATTATTGAATAATGAGATTAAGCTAAATGTGTATGAGATGAGAGCATGCTGAGGTGGGACCTTAGGACTATACTCAGGTGTTAAAAATGTCACCTTTGCCACAAGGTACCACAAAGGCGGTTACACTTTACTAAGGAGAGAGGAATACACAGTAGTAGGGGTAGGGGTTATGAAAGGTAGAGAGGACATTCAGAAGGATACAAGGCAGCAGAGAATGTATCTTCTGCAGAACAGCATGTACTGGTTTGGAGTTTAATCATTACATTGCACCTATAAGCCACAATTTCTCAGTGCCTCAAGCTTTTGTTAGTTCCATTCCTTTTCTGGACAATTAATCAGATAATACTTAAAGCAAATG
Source organism: Spermophilus citellus (assembly GCF_964194105.1). Lineage (NCBI taxonomy): Eukaryota > Metazoa > Chordata > Mammalia > Rodentia > Sciuridae > Spermophilus > Spermophilus citellus. The sequence goes on from NC_138185.1 coordinate 146,774,514, forward strand.
TTTGTTGAGTGCCACTCTATGCCAGTCACTAGGCTAACATAAGGTACACAAATGCAGAAACAGGCCTCTATCCCTTCAGGAGCTGATAGTCTAGTGAAAATAAATAGCCTATGCACAAAGAGTTTTCTGTATAATAGGTATGGGGTCCACCTTTTATTATAATTCTCTCCTTTAGTCTTCACATGGAACTAATATGAATGTGTTTGTTCATGTGATTATCATTATTGCTATTATTAGTAGTAGTTGATAAATGATTGAATTTTCATTGTTTTTATAATAATCTCAAGATGAGAAAAATTTATTAAATTTAGTAAATTTACTATGATAATTAATTTTCCCTGGCTTATCACAAATAATAATCCATTCTGTTATAAAAGTCAGTGTTTCTTAGCCTGTATTTCATACTATGTCTTTACAAAAATTGAATAAATTGAATATTTTTTTTCTGCTAATACCTGCTTTAAAAATCTTCAGATGTATACAAAACTGTAAATGTGTCCAGTTTCAGGACACCTTCAACAACTTCTTTCTGTCCAGCCTGGTTGCAAGGGATTCTAGTTGTTTGCCATGACAGTTTTTACTTTATATAAAAAAATGAAGACTAAGTAAAGCAATAGTGGAAATAGCAGGTTATTGTAAGAAAATTGCAGGAAACAACATAATCCATTTAATTCACATGGGTAGTTTGTATAGTTTTAATAATGGGGGTAGGGAGATAAATGCATACTTTTATGCTATTATTCTTGCTTATTATTTTAGTTATCACATTAGTCCCTCTCAGTAACCAAATAAGAGATGGAAAATGTAAGAATATGTTGTAACTGTAAAGCTTTTAGGTACAGACAATGAAATCTAATCTGGCTACCTTTACTTGGAAGGACTAATGGACCTTTTGAAAGATGATGAAATATATGGTAATACCAGGGAATCAGATCTTTATGAGATTATAGAATTATGCACAGCTGTATGAAGAGCATTGCTCTCACTGTTGATTGCATGTTCAATCTGCCTGTGGTACCACAGGCAAAATACCACTTAAATTGCCAACCTTACAAACACAGGGACTTTACTGATACTAATTCTAATAAAGTTAGTTTCCATTCCCATACATTACATATGTCTTCCACAGGAAGATACCTCTAAATATCGAAGCCATGCATCTGCACCTTATTTGTGAGGGTTTTGAGAAATATCATATTTTTACTGTATTTTTATTATTCTTTTTGACAAGTCAAGTTACTCTAGTAATATTATCAAAATATAAATATTTTCAAAAATTTTTAATAAGTCACAGACAAGACAGGTTCTTGTATATATAATAATCATTGTTAATAATTTAAAATGTATGTGCATGGAGTTAGAATGAGGTTCAACCTTTTTTTTTCTTTCAAATCACCCTTAGAAGTGGTGGGAAAAGGGAGGAACAGGTTTTAAGTGCCTTTATTTTGAATCAATTACAGAGTAAAATACACCAGCCTAGGCACCAGGTACAAATTCATAGAAAATGTCAATACAATTTCATCTGCAAAAATAAAAATATTTTCTTTGTGACAAATTTGCAGCAAATTCTAAGGATATACAAGCTCTTGAATTGAAGGCCAGTCCAGCAATGACACAGAAATACAAACCTGAATGAGCTGAGGAACAAAATAAACCAAAGACTATCTTGCTTAAGTAGGTGGAAGGAGCAGTCAGACTCAGGAAGGACATTTTAGACCCAGTCACGGGATGGCTTACTGAGGCTGAGTACGCTGCCAGAGAGCATGGAATTGTGTTTCTTTCATTTATCTTTCATATTACTTTTATTATACCATTTAAGATGTGGCTATGGTAAAGAACAGGAAATTTTGCTGTGACTTATTTGAAGATCATATATAATATCTCCAGAAAGCAGTGCTGTAAGGAAAAAAAAAGCAAAATAATATCTACAGTAATAACTGGGCGTAGTGGTGCACACCTGTAATCCCAGTGGTTTAGAAGGCTGAGGCAGAAGGATCAAGAGTTCAAAGCCAGCTTCAGGAACTGTGAGGCACTGAGCAACTCAGTGAGACTCTGTCTCTAAATAGGGCTGGGGATGTTGCTCAGTGATCGAGTACCCCTGAGTTCATCCCTGGTACCCACCCCCTCAAAAAATTCTACAGAAAGTTACCTTTTGTAGTTTTTTACAAGATAAAAGGGAAAATAGGGTGAAATTACATATCTGCATATCTGGGCAGAAAACAAAACACAAAATAATCAAACTTTTTTTTTCAAGTGGCAAATGGCTATGAAATGGAAAAGATGGGGTACTGGATAGGTTTGAGAGAAGATGAAAGAAGAGTAGTAATTCTGTGAGTATACATTTTTTTCTATAACACTTGACACACATATGCATACATATGCTCATATATATTACTTATGGAATATATGGAGATTCAATACATACATATTAAACAAAGAAGGAGGGAAAGACCATAAAATGGAAATCAAGAGAATCAAACAAACCTAAAGAGATTTCAAATGGATACAATAACAACACTGAACTAAGATAGAGTATAATTATCCAGCAACATCACCCCTGGGCATATGTTCAAGGGATATGGAATCAGTAAGTCAAAAAGACACTTGCAGGGCTGGGGATGTGGCTCAAGCGGTAGCGCACTCGCCTGGCATGCGTGCGGCCCAGGTTCGATCCTTGGCACCACATACAAACAAAGATGTTGTGTCCGCCGAGAACTAAAAAAAAAATAAATATTAAAAATTCTCTCATTCTCTCTCTCTCTCTCTCTCTCTCTCTCTCTCTCTCTCTCTCTCTCTCTCTCTCCTCTCTCACTCTCTCTTTAAAAAAAAAAAGACACTTGCAGTTCATTGCAACACTAATGCAATAGCCAAAACCAGTAATCGAAATATATTATAGCAATATAAATTTCATTAATTACCTGCAACAGCAAACTTAAAACAAATATTTGAAACTTGAAAATAAAAGAAGAGCATTACAGAGTAAATCATAAAGATTTTATGTAATATAAATTGTGATTCAAATAAACAGAGAGATATTCTTATGTCAATGCTCATACGTAGGATAACCAACATAGCAAAATATGTCAATATTATCCCAAATATACATACTCAATAACTTTTAAAAATTTTTTGCAAAGCTATCATTAAGATTTATGCTATAGTAACCCAACTTTAAATAGAATAGAAAATATTGTGAACATAAAGATTGTGAACATGTCAACCAGTTGTTTAACCATATATAAATTGATAGTCCACAAATTAATAAAGTAATCATAAGACAAAAGGTATATGGAACTGAATAGGAACATAGTTCTCAGTTTTATACGTGCATACACACACAAACATATATGAGCCGAGATCCACACAGAGATGTATGTTATGATGCTGACCAAGGAAGACAATGGAGGAAGGGCAGATTAAATCTGAGGTGTTCCTGGGAATAGTGGCTCATTAAAGAACATAAATGAAATTGGTTTCTACTCTACATGTATCCAAAGGTGCAGTCTGGAAGCATTGAATTACAAGTTCAAAAACAATACAATAATAATACAATAAAATATTGAGGAATACATTTGAAATACATCGATGAGGAAGAACATCTATAAACAAAACTTTAAAAGTGAATAAAAAGGTAACATTTTAATAAATATAAAGAGATAAATGGTAAAAAGTCCATAAAATAGAATATACTAGAAAACATAACAAGTAAATCACAAATTCAAAAGAGAGATTTATAACAGAAAACTGAAAAATTCACTTTTTCCACAAAAGCTGGGAAATTATTTTTCCCATGATTAAAATGATCTTTCCCATGATGAAAATTTTATGTGAAGGATTGCTTAGGGATCTTTGTTATCATGAAAAATCCACTTTGTGGTAAAAGAATATCTGAAACCGATGTAGCAAAACCTAAGAAATTTGGTAAGGTTATTTGTTATATCAGTACCTGTTGGAATAACTTTCAGTTTACAGCTAGCAGCTACGAGCAACTCGGAGTGCTTGAAAAATCTATACTTGTTCAAGCCTGACAGAAACATCTGCAGGATGGGGTTCTCTGCTCTAGTGAACCATTAGTGAAACCACATTCTTAGCACTTGTGGTTAGCGATGCCAAAATACCAGGCCAGGAAACTGATAGTCAGGAGCATCAGGGCATGAAACCCCTGACTCAGAAGGCCTCCTCCCCTAGGGACAAAGACCCTTCCAGACTGCTTTCCACCATGATAGCAATATTTAGAGCTTCCTCATAATGAGGTTACCTTAGGCATAAGATGATTGGCTTATGGATATTATCTTGCTTATGTATGATTGGTGGGCATGCCTCACCAGAACCCTATAATAGTTGTATGCATTCCAAAAATAAACAGGCTGCTGGACATCGACTGCCGTTGTCACCAGCCAGCTTCTCACCAGCCCCTGGTGTCTGTGTGTTGACTCCACATCTCTATTCCTGTGACTGAGGTAGCCAATGGACTAATTGACCACACCAGTGACCAGAACGACCACAAGTGCATACATTTGACTCTACAATTGAAATATTTTACAGGAATGAATACAAAGATGCCTAAGAAACACAAGGACCCTATGCTTCTTACTACATTTATTAAAATAACAATTCATTGTAAAATATTCTGCAAACATGTGCCTAGGAATACAGGTCTTTAAGTGACCTTTAACTCTCTTAGCTATAGCATATTGCTTAGAGGCAGTGTAGGAGAATTATGGGACTGAAGACTGCAGGTGTCACTAGGAGTTTGGTAAACAGAGCATTTACTTTGATATGAAAAATGACATAAAATGTTTGTTTATTCCAATTCCCACAGACTGGAGATCAAAACTTACAAGTTAGTATACTCTAAGGCTTTTTTGATGCAACTTAATGAGATGATGTATGGTGTAAATGCCTGAATAAATAGAGGCTACTTCATATATTCTTTGTCCCTGGGAATTAAAGTCATAAGAGCACTGCTATTTGTTTATGAAAAGATATGAAACAAATATGAAAAAACATGAATGAAAGTATAAGACAAAGTGTGCTATGTACAACTAGTCACATGCAATTTCAATTTTCTTGAGAAAAAAAATGTGCTTTTCATTTTAAGGGATAGAAAATTCTATATGCATATATCCACTTATAAAAACTAGCCTCTCTTCCTTATTAAGAAAAAATCTATGTACATAAGATCTAAAATATGTTAAGTGTATGTGATGTGTATATGTGCATGTGGGTTTGGAAAAATTCCCACATTTTAATTATATTCAGTCATCAAGAAAACTTAGCTGAAAGATTCCTACTTAAAAGTAGATAAATTAATTTTATTTTTCTTTATTTAAAGGGAATGAGTATGGGATACTTTGGGGTTTCTAAAGTTAATGAACTATTTTTCTATTTAACACTTTATTATATTTTAAAAATAATCTATTAGTCCAAATACATATTAAATTTCTAAGAAAATAATTAGTTCCAATAAAACCAAATGTCAAAGGAATATAGTGATAGAAAATTATATTTAATAACTTCAATTTACAATATGATTATTTTATAAAATATACAAATAAAAAATAATACCAACCTATTCTGAAATGAAATTTATATAGGTTATCCACTAACACACTTTTCTTCACAACTTATTTGAGAAAGTCTGTACAGGGCTGATGCACCAGGTTCTCAGTCTGCTCGTGGCTGATTTTATCTGATTCTTCAGTAATGGGGTTTATTGAGGTACATTATTGTGGAATGAAGATGAGAGTCACAGGTCACAGTGATCACAATGAGAAGGTTTCCTGCCATGATTGCTGCATAGGCCAGCAAAAATATAAAAGAGAAGAAAATTTCAAGTTCCCAAGTGCTGGTGAATCCTAACAAAACAAACTCGGATATTACAGAGCTGTTCTTTGTATCCATTCACTAATGAAACCACTATGGAAAAATGCTAATGTAACCTGTGATGTTTTGAAGGTGTAGACATAAAGGAAGTGAAAACTTGATTCCTGTAGGAAGAGAGAAGATGGACATTTATGAAACATAATTTCAATTGATTAGTATATGGCACAATGACATTATTGAATTTTTATTCTAGAAAGTTCCAAAAGATGAGAAATTTATTAGAAAATTCTATACATCTAGTTTTCAGGCCTAAATTGTGTCTTCACATGCATTTGTTGTTACTATTATGAGTTCATGATCCATAAGTCCAGTTGAGTCTATGAATAAAATCTTAATTACTATTGGTCAAATAAGTTCCAGTGGATAAAACAGTCACTTAACATTTGGTGACTAGTATTTTTTTCTTTTTTCCCCTTCTTAGTTAATTACATGTAAGTTGAAATTTTCTCTCTCTCTCTCTCTCTCTCTCGTATGTGTGTGTATAAATATATATTTTATTAATATATATGTGTATATATATATATACATAAATTTAACTTACTTTCTCCTCTCAGCTATACAGCTATAGTATATTCTCTTTCATCATAAAAATAAAACATTAATTTCACTTCTTTTTAAATCTTTAAACTTTACATAATTTAATATTTATTCTTACTTTCTACTTCCAATCATGTTTTTAAAAAGCACCCTCCAGTGAAGTTTCTAAACAATAGGATAAATATTTTTCAGGGTTCTACTTTATTTTTTTCTTTTGGAGAAATATTCTAATTCATACTTTGGTTCTGAACAGAAGTTCTGGTCTCTTCTGTCATCTTGCTTATTTTTTTTAATCTTTGCCTGACTCCAGCCTAGAGCTCTTCCTTTTGCAATCTCTGATACTGCACACAGCCTCTAGGAAGCTTCAAAGCTTTTGCAAATAGTGTTTGTTTCCTTGGTTCCTAAGTGATTACCTTCTCTTTTTAGCACCCAGTGTTTTCCTCTGAGGTTTCACACCTGTGCAGACTGACTCTGGTTTACTCACCCTGGCTCACTCATTCTTATTCTGGCATTCAATTTTCCCACATTGAACAGACACTGTGGGTTTACATCTATCTTAGGTTTATCTGACATTTTAATTTTGATTTGGAAATTTTGATTTAGAAATATGTGCTGTACTTTGTCAAATAAAAAGAAAATAAAAATTTCTTTTTATTTTCTTTATTTTTTCTTTAGAACTCTTATGAATACTACAACCATAGAGACACAAACAGTAAAAAATGCAAATACATATGTTCCACATCTTGGTTCTGGTACTCCAGAACAGAAGGTAGAAATCTGCTCTGATTTCTAATCTTGGGGATTAGTAATTCATAAAATAATCTGAAAATATTCCTTAGCCCACAATTAGAATAAAGAAAGAGACATTTAAGACTTAAAATGTAGTCCTGGCCTCCATATTTACTAGGAAAAACTATTCCTAAATTTTTGAATATTTATTTATTTATTTTCCTGTAAAATAAAATAATAACCTCAGTTTCATTTAATTTTTGGTACTAGGGATTGAACTCGGAGGTATTTTACCTGAACTACATCCTCAGCCCTATATATTCTTATTTATTTATTTATTTATTTATTTGTTTGTTTTCTTTTCAGAAAGGATCTCACTAAGTTGCTCATGTTGACCTGGAACTTTGAACTTCTTGCCTTAGCCTCCCAAGCAGTGGCAGCGTGTGCCTTTGCACCTAGCCAAAAACTTCAATTTTTGAGTATTATATACTATATAAGAACAGTGACCTGAAAAGAAATGAAAAATAAATGAATAATAATGGATCAAGCAATGTTGACTTTCTCTATAGAAAAAAAAAATGGAGAATGAGATGGATTGAGTGTGACTGGGGAGCCAGTCTCTCTTACTGTCTTTCCTGGGGCTATAAGATGGTCAATAACTACTCTCCTTTCGACTGTGTTTGGTGCATAGGGTAAAAATCCATGCCTTTAGTTTGTGTTCAGTCAGTAATAAAAACATTTCCACAAAGCACTTAGAGAGCACACATAGTGTAGAAATGTATTACTGAGTTTTGATGGGAATAGAGTGCACATGAATTTGTTTCCTATTTAAGAAAGTGGCAAAGCACATATGGATGTGAAAAGGCATGAGTTCCATTTGTCTCCTTTCAGTTTGATGTTGGCCTTGGCTGGCCTTTACAATATTGAACTAAATTCCTTCTATCTGTATTTTTTTATCATGTTTCAACATGAATATGTGCTGTACTTTGTCAAATGCCTTTTCTGCATCTATTGGTACAAGCAGGTGATTCTTTTTCTCAAGTCTGTGTGTTGAAGTCTTTCTGTTGAACCAAACTTGCATCCCTGGAATGAAACCCACTTGACCATAGATAACTATTTTTTAATATGTTTTGGTATGCAGTTTGTCAAACCTTTATTAAGAAATTTTCATCTGTGTTCGTCAAGGATATTGGCTTGAAGTTCTCTTTCCTTTATGTGTCTGTCTAGTTTGGGTATCAGGGTGATACTGAATGCATAGGATGAATTTGGCTGGGTTCCTTCCTTTCATATTTCATGGAAGAATTTGAGGAAGAGTGGTATTAGTTTTTCAGAGTTCTGGTGGAACCCAGCTGAAGAATTTGTCCTGGGTATTCTTTGTTGGAAGGCTTTTGATGGCTGCTTCAATATCATTACTTGAAAATGATCTATTTAAGATTTCTATATCCTTATGGTTCAGTTTAGGTAGGTCAGATGTCTCTAGGAATTTGTCAGTATCTTCAAGATTCTAAGATTTTTTTAAAAAAAAATATTAGTTCTAATTAGTTATACATCACAGTACAGTGTAGTTTTACAAATTGTATATAAATAGAACACAATTTCTCATTCCTCTGGCTGTACATGGTGCAGTCACTCCAATAGCATAATCATACATGTATATAGGGTAATAATGTCTGTCTCATTCTACTGTCCTTCCCATCCACACATCCCTACCCTTCCCCTCACTAAGTTCCTTCATTCTTCCCTACATTTTTCCCAATCCCTCCCCACTATGGATTAGCAACCCCTTAATCAGAGAAAACATTCAGCTTTTGGTTTTAGGGAATTGGCTTATCTCACTTAGTATGATATTCTGTAGTTCCATCCATTTATCTGTAAATGCCATAATTCCATTCTTCTTTAAGGCTGAGTAATATTTCACTATGTATATGTACCACATTTTCTTTATCCATTTATCTGTTGAAGGGCATCTAAGCTGGTTCCATAGTTTAGCTATTAGGAATTGAGTGGATATAACCATTGCTGAGGTTGTGTCACTGTAGTACTCTGATTTTAAGTCCTTTGGGTATAAACTGAGGAGTGGGATAGCTGGATCAAATGGTGGTTCCATTCCAAGTTTTCTGAGGAATCTCCATAGTGCTTTCCAGAGCAGTTGCACCAATTTTCATTCCCACAAGCAACGTATGAGTGTACCTTTCCCACACATCCTCTCCAAGACTTATTATTGCTTGTATTCTTGATAATTGCCATTCTGACTAGAGTGAGCTGAAATCTTAGGGTGGTTTTGATTTGCATTTCTCTAATTGTTAGAGATAACATTTTTTCATGTTTGTTGATCAATTGTATTTCTTCTGTGAAGTGTCTGTTCAGTTCTATCGCCCATTTATTGATTGAGTTATTTATGCGGTTTTTTTTTGATGTTAAGTTTCTTTTTAGTTCTTTTATAGCTTGAAGATTAGTGCTCTGTCTGAGGTGTATGTGATAAAGATTTTTTTTTCCATTCTGTAGACTCTCTCATCACATTACTGTTTTTTTCCTTTACTGAGAAGAAGCTTTTTAGCTTGACTCCACACATTTTTTGATTCTTGATTTTACTTCTTGTGCTTTAGGAGATTTTAAGTGCAAATTTTTATGATAGTTTCTAATGATCCTCTGAAGAACCATTTCAGAAGTGTCTGTGGTGATATGTTCTTTTCATCTACAATTTTATTGATTTGGGCCATCTCTGTCTTTCTTTTGGTTAGTTTGGTTAAGGTTTTATCAATCTTGTTTCATCATTTAACAGAACCAATTTTCTGTTTCATTGATCTTTTGTATTCTCTTTCTAATCTTAACTTCATTGATTTTGGCTCTGATCTCAATTATTTCCTATCTTCTGCTCACTTTGGAATTAGTTTGTTCTTCTTTCTCTAGAGCCTTGAGGTGTAACATGAGATTATTTATTTGGGGATTTGTTTTTTTAATGTAGGAACCCAGTGCTATTTCCTTTAAAAATTGCCTTCATACTGTCCCAGATTCTAAGATTTTTAAAAAGAATTTTCCCCTGATTTCGTCCCCAGTTTAATCCTCATTCCAACATGTTATTATTTAATCTCTAGAGGTTAAAATGATTTCTCTTGACATTTATTTCTAATTTCATTCCATTTGGGTCTGACAAATTATGTGGAATTATGTCTACTTTTTGTATTTCCTAACATTTGTTTTGTGTCCTAAGATCTGATCTATTTTAGAGAATGATTCATCTGCCAGTGAGAAGTGAATTCAGTTGTTGATGGGTGAAATATTTTACAAATGTCTGTTATACACATTTGAGTAATAGTTATCTTTTAAGTATGAAGTGTCTTTACTTCATTTATATCTATCTCATCTATCTTTTGGTGAGAAAGGTATGTTGAGATCACTGATCATTAATATATTGAATTCTATTGATTCTTTATATTGAAAAGAATTTGTTTTATATATACAAGTGTACCATTGTTTGGGACATAAATATTTAAAATTATTATATCCTACAGAGCAATAGTAACAAAAACAGCATAGTACTGGCACCAAAACAGGCAGGTAGACCAATGGTACAGAATAGAGGACACAGAGACCAATCCACAAAATTACAACTACCTTATATTAGACAAAGGTGTTAAAAACATCAAATGGAGAAAGGATAGCATCTTCAACAAATGGTGCTGGGAGAACTGGAAATCCATAAGCAACAAAATGAAATTGAATCCCTTTCTCTCACCATGCACAAAAGTTAACTCAAGATGGATCAAGGAGCTAGGAATCAAACCAAAGACTCTGTGTCTAATAGAAGAAAAAGTTGGCCCTAATCTCCATCACATGGGGTTGGGCCCCAAATTCCTTAATAGGACACCTATAGCACAAGATTTAGAACCAAGAATCAACAAATGGGACATATTCAAACTAAAAAGTTTTTTCTCAGCAAGAGAAATAATATGTGAGGTGAATAGGGACCCTACATCCTGTGGACAAATTTTTACACCTCACACTTCAGATAGAGCTCTAATATCTAGAGTATACAAAGAATTCAAAAAGTTAAACAAAAAAAATAAACAACCCAATCAACAAATGGACCAAGGATCTGAACAGACAATTCTCAGAGGAGGATATACAATCAATCAACAAATACACGAAAAAAATGCTCACCATCTCTAGCAATAAGAGAAATGCAAATTAAAACTACTCTAAGATACCATCTCACTCCAGTAAGAATGGCAGCCATTATGAAGTCAAACAATAACAAGTGCTGGCAAGGATGCAGAGGAAAAAGGTACACTTGTACATTGCTGGTGGTACTGCAAATTGGTGCAGCCAATTTGGAAAGCAGTATGGAGATTCTTTGGAAAGCTGAGAATGGAACCACCATTTGACCCAGCTATTCCCCTTCTTGGACTATACCCAAAAGACCTAAAAAGAGCATACTACAGGGACACAGCCACATCAATGTTTATAGCAGCACAATTCTCAATAGCTAGAATGTGGAACTAACCTAGATGCCCTTCAATAGATGAATAGATTAAAAAATGTGGCATTTATACACAATGGAATATTACACAGCACTAAAAAATAACAAGATCATGGCATTTGCAGGGAAATGATTGGCATTAGAGCAGATTATGCTAAGTGAAGTTAGCCGATCCCTAAAAAACAAATGCCGAATGTTTTCTTTGATATAAGGGGGGTGACTCAAAATAGGGTAGGAAGGAAGAGCATGAGAAGAAGATTACCACTAAATAGGGAAGAGAGGTAGTAGGGAATGGGAGGGAGAAGGAGAATTGCACAGAAGATGGAAGGAGACCCTCATCTTTATACAAAATACATATATGATGATGTGAGGGGGAAGGAAAAAAAGAGAGAAATGTGTCACATTAGATTGGGTAGAGAGAGATGATGGGAGGGGAGGGAAAGGGAAGGGGGGATAGGAAGGGCAGCAGAATAAAATAGTATTGCTGTATGTATATACATGGCCATATAACCAATGTGATTCTGCAACCTGTACACTTGGAAAGAATAGAAATTATACCCCATTTGATTCAAATGTATGATATGTCAACATCATTGTATTGACATGAACAACTAATAAAAAAATAAAATTATTATATCTTATTGTTGCATAATTCCTTAACCACTCTGAAGTGAATTTCCTTGTCTCTTCTGTTTAATTTTGATTTGAAATCTACTTTGTCTGATATGAGAGTAGCTACCCATGATTTCTATTTTTTCTACTTGCATGATATTTTTTCTACCCTTCACCATCATTCTGTGGATTTCTTGTCTATAGGTTAGTATCTTGCAAGCAACATATTGTTGAGTCTTGATTTTTTAATCCAATTTACCAATCTAATTCTTTTGATTAAAGAGTTTAGATCACTTACATTCAATGTTATTATAGAAATATGACTTTTATTTATAGCCATTTTGATTTATTTCTAATGCTTATTCAGACTTGATTCACATCTAATTGAATATTCTAGTGCAATTCATCTCTATGCTGATTTTCATATTTATTTTTTATTTCTTCATGAAATATTTCATTGAGTGTTTCATAGTGTAGGCTTGATGCTTATGAATTCATTTAGTTTCTATATATGGTGGGTGGTTTTTATTGCATCTTCAATTCTGAATGATATTTTTTCTGGGTACGGTAATCTTGGTTAGCCTCCATGGTTTAGAAAATTTGGTACATATTATTCCAAGCCCTTCTAGTTCTTATGGTCTGAGTTGAGAAATCAATTGAAATCCAAATTGATTTCCTTCTAAATGTGATCTGCTATTGTGCTCATGTAAGTTTGAAAATTCTACTCTTATTCTGTCTTCCAAGTGGTCTAGTCTGTTGGTGACACTTTCCATGGTGTTGTTAATTTGGTTAATTGATTCCTTTATTTCTAAGATTTCTGCTTGATTTCTTTTCATAATCTCTATCGCTTTATTGAAGTGATCTTTCATCTTTACTCCTAACTTTATCCTCTGCATTGCAGATCCATTTAAGTATGTACATTCTGAACTCCTCTGACATTTCTTCTACTGTGTTGTCAATGGATTCTATTATTAGAGCATCTTGGTTTGTTTGGAGTGCTTTGTTCCCTTGTTTTTTCATATTGTCTGTGTGTCTTCCCATCTAGCAGTGTGGATCTGAGGTATTACAATTTTAACCCTGTAGACTTATAGTGTCCCTGCAGGTTTCCAGTATCTTGCCTTTAATGAGGAGATCAGTATTAACAGCACCCTATGCAAAAAATACACAGCCTTAAATCAAATAGCTCCTATTAAGATGCCTACAATTTTCTTGCAATAAATAGAAATGATGTGCTCAATTATTGTCTGCAATATAAAGACTATGCAACAGGCTTTACAATTTCCAATGGTGGAAAAAGAGAGAACAGGAGTGGTAAAGGATGTGATATTTATAAAGTAGGAGGGGAAAAGATAGAAATATAAGACCAAAGGAAAAGTGAAAGAAGAATTAATAGAAGTTAGCTATTAGCAGAAGAAAAGAGAGAAAGAGAATCCAAGGAAACAGATAAGTTATAAGAAAAAAAATGAATAAATACACACACAATATATATATAAAAATAATAAAAAGAGGAACAAATTTAAAAATACACAAAAAACTGTAATATACTGCCGAGTTTCTGTTCTTGCCACTAAAAGTCTCAGGGGTTACTCCAGTTGAACTGGGTTAACTGGGCTGTGCAAAATAACCACACAAGAGACACAAATACCTTTTTCTTGCTATGATGGTTCCTCTGACCTTAAGGGTCCCCAGAAAGAGAGCGAGAGCACGCGCTGACCCTTTTATTGAGGAGAAGCTATTCAAATGAGGCAAGGGGGCAGGTTTCAGGGGGCTCAGTCTATCTTCAGGATGTCCACTGTCAGCAGGTTGACTGACATCTGGGTAGGCCACACCCAAGAGCACAGTAAGAGAAAGGGACACACACAAGGCACTTCCATGAAACATTCTATCCTAAACAGGGCAAGAGCATAGCTTCACCCATGGGGCTGTAGGAAGACATACCCATGCACAAGACACCGACCCTTGAACCCAAGAAGGGTGGGGAAAGCTCTGCCTCATTTCTGTGACTGAGAACCTCAGCACCCAGCCAGGGAGTGTGACTCAGTCACATGCAAGGTTGGTCTCCCATAATATACTGTTCAGACATCCAAGTCCTCAATAGCCTGATGCATGAAGAGTACTTGCTTTCAAAAATGGTGGGATGTGAAAGCAGAAAAAGAAAAAAAACTCAAAGGAAAATTGAACAATTGTTTCTGTTGGAGTTCAAAAACTTTTCTGCATCCCTTCGCAGCTGATAGGTAGGGAGTTTGTTGGTATAGCTGAAGTTTGTTGGTATCTCCACCCTCAGGATGGTGAGGGTTACTAGGGTGGTAGGGTTAGCCTTAGTAGGTTAGCCTGGAGGTGGGGTACAGCCATTGCCAGTCCCCATTGGAATACTGCATTCTAAGAATCTCCTTTGGGTTCCATTTGTGTGATGTAGGAGCCTGATCTTAGCTCCTTAGGTCCCTGACCCCATAATTCCTGGTCTCTGATTTAGTCTCTGAACTGTATCTCTCCTTTCTGTGCCTTTTAGACATCCAATCAGGCACCTCTCTCTCCGTCAGTCCTGAGCACTGGGACCTGTGCACCTGTCGTGGAGAACTGTTCTGTATTGGGCAGATCAGGACCAGGCACTGAGAGCTGTAGGCTGGCCACAAAGCTCGGAGTGCTGGGCTGGGTTGTTGGCTATGGAGGAGTTGGAAGACTAGGGTCTGGGGAGTTGATTGCTGAACAAGTGGGACCAGGGGATTGATGGATGCCAGATTAGGGAGGGAGTCAGGGACTGGGTTGGTGTCAGGTCCTAGCAAGTGTTGGCCTAAGTGTGCACTGGGAACCCAATAGGTGGCAGAATGGATGCCCTCACACCCTTTTCCAACCTACTGACCCTCAGTAGCTGGTCCCATCCTTCCCCATGTATGGCTCTCTCCAACCTCTGTAGCAAAATGGTGGCTATTAGCACACCTAGCCAGAAGACCACAGGTATAACCAAGCCTGCAGGCACCTTGTGATGGTCCTCTAGGCCCTGACTGGTGTCTCTAGATGAAAGCAGCATGGCAAACCTGTGGGTACCTTGATGTTGGGCTTCTAGGCCCTAGCCAGTGTCCCAAGATGGAAGCTCGAGATGGCCATGGCATTGGCAGAGATTTCCCAAGACGATGTCGAAATTGCCCCAAGATGGAGTTGACCATGTTTGAAGATGGGGCAGTGACAGAAGTCAGCACAGTGATGATGGGCAGCTGCATTTGGAGATGCAGAGCTGTGACAGTGCTGTGGCCGGTGGCTTCCTCCAGGCCCTGTCAAGGGTCCCAAGATGGAGGCTTCCATGTTGTGATGGCTATGGAGGCAGCTGCAATATCCCAAAATTGAGGCAGCCATGGTGGGAGATGACACAGCCAAGGCAGGTCACTCAGTGATGGTGGGCAGCCACATTGTAGATGGAGAGACCACAGCATGGACGTCTGCACAGCACAGAGGTCTGCCTCTATTTTTTTCTACATATTGGAGAAGATGTATTTGGATTCTTTCTATTTACAGTTTATGTTTCTTGTATTTGAATTTTCATTTCAGTCCTAAGATTTGGAAAATTTTCTAATATTCTTTATTTGAAAAGATTCTGTATTTCTTTAATTTGTATTTTAGAGCCTACGTCTACCCCAATGATTAATTTGTTCTCTTGATATTATCCCAGATTTCTTGAATATTCTGGTCATAAACATCTTTTCTTTATGGTCAACTTTATTTTCAAGATTATATAATTTGTCTTCAAGGCCTAAAAATAAATCTGTCTTTAAAGTGGCATAATCTATTGGTGAGACTTTTCATTGAATTTTAAGTTTGGTTTATTGAATCTTTCATTTCCAGGATTTTCTCTGTTTTCTTTTTCAGAATCTTAATATCTTTATTGAAATTATCTTTCACTTTCTGTATATTCTGTCTAATTTCACTCCTTACATCTTCTTTAATTCATTAAATATTTTTAAGTATCAACTTCCTAAATTCTTTCTTTGACATTTCTTCTACTCTTTTGTTGATTGATTCAGTTGTTGATGTGTTATGAGCTGTTTGGGATGATTTTTTTCTCTTGATTTTTCATTTTGTTCTTATGTCTACCCATCTAATGGGATGCATATCACTTATTCTTTTAAGGAAGGGGCTACTTCATAAATTTCTTTATCTTATTAGTTCTGGATTAGGCAAATATCCAGGTATGGATACTTTAACTCTGCTTTTCCCAGAATTAGTACCACTTTGAGAGAAGCCATTGAATCCTATTTAATACAAATATATTAGAGCCAAGTGTCACACTATTTGATCTTTTGAAAAGTGAAAAACTTGTTGATATTGTTCTCCATGGTTCCTCTAATCCAGATATAAACTTGAAGTTTATTGTCTGATTTTCAGCGTGTCTGTCATGTATTCTTCCTTTAGGTTTTCCAGCACCTGCACAACACAGCAAACTGGGCCTTCTGAGTATACAACAGAGAGACTAGAAATGTATACCAATAATCCAAAACCAGTTTTTATTGTTTGAATTTTGATTTCTTATTTTTCTGCTTCCTTGCTTTTCTTAAATTTCTTACTAAAAATTATATATTTAAAGTATATGCGCTAACTTGGATGGTAATTTCTCTTCACCTCTCCCTGTATAGGTTGTTTTTGTTAGTTTTTTTTTTCTCTTTTTCCTGTTGTTTTACATTAGTATGTTTCTTTCCTGGACTAATTCTGTATAGTCTGTGCACACTCTAGTATGAAGTTGTTGATGTCTCTGTTCATTTACCTTAATAATCAGCTATCAATTAGTCAGGCATTTCCAGAAATGGCTTCAATCCATAGATTTCACACAATTACTAAAAGAGTATGTGCACATTTAGACACCTATCCTTCAATTATTGCCTCTTCAGGGCCTAGGCAAACCATAAACAAGAGAATATTGAGACCTATGTATCACCTTTTCCCCAAGTATTCCTTTTTAAGTTTTGACTATCCTCTTGTTTTCCCGGACTGTTTAGCATTAATCAGCTGAAATATTAAATAATTGCCACTGATTTTGAATAATACCCTATGGATTATTCCTTATTCACACACCAGCAAGCTCAAGATCAGGTCAAGTAATAACAATAATGCTACTTGGAATTTCAGGGAAATACAACATGGATCATACTTCTTCTGCACTCAGAAGTAATTCTATGAGGTGTTCCATACACATTGAGCTCTGTCCCCAGTTTTTCTCAAAAGATTTCTCTTCCTATTTTGCAAGGATTTGATTAATTTTCAAATATCTGAAAAAAATGAATATAGCATTTTGCTTGTGATTTTTCTATAGCAAAATTTATTTATGTACCACCTCATTCTAGAATTCTGAAAGTTTTGACCTTCTAAGATTGAATTTTGAAAGTGTTTGATTAAAGGAAATGAAAAGTAGGACTTTATAAACCAGAAAATTTTATAAACCATTTAATTGAGGTAACTTTCTTGAAACATAGAATTTAACAACTAGGCGAAGACTGTGAATTCATTTTCATTTTCATTTCAATTGTAATTAAGACAACAGTATTATTATATTATAATTATATATTATATATATATAATAATATATATTATATATTATTTGGGATAATAATATTGATAGTTTTGCCTTAGCACAATTATAATTATCCTGTTCTTCATAAAAGTATAGTCCAAAGAGTTTTGACATACCTGAACAGTCCATTGAACATGAGAAGGATCAATTGTATCAACAATATTATGCTCATTAGGCAGAATGAGCAAAAGTTGAACTCCACATGGTGAGAAATAAATTATATGAAGTCTTTGATTTGCCATTTCAGTCAAAAAAAAATGTAGTGTATCTTTTCTAAAATAAAAGAAAAAATTATTTTCCTTGCACTTCTTATCAGAGAGAATGAAGCAGCATATCTAACAGACCTCAAGGTTTTGTAGAAATAAATCACCAACACAGATATAATTCCAGGCCTGGCGTTTGATCCATATGTAAAATAATATAGAATACTGACAACTTTTAGTAAAACATTTGTCCATACTGTGTTGCACCCAGCTCTGTTATTTAGGCCAAACAAACTATCAGACCCTAAAATTCTGGAGGAGTCAAAGGTGGAAAAAGATGGAATTATGGATCTCATGGAGAGTCCTAGTGAATAAATAAAATGCAGAAATGAATCCATGCCATTTGTAGCTTAGAATTATACCTCTTCTAAAACAACATATCCTCTTTTACCCAGCCTTAGAAGAGTTGGAATGCTTACTCACATGGCACCACTTGCTCATGTTTTATAATTTCTATTGGGGTTGCACCCTGCTTACCCAATGATGTTATAAAGTAGGACAACCACAGTCCATCATACATTGAAAATGGTACATATGAAGCCAAATCAAGAAGAACAGAGGGCAAAAAGTTGCATGTGCAGATGAACAGGTAGCATGGGCCTCAGATGGCCATTAACAGGGTCTTGTGTAATAGCTGAAGAAAGATGAAACATCCCAAGCTTGATTTATACAGAGTTTGGATTGGTATGTGAGAGAAGAGAAAGGTTGAATATTATCTGCATGATGATCATAACCCAACACAGCTTTGAAAAGTCAGTATAGAAGTCAATTCTTTTAAATGGGTAGACCTGAAGCATTGCATCATATCATGAACTTTGTGTGGAAGAAATGCTCCAGGGTACAAAAGTAGATAGATATTCAGCAATCAATGACTGTCTCCATGGTCAGGTTCCTGTAAAGAAATGAACTGGAAGATTGGAGACTTAAAGGTCTGGTGCAGAGGCATGTGGATGAATATGTGGGCATGGCATTGACATATAAAAATGTTTGTATCTTAATTGAATATCCACAATAAATCATTCTATACATAAAAGCAGAAACGCTACTGAGCATCCAAGAAAAAATGATTCACATAGTGGATACTACTGATGTTAGCCACTATATTTGCCTCTACAAACAGCAAGTATGGACACAACCCAAAATCTACATCTACATTTATGTTGATATCTCTATACATGTATGCTTTATTTTTTCTCTTTTGCCTATGTGTTCATCATGCACATATACACCAAAAGACAGAAATAATGATGTTTAACAAGAACTTAATTTATAATGGCCTGTGATAGTTCATAATCTTTGAAATGCAGACACCAAGATGTGAGTAGACATGTAAGAATTTATTAATGGAAATGCCTGTGAAGGAGAAATGGGAGGGAGCCAGAGGAGACAGGGATGGTTTTCAGTATATGATACCATTCAGAGTCCTCTGAAGTAGAGCAGAAAGAAAACATGGCTGGGATCTCCTTCTGGACCCTCTGTTATGTTCGACTGTTGCATTGCCATTTTTATATCAATGTCATGCTATCTTAATTATTGCGTGTGTTTAGAAGTTCTTAAGAACAATTAAAATATGTTCTCTAGTTTTCTTTTAGTTTTTTCAAGACCACATTAGCTTTTAAATTTTCCAAAAAAAATTTTACTATTCATCTGTTAAATTTTATGAAAATTTATTAGATGTTCACTTGGGATTAAAGTTTGTTTGTTTGGTAGTAGGGATTCAACCTAGGGACATTTAACAACTGAGTCATATCCCCAGCCTGGTTTTTTGTTTGTTTGTTTGTATGTCTGGTTTTTGCTTTGTTTTGAGAGAGATTTTTATTAAGTTGCTTAGAGCCCCACTAATTTGCTGATACTGAACTTGAACTTGTTATCCTCCTGCTTCAGCCTTCCTGGTTGCTGAGATTACAGGCATGTGCCACAGCATCTGGCTTAAAGATGTTTTATAAAATGATTTGAGAAGAAAAAAATTTTGTTTCTGAGTCTTTCAATTTGTGTACATATATTTTTTTTTCATTTAGGCCTTATTTCACTTATTTTATAAATATTTTACAAATTTCAGTAATTAGTCTTGCATATATTCCATCACATTTGCTTATGTAATTCTATTTTTGAGATTTTATTTTGCTGCAAAACTAAAAGTAGATGTAGACTTGGTAGGATCTGTTAGTAATAAATGATTTCAGGTTTATTTTTTAAAGTAACTCTCAACCATTTGAAAGTAATATTTTATTTATTATTTTCTGGTTTATATTACTGTTTAGCACATTTAAAAATTACTTACCTTGATGTGTTGAATCATAAAAAGAATGTAATGATTAGCCAAACTTTTCTTAAGGAAACAATTATTTTAGTCACTTCCAAGAGTGAAGATTGGAGCAGACATTCTTTGCCTTGCCATCTTCTTCTGCTGGGCTGGCTTTCCATTTCTTTTTTCCCTCCTTTTTCCTGTTTAAGCTTTCAAGGCGGCCTTCCAACAGTCCCTCACCCTGTGTAGGTTCAAAGCCCTATCAACAGTGCTCTCCCAAACTCAAGGTACTACTAGTGGGAGCTCTAGGCAAAGGCACTCTGGACTATCTGAGTAGGAAATGACCCAGATCCAGCTTATCCTCCTAGGATGTAATTCAATTTCCCTTCTGGTCTCAGATATAATTCCATCTTATCATTTTATTTCTTTATATTTTAATTTTTTTTTTGGTACTGGTATTTGAACCAGGGACACTTAACCACTGAGCCACATCCCCAGCCCTTTTTCATATTTTATTTAGAGACAGGGTCTCGCTGAATTTCTCAAGGTCTCACTAAATTCCTGAGGCTGGCTTTGAACTTGCAATCCTCCTGCCTCCAAAGTCACTGGGATTAAAAGTGTACACCACTACACCCAGCAACTTATCATTTTAATTAATTAAAAAAATGTATTTTAAATATTTTTAACAAGTTCATTTTGTAATCAAAGGATTTAGAATCTTGAGTGTGCTGCACTACAGACTAACAATCTTACACGTTTTATTAAATGCGGCATAATTCCACCAATCATTAGATGCATATTTCACCTTGTGTTAAAGACATAGAGGATGTTCTATAACCCATGACTCTGAGATTATGCTCTTTCTGTTTACTAAGGATCAATAGACTTCAATGTGGTTTACAATAGCCTATATTCTAAATTTGCTTTATGTCTCACTTCCTTTTGTTTTAAATTTACTATGTACTATTTTGATACAAATACTTTAAAAAGGGTAAAGTGACATTGTATATTACTCAAAATAAAGGAGCATGCTTTTGTTTTTATTTTTATTTACTGAGGTTTCAAAGTTAGCTATGCATACTTATATTCACAGCATTTAAGGTGAAGATTTGCTTTTTGTGTTTCTGTTGAAATTGTCCTTTACATGAATTTTTCCTTATACTCACTTTACTTTTGAATTTACTGACATTTGCCTCAAAGATTGGAGAAATTAGAATTATATTTCCCCTTTATTAACTTATATAAATCATAATTTATTCATAGTATTTAAGTAAATAATGTATAAATCTATTAATACCATTAATTTTCCATACCTATTAAAATGATTACTAAGAATATTCATTTTTTATATAATTATTCTTTCACCAGTAAACCGATATTGAAAGTCTAAGGGAAAAATGTTCAATGATTTCATATGTCTGTTTTTCTGTAGGGCTCATTGTTTTTATTAGAGCTATTATAACACCTTCAACTGCCAGTTTAAAGTAATTTGGTATTTTTTTCCTCACTGGTTATGTTTCTAACATAAAAAGTAAAAGAAAGTATGATACACAATCCATTCAATCTATCTTACTATAGTATTTAAAATTTGTGTTAATTACATAGTGCTCAAATCTAGAAGTTCTGTGTGGAACTAACAGGACTGGAACCATAATTTTCTCATGGCCCCTTGCATTTTCTGGTTTCTCAGAGTGTAAATAATAGGATTCATTAAGGGTGTAATAACAGTGTAAAATACAGCAAGGGTTTTATTACTTGCAAAACCACTGAAAGGCCAGCCATATATAAAAATACAGGGTCCAAAGAACAGAGTGACCACAATGATGTGGGCAGACAATGTGGACAGAGCCTTGGAGAGCCCCCCAGATGCCCTTTGCTGCACGGTGACCAGGATGACAGTGTAGGAGACAAGCAAGAGGATGAAACAGATAAAAGAGAGCAGCCCACTGTCAGCAATGACAAATAATTCTAGGGTATAAGTTTCAACACAAGCAAGCTTGATCACAAGGGGAAGATCACAAAATATGTTGTCCACAACATTGTTGCCACAGAAAGGCAAGTTGACTGTTAATATCATCTGGCTCATAGTGTGTATAAAACCAATTATCCATGAAAGTATCACAAACCGATTCAGCAACTTGTGGCTCATTATTGTCCTGTAGTGCAGGGGTTTACATATGGCTACATATCTGTCAAAAGCCATGATTATCAAAAGCGTCATCTCAGCACCCCCAAAGAGGTGCATAAAGAACATCTGGGTCATGCAACCCCATAGAGAGATAGTCTTGTGTTCAGCAAGCAAGTCTGTGATCATCTTGGGTGTTGTGACAGTAGAGAGACACATGTCCAACAAGGAAAGGTTTCCAAGGAGGAAGTACATGGGAGAATGAAGAGCAGAACTAACTGTCACAGTGACCATGATAAGAATGTTTCCCACCACAGTAGCGCCGTAGATCAAGGAAAATGTCACAAAGAAGAAAATCTGAAGTTCCCATTGTCCAGAAAATCCAAGTAAAGTAAACTCAGTCACAACAGATCCATTTTTATGATCCATTTACCCAATTCAGAAAGTATCCAGAAGTTCTTTATATACAAAGAGAGAAAAAAAGAGCCATAGTTAGCACCAATATTTGTAGGAAGATTAAACTTTCAGATAAAACTTCAGGCTTTGTTGCCATCTTCATAATATTTTGAAAAATAAAATGGGCTTCAGAGTCAGCAAACAAAGAAGAGTGAGGTATTGAGAATGTGTAAACACGGAAAATAAAAAAAATTAGGAACAGTGACTAGGAAGTGTGGTGTACTTAGAAAAGGGAGTGAATAAAGATATGAAGATGAGTAGAAAGCACCTCTTCCTTTTTTTCCAAATAACTATAATTCCCTCTTATTTTCATTTCTACTCAGGTTTCAGTCAAAATATTGTCATTATCAAAAATACCTTAATTTTCCTCCCTTAGGTTTTTTTTTTTTTAATGAATAAGGTAAGGCTTAAATTGGTGGGCAGATAAAATGATGAAACATCTATAGGTCAACCTCCAAGAGCAAACCAAGAGGGCACTGAATAATGGGATGCTGCCCTGTGGTGTTGGTGGGTGGGTTTTTGCAGAGGCACAGCCAGCACACCATACATCTTGCACTTTTGTGTGACATAATTATTATGTGCATGAGCAGGAGTTTTGCTTTGGGGACTTGTATGGTAATATCAATAATTAGATGCAGTTTGGAGAAAAATAAGGGTTGGTAATTGTTAGGTAGAATGGATATATCAACTATAATTTTGGATGAATAAATAATACATGAAATTTTATGTCCTATGATATGAAAATACACAAACTTGAAAAAGAAATCAATATAATTAAGCATAGATTGATTAAGTAAGCCTTTTATTTCAGTGGGAAAGTTGGCATTCACTTATGCTGATGCTTTCCCAGTTTTGGCTTCTTTTATTCCTCTCTTCCCTTTTCAAGCAAGTTTTTTGTTTGTTTGTTTGTTTGTTTGTTGTTGTTTTTTCTGGTGCTGGGGATTGAACCCAGGGTCTTTTGCATGCGAGGCAAGCACTTCAACTAAGATATATCCCTAGCTCCACAATCAAGTTTTCTAAAAAATATTTCTTCAGGTTTGTGTTTAATATGCTTATTCTTATTGTGTGATTATACAAAGACAGTATAAATGGAAAAAAAGAAATTATATGGTTCTGACAAAAATTCTATTAGTAAGGAAAATTTTCTAATAAAATTTTCAAATCACACATTTTCTTATAATTACTTTTACTTTTACTTACCAATTTATTATGTTTATAAATTGAAGGAAATTGAAGGTAGAGGGAACTTTATAATCATTTATTTCCCATACCTTTTTAATAAGTGAGAAATCAAGACCCACACTATTAAGTAAATCTTCCCAGGTCTTATAGACAGGATTACCCCGCAAAGAGATGCAATAAATATAAAAACAATTGATGTGAACATTTCTACTCTTACCTATGTGTATACAAAAGATATTACTTGAGATAAAAATAATTGATTCAAGAAAATATTTGCTTCTCCTTTCATCATAGCCAATTAAAGAAAATGTAAGTTCAATTCTCAGTGATTTTGTTTGGTAAAAATTATACATACTTTTACTAAAGCAGAGATTAACCTCAAAAACATAATACTCAGTAAATAAGCCTGAAAAAGACTACTTCCATTTATATGAATTCCATTTATAAATTTGGTGTATATGAAAGACCTAGAAAAGTCAAACATAAATACAGAAGGCATGTTAGTTATCTTAGTCTGGAAAGTGTCTACAAATAGGTATATGAGATTTTCTTTTTGTGGTGATGAAAATGATTTAAAATAAGAGTATGGGGATGATTGCACAACTTGTAAATATAATAAAAATCATTAAATGTGTACTTAAAGTGATGAATTTTATAGTATATGAATTATATTCAGTAGAATGTAAACCACTATATATACTTTGTTTTTAACCTTCAATTAAAATTAACCTTAAATTAAAATTATTATTGTTCCACTTAACGATTTATAGTAGAGGGGATGGAGAGAGAGTAGGGGAGGGGAGGGGAGGGGAGGCGTGAGGGGACAGTGGAGAATGGGATAGACAGCAGAATACATCAGTCACTAGAAAGGCAATTTGTAAATCAATGGAAATGTAACTGATGTGACACAGCAATCTGTATACGGGGTAAAAATGGGAGTTCATAACCCACTTGAATCAATCTGTGAAATATGGTATAATAAGAACTATGTAATGTTTTGAACAACCAACAATAAAATAATTAAAAAAGAAAAAAATCATTATTGTTAAATTAATTTTAATAAATTAATCTAATATTATCATATGCAATATTCCAGTTCTATACAACTGCTTGAACTGAAATATGTTTCACTCTCAGGCACTCAAGGACACACTGTAAATCGAATCTAGTGTAGTTTACAAATTGCTTAAGATCCTCTATTTGAATTTGCATTTTTGGCTGCCTGTTATATTAGAAAGCTTGCTATTCTGCTTTTTCTGCTATGTACAGCATTTATAGTAAAATTCCTGAATCATTTAAATTTTCTTCATTTTTTTGAATATGAACATCTTCTAAAGATTTCTCCCTTGAAGTTCTCTAAGATCTCTTTTCTATTTATGATCTAATAATCATCTTTATGCAAAGATTTTCCAAATATCTAGTTTGGATCAACAATTCTCTCACTCCAGCTCCTCCTCCAACTGTCAAAATGTGTTTATTTGAAAAACTATACTCATTTACATGTTCTACTAACCATGAAATTTGATGAAAATAAATACCTCCAACTGGAAAATAAACTATGTGTTGCTAGATTTTCCAGTGTTTTCAACAATGGTATGAGTTTTCTGTTGCATCAAGATTAATCTTTCTTACCTCTATTCATCATTAATCATTAACAATATAATTCTGACTATCATTTGAGAGCATATTTCCTCTCAATTTTCACAAAAATTGTTGATCCCAGTCCACTGTGAGTCAGAGAGGGTTTAGTGCCTCAGAATCCAAAGCCTTTCCCTGATAACCAACTCAAAACTAATTAAAACACCACTATTAAACATCTAATGAATTATCCCTCTATAATATTTTCACTTACCTTTTCTAAAGACAGAGTATGAAAATCAACATTTCAAATGATTATTCAGTATGTAATGTCTGTTTTCTATTTTCTGTGATGCTTTATGATTCTGTATACTACTTTCTGCCTCTTTTAAAACGATGTGAGCCACTTGATGTGGGGCAGGAAGCAGGGGGATTTGCTGGAGCTCTGGGAATCCAAACTTCAGTGGGAGTTGTTAAAATGCTGAGACTGCCACTTAGTATGACCAGGATAGATGTTTACAATTAATTTCTGATCTTGTAATAAACTGGGTTCTCTCTGGGTAGTGCCTTGTTTAAAATAGCCTTGAAATTGTTGTTTGATTAGCTTCGATATAGTGAGTGTAGACAATTTTGTTTAATGGAATTCCCCTTCCATTTTATTACTCTAAAGCTATCCTTTTTGTTTCCCCTACCAACTTTGTGGTAATTAAAAAAAACACAACATATTTTCTAATACAACTTCCTCAATATAAATAATGTATGTGTATATTTTATAAGTTTATTATTAAAAAGATATATTATATAAAATACAAAACACCATAGTAGAGGTTTAAAAGAAAATTAATTATGTTAAATAATTAAAAATTCAAGAAATATAAAGTTTGAAAGAAAATAATTTATATTAAATAACTAAACACTGTATGTTACAAATAGTATAAATAACTTGTGTTCATAAAAGTAAAAAGTTTTTAAATTTAGATACTTTGATTTGAGATATTCAGAGACTATCTTTATGGTGTAAGAGAGTTTCATACTAAAATATTATAATAAGTACTTATTTCACAAAATATTGTTTTTGTGAAATAATCATATTGATGATTCTGTTATACTTTGTACTATAAATTCTGCTTCAATAACTTTCCTAAATAGAATTCAGTGAATAAATTCAATTTGGTTGATATCTGTCATCTATCCACAAGTCCTTATGTATTTCCAAATTCACCACATAACCTATAGCTTAATGTAGATTTTTCTCAGAGATATTGATTTTAAAGAAATAATTAAAACGGATGAAAATTTTATATATAAATTATACAATCATCCATGTATTTATATATAGTTTAATAGTGTTTACTGACAAGTAATACATTTTATGTATCACCATATCACCCATTTGTGAAATTGTTGGCCATCTATATTTCTTCTTTTGAGAAGTGTCTGTTTCTTTATTTTGCCCATTTATTAACTGGGTTATTTTGGTGTTGAGTTTTTTAGTTCTTTATATATTCTGGATATTAATTCACTGTTGGAGAACTAGGAGGCAAAGATTTTCTCCCTCCTTTAGGTTCTCTCTTTATGCTCTTTTTTCCTTTACCGAGCAGAAAGTTTTAAATTTGATGTCATCTCACTAATTGACTCTCAGTTTTCTTTCTTGCACTTTAAAGTAATGTTAAGGAAGTCAATGCCTTTGATAATATGTTGGAGTATTGAATCTATGTTTTCTTCTAGCACTTGCAATGTTTCTGGTCTAATTCCTAGGTCATTGATTCACTTTGAGTTGACTTTTATGACGGGTGAGAGATAGGGATCTAGTCTCATTCTTCTACACATGATATCCAGTTTTGCCAGAACAATTTGTTTAAAAGGCTATCTCTTCTGTATGTTTTTGACAATTTTGTCAAGGATCAGATGATTGTAGATTTATCTCTTCAGTTTGCATTCTTTTCCATTGGTCTTCATGTCAGTTTTTTTTTAATGTTTGATATATTTTAATATAATAATTTCATGTCAGTTTTGATGTCAATACCAATTTATGTTACTGTAGCATTTAGTATGATTCACAGTCTTGTATTGTGATGCTCTTTTTGCCCAGGATTGCTTTGGCTTTTCTGGGTCTTTTATTTTTCCAAATAAATTTTAGGACTTTTTTTCTAGTTTGGTGAAGAATACTATTAATATTTTGATAGAGATCACATTGAACCTATATAATGCTTTTGGTAATATGATCATTTGGACAATACTAATTCTGCCTATTCAAGAACATGGGTCATCTTTCAATCTTCTAAATTCTTCTTCAGTTTTTTTCTTTAGTGTCCTTTTGTTCTAAATGTCTTTTACCTCCTTGGTTTGATTTATTATCAAGTAATTTTCTTGAGGTTATTGTAAACAGGATTAGTTTTCCTGATTTCTTTTTAGTGGATTCATTATTAGATTATAGGAAGGAAATTAAATTATATATTTCGATTTTGCATACTGCTACTTTGCTGAATTTATCAGTTCTAAGTGTCTTCTGGCGTAGTTTTTTGAGTCTTCAAAATATAAGATCGTATCAATAGAACACAGATAATTTGACGTCTTCTTTTCGTATTTGTATCCCTTGAATTTAATTCTCTTGCCTGATTGATCTGACTAAAATTCCAAGGTTTTGCTGAATAGAAGTGGTGAGAATGAATATACCTGTCTTGTTCTTGATTTTAAAGGAAATATTTTTAGGTTTTTTTTTCCATTTAGTATGATTTTGGCCTAGGATTTGTTATGTATATAGACTTTACAACATTATCATTGGGCTGAGCAATCATTTTGACTTTTCAAGGCTGGACATACTGTAAGTAATGCTAACCTCGCTGTTTTGCTGGTGGAAATAGACTCTTGTTGCCCCTGGTACCCAGAAAGTAGTTCTTTAATTTCAAAGGATTGGGAAAATATAGGTATGAAGCTTCATGAGGAGCCAAGAACTCCCGTGTTTGTGCTGCATGTTTGGTATCTTTGTGGTAATGCTATTTCTAAGTTCTCTCTTTCTCTCTCTCAGCATGTGTCCCCTTCCTTAGCAATGGCTGCCACAGCATCCTTTAAAGAGGTGTTCCCTCCACCACCACTTTCCCTCTCCCCCGTTACATCTTTTTTGGCCAAATGAGAAATGCATACTTCAGTTGTTTGCCCTATTAAGCTAAATCCTGCTGGCCAGCCAGAGCATGAACAATAACCTTTGCTGTATTTAAAGAATTGTGATGCACTGTTCAGGAAAGTAGCATAAATATACTTTTACCCTCAACTTGATTGAGAGACTGGGAATAGGATATGCCTTGGTTCTTAGCAGTTGAAAGGTGCTAGTTAAGATGGTTACATTGATTATGATGATCTTTTCAGAGTTGGGCAATATGTTACTTTACAACAAGCTGCCATTGCTCAAATTAGAACACTTGTATATAAAGCATGGCCATTAGATTCCTGACACCCAAGAGCCCTCTAAATCATTTGCAATAATCAGACAAGCTTCTGAGGAGCCTTTCATGTTTTTTTTTCCCCACGTCTTTTGAGATGATCATGTGATTATTGTCCTTAACACTATTTATATGGTGTGTTACATTTATTTATTATCAAACCAATCTTGCATTCCTGAGATGAAATCCACTTGAACATGGTGTACTATCTTCTAATGTGTTTTTTAAATGCAGCTTGAAAATATTTTATTAAGGATTTTTGCATTCGTGTTCATCAGGGATACTGATTAAAATTTTCTTTCATTTTATTTGCTTCTTCCTGCTGGAGATGGGTGGAATAGGGGATCCCCTGTCAGAGATCTGGAAGAGATGAGGATGTGGGGGGTATTTTAGCTCCTCTACAAACCTGATGTTTGTGGCATGAGGTGAGGTGTAGAGGTGGGGAAACTTCAACATCATCATGGGTGATTCCTTCCTTATGGGGCTCAGGAGAGTCCCATTGTGAGTGAAAGATGAGAATGGCTTTTGCATGTTCTTAGGAGGTGATCTTGGCTAGACGGATCACCTTGTCTACAAGTTGCTTCTGTATAAAATTAACAAGGCAGAGGTAAAAGTTATCACAAGAAAAAATGAGTATTATCAATCCTGATTGACATCTTAATTATGTTGCTGAGAAGAAAATGAATTCAGTTGTGGATAGATGAAATATTCTGTAAATATCTGTTAGGTCCAACTGATTAATATTTAGTTTAGTTCTAAAGTGACTTTATTTAATTTATATCTGGCTGATATATCCCATGGTGTGTTTAAATCATCCAGTATTATTGTATTAACTTCTATTTGATTCTTTACTGAAACGTTTGTTTTACATATATAGGTGCACCATTGTTTGGGGTATAAAATATTTACAACCATATATCTTGTTGAATGATTCCCAAACAATATGCAGTGACCTTCCCTGTCTCTTCTATTAATTTTGTCTTGAAGTCTAGTCTGTATTATATAAGAGTAGCTACTCCTGCTTATGTCTGTGCTCCATTTGCATATCTTTTTTGATCCTTACACTTTCAGTCTGTAGAATGTTTGCCTAAAAGGTCAATCTATTGTAAACAACATATAGTTTGTTCTTGTGTTTTAATCCAATCTGTCCATCTATGACTTTTGATTGGAGAGTTTGAAAAATATATACTACATGTTATTGTAAGGATATAGTTTTTGTTTCCAGTAATTTTTATTTATTTATAATGCTTATGTCAGACTAGATTCTCCTTTGACTATTCTTTTATTGAAATTCATCCCTATGCTGGTTTTTATTTTATTTTTCATTTATTTACATGAAATATTCCACTGTGTTTTGTAAGGCAGGTGTGTGGTTATGAATTACTTTGCTTTCTGCATATTATGGATGATTTTTATTTCATGCTAAAGTCTGAATGATTTTTTTACTGGATATAGAATCTCAGCTGGCACTTATTTTCTTTAGGGCTTAGTATATTTTTTCTAAGCACTCCTGGCTTTAAGGGTACCAGTTGAAAATTCAGTTAAAATCTGAATTGGGTTACCACTAAATATGACCTTCCCTTTTTCTCTTGTGACTTTTAAAAATTCTATGTTTATTCTGTATATTTGGTGTTTTCCATTATAATGTGTTTTGGACAGAATTGTCTTGATATTGCTTATTTGGGGTTCTGTATGCATCTTGTACTTGGCTTTAGTCTAATTCCTAAGATTTGGGGAAATTACTGATTCTATTATTTCCTTGAAATAATCATACATTCCTTTTTTTGTATTTTTTGCCTTTTTCTATGTCAATATTTATTAGATATTTTTCCTCTTCATTTTATCCCAGATTTTTTTTGAATATTATGGTCATTATCTCTTAATAACTTTTCTTTATTGTTGACTTTATTTTCAAGATTATATACTTTGTCTTCAAGCCCTGAGAATTTGTGTGAAAAGTAGTCTAATGGTGAATATTTCCATCAAATTTTCAGTTTGATTTCTTAGTCTTTTCCAGGATTTCCATTTGGTTCTTTTTCAAAATATCTGTCTTTTTCAAATCACTTGTAGTACATTTAGTGAAGATTTTAGAGCCCTCCATTATCATATGACAATATTACAAGGAAAATTATAGTAATTCATTGATTTTAATTTTCTTTTTAAATGTTTTGCTAAACATAATGAAGTCACATAATCATTCTCTATTATATAGGCATGTCTTTAGATTGTCAAGTCCATCATTAATAGTAATTGAAGTAAATTCATATTGTAAAAAAATTTTTCTT
Organism: Spermophilus citellus; assembly: GCF_964194105.1. NCBI lineage: Eukaryota > Metazoa > Chordata > Mammalia > Rodentia > Sciuridae > Spermophilus > Spermophilus citellus. Next base: position 146,805,889 of record NC_138185.1, read on the forward strand.
AGCAATTTTCAATAGTTTCAGTCAGCTTACTCTCAATTATGATAATTAATTCTCCTACTTTGTAATTTGACAGAAGTTCATAGTATATGTAGAATTGTTGCCCTGCCATTTTATAGCAAGGATTGTATTCAACATACACTTCTTCCCCTTAATATCTTACTTTTGGTGGATTTAATAAGTAATTTTTTTCAGCTGTCTAATGTCCATTAACTCTCTGGATGAATGGAATGCTTCCTTCTGAATTCCTTTGACAATTATAACAGAAAAAATTCAGCTATTCAAACTTCACTTTTATTTTCTGGCAGCATAAGTACTTATAGAGTAGATAGTATTCCAAGAAATAAGAAGATGATTCACAAGTAGTTCACAAGGAACTAAAAGGAGGCCTTGATATAATTATTGAATTCATCAAGTCTCAAACCTTTATTGTGTCTATACATGAATTTGTCCTCAGGGAGCTCAAAGTCCTATCATTGAAGACCTGCCCTGTATAATCCATGCTGATATGAATATGCCATGAGTCAACATGTTCTGTAATGGTTGCAAATTTCTCATAAAAATGACCACCTGTTCCAAAAAAAAGAAATTATACTTTTAACAACTATTATATAATTGCTACACAGAGAAGTCAGAAGATAATTTAATGCATAGATAATTATATATAAAGGCAAGAAAGCATAAAATATTCTCATGTATTAAGTAAACAAAATAACTAGTAGATTTGAAGTATGCCATATGTTGGAAGGATGATGTCCTTATCTTTCTAATAAAGACAGAAAGGATAGGTCAAGAACTTTGAAAGATGAGAAATATCAATCAAAGCGGTTTATCATACATTCTATTGTTAATGAGCAGTTATTTGCAAGATAAAGACTATGAAGAGAAATGAGCTTTTAGGTAATGGTAGTCACATTGAGAGGCAGTAATACCTTATTCCTTACATAGAGTCTGGTGGCTGTCTGCAATTTCAGGCTCTCTGTAGCTGGTCCATGGTGCAATAACCTCCATGCTGGCTGATGTAGATCACTAGCATACTCTCCCTGAGACTGGAGTAGGGAGTCAGATGGTCTGCCTGAGTCTGAGCTCTTACTGCTGTCAGTGTCAATCTGGGGAGTCTGTTCCCCTCCACTGGGACTTCTGTGGAGCAGTGCTGTCTAAGCTCTTGGTGGCATCTGTGACTGTGTAGCCCATGAGTACAGGCTGTCTATGAGCCATATGTGGCAGAGAAGCCTCTGCCTGGTTGGTGTAGCTCACTGGTATTTTACCTGTCACCATCATGGGAATAGGATATCAGTTGAGAATAAAAAACTAAGCTTCTAATAAAAACAAGAAAAGTTCCTGAGAAGAGCAATAGAACTCTAGTAAGAATCACATCACAGGCCTATATTAATTCTACTTAAGATTTACATTTTCTGTTGAATTTTAATTCCAGGTTTAGTTAGGAAGACCCCCTTTTTTATTCTCACCAGAACTTAGTTTAGCTGCGTCTAAGTAAATAAAACACACATTTCTAAAAATATTTAATCTTTCGTAGTATGGACAAATTGTGTTAATACATCATTTAAAAGCAAACAAACTGAACAGCCAAGATTTAAATTGTTGTCTTTCCCTGAACATTGGGGAGTGTCACCCATGGAGAGGACAGTCTGCCCAGGACTTCCCAGTCAGAACCTGAAAAGCTGCCCCAGGACTCCAAAGCTACCTGACTGTAGGTGTTGTTTTCCCCAATCTGGTGACATATTTTCTTCTCTTTCTCTCTTGACTATTACTTTTGCTTTTGCTCTTGCTTTCAAATTATTACTAAAAGGCATCTTATATGAAGAGAGTGTTTCTATTTTCTATTGGATCTCATCTGCCAAATTAAGCAGAATTTAACATTACAAGTATGATTTGTTCAGACTCATCAGCATTGGAGAACTTGAAATTTTCTTCTTTTTCATATTTTTGCTGGTCTATAAAACAATCATAACAGGAAAGCTTCTCACTGTGACCTATAACCTTCACCTTCATTCACACCAATGTATTTCCTCCTTGGAAAACTCTCTTTTCTAGATACATCTATTTCTACAATTATGACCCCTAAAATAGTTGAAGAATTCTTCAAGTAGAAGAAAACTACTTCCTTGTGGGGCTGTATGGCTCAGATGTTCTTCCTCCATTTCTTGGGGGGCAGTAGAGATGACTCTTCTCATAGTTATGGCAGTTGATTGGTACATCACCATCTGCAAGCCTCTTCACTGCACAGCCATCATTGTGCTGGTGGGCTCTGTGTTGCTGTCCTGGGCTGTTGGCTTGGTGCACACCATGAGCCAGATGGTCTTCACTGTCACCCTGCCCTTTTATGACCCCAACATAGTGGACGACATATTTTGTGACCTTCCCTGGTAATAAAGCTTGCCTGCACTGAGACCTATGTTCTGGAGTTGCAGGTAATTGCTGAGAGTGTCCTCCTGTCCTTCATCTGCTTCACACTCTTGCTCATCTCCTACTCTGTCATTCTGGTATGGTATGGATCCTCTCCAGAGTTTTGTTCATACTGTCTGCTCACATCACTTGGTCACTCTGTTTTTTTAGGCTCTTCATCTTCACTTACACTTTCTGCTTCAGTAGTCTTTCAGTGGAAGAATTTCTTTCTGTGTTTTATTTAATTATTATACCCTTCCATTTAACCTCTGAGGAATCAGGACATGAAATCAGCCAGGAGCAGACTGAAGCCGCAACATGCCAGCTTCATACACACCTTCTAAACAACAGGCATGAAGATGAAGGGTTTTGTGGAAAACTCACATAAATTACATGTCGGAATAGGTTAGTATGATCTTTTTTTAATTTTTATAGATTTTTAAATATTATCATATTATACATTGAAAGTTCCACAAAATGTCCCATTATTATGTTTCTATGATTTACATATGTAGTTTTGTTGAAAGGAATATTATTTTCATTAAATGTATTTCAGATATTCATTAGTAAATTATTTTTTTTAAATATAATAAATACTACATTTGAAAATTTGACTTATTCACTATATTTACAAACATTCACTAGTTATTAAAAAGAAAGAAAAATGAATTACTGTACTTTAAATCAGGAATCTTTCAGCTCAATTCTGTAGATGAGTAAAGCAATCAAGTTTGTGTGAATTCTTTTGATCCTACAGGCATTTACATACATACTCACATTTTCATGGATTCTACTATGTCAAAAGTCTATTCTTCCAAGATGAATGCATTAATTTTCATGAATGGATAGAAGCAAATAGTAATTGTCATTCACATAAAAGAAAAATACATTTATTTTTTAAGCAAATAGAAATTACACCTGACAAGGATCATATTGCACATTATGTCTCTTCTTTAATTCATGTTTGTGTATATATTTGCATCATATATTTTTCTAGAAAGAAATGTTACTTTTGTGTTAGTTCCCTAGACAAAGAAAAACTGAAGTGGGCCCAAGGATTTCTGGAATCCACTCAGGACAAAACAGAAAGTAGGCCAGCTGATGAATTTGCCTTAAAACCCTTAGATTGCACTAAATTATGAATTTAATTGTCCATAAACATTATAATAAATAGATATAATATGACCTCTTGAACATTTGTATGCAAAGTTGACCTAATAATCAATGCCTCAGCTTAATATAATCTAGAATTTAATGATTTTAAATTGTCTTCCTATATCAGTTCTTCATTATAGTTTGTCATTATTAACATTTACTCTAAATATGTTAAATGTTGCCCCTTAAATAATGCTAAATTATTTTATCAGTATAGTGATTTAACTTGCACAAGTACCAGTTTTCTTTTTTCTCAATACAATCTATAATGGATTTCCAGAGAAAATTTATCAATTCAACATGTTGCTATTTTTCCAGAGTCTGAATCAAAATCAATTTACCCATCTGTGCCTTAAATGATAGCTAAAATACCTCCAACTTCCTATTAATAGAAGCAATACAAAATCAATACCTTTATACCCTATTTGCAAGTAAACTTGAGAAAGAATTTCTCTAGCATAAACACCCAGGGAAGAAAATAACTTGGCCACAAAGTTTTTACCCATAATTTTATTAAAAGCTACAGATCATTTCCTGATTTCAATTACATAACAAGAGTGTTCTGCTTTCATAAATTTTTACCCACATAATCTAAAGCATATTACTTTAATTGCATTTTCAGATTCCCAGTAAATTTGGAACCTCCTTCTCATATCCATTAGCCTTCAATCCGTAAGGCTTCAATTTCTTTGACTTACTCTTTTATGACCTTCATTCCCTTAAGTTGATTTATTTACTTTTCTTATTGATTTGCATGGTTATTATTGATTTGCCTTATTACAAATAGTAGCTATTATTATGTGGCCATTTAACTATTGCTTAGTTTTCTTTTTTTTTTAATCAAAGCTCTATTTATTGTTTTTTTTTATTGGTTGTTCACAACATTACAAAGCTCTTGACATATCATATTTCATACATTAGATTGAAGTGGGTTATGAACCCCTATTTTACCCCAAATGCAGATTGCAGAATCACGTCGGTTACACATCCACAATTTTACATAATGCCCTATTAGTAATTGTTGTATTCTACTACCTTTCCTATCCCCTACTATCCCCCCTCCCCTCCCCTACCTTCTTCTCTCTCTACCCCATCTACTGTAATTCATTTCTCTCCTTGTTTATTTTCCCATTCCCCTCACAACCGCTTATATGTAATTTTGTATAGCAATGAGGGTCTCCCTTCATTTCCATGCAATTTTCCTCTTCTCTCCCTTTCCCTCCCATCTCATGTCACTGATTAATGTTACTCTTTTCTTCCTACTCTTCCTCCCTGCTCTGTTCATATTTGCTCTCATTACATCAAAGAAGACATTTGGTATTTGTTTTTTAGGGATTGGCTAGCTTCACTAAGCATAATCTGCTCTAGTGCCATCCATTTCCCTGCAAATTCTATGATTTTGTCATTTTTTATTGCTGCACAGTACTCCATTGTGTATAGATGCCACATTTTTTTTATCCATTCATCTATTGAGGGGCATCTGGGTTGGTTCCACAGTCTAGCTATTGTGAATTGTGCTGCTATGAACATCGATGTGGCAGTATCCCTGTAGCATGCTCTTTTAAGGTCTTCAGGGAATAGTCCGAGAAGGGCAATAGCAGGGTCAAAAGGTGGTTCCATTCCCAGCTTTCCCAGGAATCTCCAAACTGCTTTCCAAATTGGCCGCACCAATTTGCAGTCCCACCAGCAATGTACAAATATACCCTTTTCTCCACATCCTCACCAGCACTTGTTGTTGTTTGACTTCATAGTGGCTGCCAATCTTACTGGAGAGAAATGGTATCTTAGGGTGGTTTTGATTTGCATTTCTCTGACTGCTAGAGATGGTGAGCATTTTTTTATGTACTTGTTGATTGATTGTATATCCTCCTCTGAGAAGTGTCTGTTCAGGTCCTTGGCCCATTTGTTGATTGGGTTATTTGTTATCTTATTGTCTAATTTTTTGAGTTCTTTGTATACTCTAGATATTAGGGCTCTATCTGAAGTGTGAGGAGTAAAAATTTGTTCCCAGGATGTAGGCTCCCTATTGACCTCTCTTATTGTTTCTCTTGCTGAGAAAAAACTTTTAAGTTTAATTAAGTCCCATTTGTTGATTCTTGTTGTTAACTCTTGTGCTATGGGTGTCCTATTAAGGAATTTGGAGCCCGACCCCACAATCTGTAGATCGGAGCCAACTTTTTCTTCTATCAGACGCAGAGTCTCTGGTTTGATATCAAGCTCCTTGATCCATTTTGAGTTAACTTTTGTGCATGGCGAGAGAAAGGGATTCAGTTTCATTTTGTTGCATATGGATTTCCAGTTTTCCCAGCACCATTTGTTGAAGATGCTATCCTTCCTCCATTGCATGCTTTTAGCCCCTTTATCAAATATAAGATAGTTGTAACTTTGTGGATTAGTCTCTGTGTCCTCTATTCTAAACCATCGGTCCACCCGCATGTTTTGGTACCAGTACCATGCTGTTTTTGTCACTATTGCTCTGTAATATAGTTTGAAATCTGGTATCGCTGTACCACCAGATTCACACTTCCTGTTAAGAGTTGCTTTTGCTATTCTGGGTCTTTTATTTTTCCATATGAATTTCATGATTGCTTTCTCTATTTCTACAAGAAATGCCGTTGGGATTTTGATTGGCATTGCATTAAACCTATAGAGAACTTTTGGTAATATTGCCATTTTGATGATGTCAGTTCTGCCTATCCATGAACAGGGTATATTTTTCCATCTTCTAAGATCTTCATCTACTTCTCTCTTTAGGGTTCTGTAGTTTTCATTGTACAAATCTTTCACCTCTTTTGTTGATTCCCAAGTATTTTATTTTTTTGAGGATATTGTGAATGGAGTGTTTTTCCTCATTTCTGTTTCAGAAGTTTTGTCGTTGATATACAGAAATGCCTTTGATTTATGTGTGTTGATTTTATATCCTGCCACTTTGCTGAATTCATTTATTAGTTCTAGTAGTTTCTTTGTAGACCCTTTTGGGTCTTCTAGGTATAGAATCATGTCATCTGCAAATAGTGATAATTTAAGTTCTTCTTTTCCAATTTTTATGCCTTTAATTTCTTTCGTCTGTCTAATTGCTCTGGCCAGTGTTTCGAGAACTATATTGAATAGAAGTGGAGATAGAGAGCATCCCTGTCTTGTTCCGGATTTTAGAGGAAATGCCTTCAACTTTTGTCCATTCAGAATGATGCTAGCCTGAGGCTTAGCATAGATAGCTTTTACAATGTCAAGGTAAGTTCCTGTTATCCCTAGTTTTTCTAATGTTTTGAACATAAAGGGATGCTGTACTTTGTCGAATGCTTTCTCTGCATCTATCGAGATGATCATATGGTTCTTATCTTTAAGTCTATTGATGTGGTGAATAACATTTATTGATTTCCGTATGTTGAACCATCCTTGCATCCCAGGGATGAATCCTACTTGATCATGGTGCACAATTTTTTTGATGTATTTTTGTATTTGATTCGCCAGAATTTTATTGAGGATTTTTGCATCTAGGTTCATTAGAGATATTGGTCTGTAGTTTTCTTTCTTTGAGGTGTCTTTGTCTGGTTTCGGAATCAGGGTGATGTTGGCCTCATAGAATGAATTTGGAAGAGCTCCCTCTTTTTCTATTTCCTGAAATAACTTGAAAAGTATTGGTATTAATTCTTCTTTAAAGGTTTTGTAAAACTCCGCTGTATACCCATCCGGTCCTGGGCTTTTCTTGGTTGGTAGTCTTTTGATGGCTTCTTCAATTTCATCCATTGATATTGGTCTGTTCAAATTGTGTGTATCCTCCTGATTCAGTCTGGGCAAATCATATGCCTTAAGAAATTTATCGATGTCTTCACTATCTTCTATTTTGTTGGAATATAGGTTTTCAAAATAATTTCTAATTGTCTTCTGTATTTCTGTAGCATCAGTTGTGATATTGCCTTTTTCATCCCGTATGTTAGTAATTTGAGTTCTTTCTCTTCTTCTCTTCGTTAGCATGGCTAAAGGTCTGTCGATCTTATTTATTTTTTCGAAGAACCAACTTTTAGTTTTGTTAATTTTTTCAATAGTTTCTTTTGTTTCAATTTCATTGATTTCCGCTCTGATTTTAATTATTTCTAGCCTTCTGCTACATTTGCTGTTGTTTTGCTCTTCCTTTTCTAGGGCTTTGATATGAACTGTGAGCTCATTTATTTGTTGTTTTTTTCTTTTTTTGAGGAATGACCACCAGGTGATGAATTTTCCTCTTAAAACTGCTTTCATTGTGTCCCATAGATTCCGATATGTTGTGTCTGTATTTTCATTTATCTCTAAGAATTTTTTGATTTCCTCCTTTATGTCTTCTGTAACCCATTGATCATTCAATAACATATTGTTCATTTTCCATGTTATGTAGGATTTTGCCTTCCTTCTTTTATCATTGATTTCCAGTTTCATTCCATTATGATCAGATAAAATGCATGGTATTATCTCCACCCCTTTATATTTACTGAGGGTTGCCCTATGGCATAATATATGGTCTATTTTTGAGAAGGATCCATGTGCTGCTGAGAAAAAAGTATATCCATTTGATGATGGTTGATATATTCTATATATGTCAGTTAAGTCTAGGTTATTGATTGTGATATTGAGTTCTATAGTTTCTTTATTCAACTTTTGTTTGGAAGATCTGTCCAATGGTGAGAGAGGTGTGTTGAAGTCACCCATAATTATTGTGTTGTGGTCTATTTGATTCTTGAACTTGAGGAGAATTTGTTTTATGAATGTCGCAGCAGCATTATTTGGTGCATAAATATTGATAATTGTTATGTCTTGTTGGTGAATGGTTCCTTTTAACAGTATATAATGACCTTCTTTATCCCTTTTGATTAACTTAGTCTTGAAGTCGATTTTATTCGATATGAGGATGGCCACCCCTACTTGCTTACGAGAACTGTGTGCGTGGTATATTTTTTCCCATCCTTTCACCTTCAGCCTGTGTATGTCTTTTCCAATCAGATGTGTCTCCTGGAGGCAGCATATTGTTGGATTTGTTTTTTTAATCCATGATACCAGCCTATGTCGCTTTATTGGAGAGTTTAAGCCATTAACATTCAGAGTTACTATTGATATATGGTTTGAACTTCCATCCATGTTTGATTGTTTATCCTTTTTTTAAAAAAAATTTAGTTTGTTTCTCCGTGATTATCTTTCCCCTCGCCCTCTGTCTTTACTGAGGCACTTCCCACTGATGGTTTTGGTTATTGTTTTTCATTTCTTCCTCGTGTAGTGTTTTGCTCAAAATGCTTTGCAATGCTGGTTTTCTGGCTGCAAATAATTTTAACTTTTGTTTATCAAGAAAGATCTTTATTTCGTTGTCATACCTGAAGCTTAATTTTGCTGGATACAGAATTCTTGGTTGGCATCCATTGTCTTTCAGTGTTTGAAATACATTGTTCCATGAGCTTCTTGCTTTCAGTGTCTGTGATGAAAAATCCGTTGTTAACCTTATTGGTTTACCCCTGAATGTAATCTGTCTCCTTTCTCTTGTAGCTTTTAATATTTTCTCTTTGCTCTGTATATTGGATATCTTCATAACAATGTGTCTTGGCATTTGTCTACTGTGATTTTGTGTGCTCGGTGTCCTGTATGCATCTTCAATTTGTATATCTGTTTCCTTTTTTATCTCTGGAAAGTTTTCTGTAATTATTTCATTCAGCAGGTTTCTCGTTCCCTTGGTTTGAATCTCTGTACCTTCTTCTATCCCGATGACTCGTAAGTTTGTTTTTTTTTATGTTATCCCATAACTCTTGGATGTTTTTCTCGTGATTTTTTACCAGCCTTTCTGAGTTGGCTAGACTCTTTTCAAGATGGTATATTTTGTCTTCATTATCTGACGTTCTGGCTTCTACTTGCTCCACTCTGTTAGTGATACTCTCAATTGAGTTTTTAATTTGGTTTATCGTTTCCTTCATTTCTAGAATTATTGTTTGATTATTTTTTATAATCTCTATCTCCTGATAAAGATGCTTAACTTCTTCTTTTAGCTGTTTATGTAATTCATTCTCAATGTGTTCTTTTGCTGCTTGAATTTGCTGTCTTGTATCCTCTTTAAGGTTCCATTCCATCTGTCTAAGGTGTTCCTTGAGTTCTTTATATGACCATTTTTCTGATGACTCTAGGTCCTCCTGAATATTTAGGCTGTCCTGCATTGTTTGTACTCCTTTTCTTCCTTGCTTCTTGAAGCTGCTCATGTTGCTTCTTGTTCTGTTTGACTGCTGAGTTACTGTTTACTCCTATAAATTTATTTGATGCTTGGGAGGAAAGGTATTAGAAGGGAAGGGAAGAAGTCACTAAAGAGAATGAGAGTAGGTAGGTAGAATTCAAGGAAGGGGGGATAAGAAAAATGAAAAGACAAAAGAAGAAAGAAATAGGAACTAAAAAAAGAAAAAAAATTAAAAAAATAATAATAATAATTAAAAAAAATAAAATTAAAATTAGAAGAGAAAAAAGAAAAAGAAAGGAATAAAAAAGAGATAGAAAAATGAAGATGAAAGAAAAACCCAAATCAAAAAAAAAAAAAAAAACTAATAAATGCCGTCTTAGAGTTTGATTAACTTCTCTTCCAGTAGGTGGCGCTGTGCCCCCCAGGTCAAGTTTCTCCTGTCAGTACGCGGGAACCAATCACTGTGCAGCAGCTCCTCCCAGACTGGGCAAGTCTCCAATCCTGAGTGCCTAGGGCCTCCTCTTGTGTCTAGTCACTTCCCACTTTTCCTCTAGCCAGGCCCCTCTCACCACAATACTGGCTACACGCCAGGTCTGCTGCTCCCGGGAGCCCTGTTTTCATGAACGACTGGGCTCACTCTTCCAGTTTGCCATTCCCTCAGACCCTAAGTTTGTAGAGCTTGGGGCTGAGAATCCTCAGCGAATTTTACTTGCACTCCGGTAGCCACTCCCCCGTAGCTGGTGCAAGAGACCTCAGCAGTCAGCCCTGGTGGGAGCGGTAGTCCCGCGCCGTGGGTCCCGCACCACCTCTGATTCCCTTGGGCTGGCTGTAGCACTCATGGGAGAACTGGGTGGGGCCCTTAAGGTTTCCCCGATGTGTGGAGAGGGAAGGCTAGGGGATTACACACCTGTAGCAGCAGGTTTCAATGAAGTTATCTCCTCCGCCGCAGTCTGGTTAGTTTTCTATTGAACACAATTTTTTACTGTTTGTGTCTTCATTTACTAAAATGCTACTTTTTATTTTTAAGTGTTTATAGATGTTCTTTCCCAACAACAGATTGCAAAAATATTCCTTAATATTTTATTCTATTACTATTGCTAACATAACATTACATAGCATTTTGTAGTTAAATGTTATGGAGTTCACTTTTACATCTCCTTTACCAAACCACTCTTCCCAGCAACATTCCAATTTAATCTTCCCTTTCTCCGTTGCTTTACTTGGGCATCATATAACTGTACCACAATATGTCTCTTTGTGTGTCTCAGCTTATATATAAATATATATACACATTCATGATCTGAGTTTCCTATTGAGTCCCATGAATATGTTTTGTTTTATTATTTGTGGGACAATAACTTTGTATATGGTTTAACATTTAAAAGATGTGTTCCCTCTTTGTTATTCTATTAAAAGTTGACTTAGCACAACATGAAACTTTAGTTTTACTAAAATTATTTTACTAAATTTTTGTTGTTGGGGTCTGAGCTTCTGAGATCATGGAAAGTGCATCCTGAAGAATCTGCATGCAGAATTCCTGTTTATCAGGTGAAGCCATGGAGGCTGGGATGCTGCACAAGGCAGGACAGCAATAACTCCTCATGCTAAGCTAATTCTTGTGGAGCATGATGACTCTATGGAGAAAAACAAGGCTCACCAGGCACAATGGCATTCACCCCTATAACTTCAGTGGCTACAGAGCCTGAGACAGGAGGATTGCAAGTTCAAAGCCAGCCTCAGCAAAAGTGAGGTGCTAAGCAACTCAGTGAAACTCTGTCTCTAAATAAAAATATAAAATAGGGCTGGGGATGTAGCTCAGTGGTCAAATGCCCCTGAGTTCAATCCCTGGTTCCCCCACCACCTCCAAAATAAGGTTCAAACTGTACTACCTGCTATGTATTTAGGTGTATGTTTTCTGTTACATTATGAGAACATATCCATTTTTGTCACTGGGAAAAATGTTTACTTAGTACTAACAAACATGTTAGTTGTTTTCATTATGTTATGTCATAGTTAAGATTTAACCTAACAATGCCCTATAAAAGATGTGCTGTGCAAGGACAAAGCAGCCTGCAGCTTTGCAAGCCCGCAGCTTCCCCTAGGAAACTAATTGCAAATTTTAAGACTCAGAGTCTTCAGGCATAATTGTGGGACCAAATGGTCAATAGTAGTTCATTTGTAGCATTTTATTGCATATGTATATTTGGGATAATTTGACATCTGTGCTATTCAGTATCATCTTACATATGAGCATAGGAAAGAACATCCTTCTGTTTATTCAGATCATATTTTGTGTCCTATAAGACTTAAAAATTTCTCATAATGCCCTTCCTTTATTGTCAACTTGTAAATATCATTTTTCTTTAAGTTTGCTGCTTTAGATAATCAATTAAATTTATATTGCTATAATATAATAAAATATAAATATTATTTAAATTGGGTAACATTATGATTATGTATAACTGGGATTCATATATAAGAAATATCTTCACATATAGATATTAGGTATAAACACACATATAAGTATATGTACATATAAATATGCCTGCATATGAAATTGTATTTCTGTATCTATATATTGCCCACATACCATATGGGGTTGTGGTAAGGGTGCTGAATCAGAATCACTCTGCAAACTTAAAGATCCAGCTATCACGTTGGAAGACAGGAGAGCAAGAGAGTGCATGCCCCTGGGATCTCTTTATAGGGAAAAGAACAAAAGATTTTCAATAGAATGTTCTACTTCAAATAAGGCAGGGGGTGGACTGGTCAAGCCCCAATGGGTAACACTCAGGTGCAGAGCCATGAGAAAGCAAAACTTCTTTGCCCAGCTAAGGTGGAGGTCACCTGCATCGTGCAGCCTACAGCATGCAATGCCAGACCAACACCCTCTTGGCTCAAGGATGAGAGAGAATGCTTAATCATAGCTCATGGGTAGCCACCCACAGATATACATATTGTGTCATTATTATATCAAATTATCTGGCCAATTTGTTTAGTCAAACAATATTTAGGATGTTTCTGATCAGATTGAAATCTCAGAATTGACATTTTTTATGATATTGGTATCTAAATTGATGGGATTCTGTGTAAGAAGATTACCCTTCATAATTCCCTACAACTCAAAGAATCACTTAAAGGCCTTGATAGAACAAAGACTGACCTTCTATCAGCAAAAGGAACTCTGTCAGTAGGCTGCCAATTAACTAAAACTTCTACATATTTCAATTTCTAAAATGTATGTTTATAGGGTCAGATTTTGATTCAACTCATCAAACATTGAATTCATTTAGTCTCTAAAATTTTTTAGAGCCAATTCCTCAAGATCTCTTTCCATCTGCATACATATGCACACACATACATATCCTGTTGGTTCTATTTCTCTGTAGAGCCCTGAGTGATACATATATACATATATATGATACATACATATGTACACATGTACAATACTCATATGTGCAATATCTATATATTATAAACATATATATACAAAGTGTGATTTCAAACTTTGAGAGTAAGGTAAAGACATGATGCCATTTTACTCCTGACTAACTCAATGTGTATTTCCTAAGACAGCATCATTTTCAGAATCAGGAATTCTATATTACTATTTTATGAATATCTAATCAAAAGACTCACTCAGTTTCAATGACCATTAACTGATTGGTGTCCTTTAAATAAGACAAAACCTGGAATCACAACTTATAATTCATTGCCATGCCTTTTTATTATGCATTTATCTTCAACAATTCTTTAATTTTTCCTTGAGCTTCACAGCCATGATTTTTTTTTATGGTTAAAACCAATAGAATTTGTAGAATATGACAATGAGTTTTGATAATGTTTCCTTCTCAGTATATCGTGGCAGTACTATCACAAAAATGGTACTGTGTCCTTCTCAATAATTCATATCAAGATCAGATAATGGCAACTTGTCCCATTAGTATTGGTATTAAACTTGACAACATCAGCAACATGGCCTGCCAGATATCTCCTTTAAAATTACTACTTATGCAACCATGCTGTTATATAATTAAAGAGTGCTATTTAGGGAAAATATTTGAGACTATATAAATATTTTACTCCTCACTACAATTAACTGGTAATTTTAGTATAAATTGAAGATTTTTCCCTATATCAATTATTAAAATGATAATTTCCAAATAATTATTTTTCACTTCCATCATTTGATCTATATTTACCAGTTATTTCTTGACAAAAGAGAAATACTAATTTTCCCCCATGTATTTATTCACTTATAGACACATTTATTTATTTACATATGGATTTAATTCTATTTTTTCAATGATTTAGAATCTGTTATTATTTTCACAATGTTAAAATGATCTTACATTTGTATATTAGATCCCCTCTCACGTTGGCATATTAATAGTCTTCTCTTTTTTAACTGGAAAGTTATTTTCTGCACAAAATTTATTCCGGACTCATCTTCCACTTTCTTCATCTAGCCTCAAGATTAACAATTTCTCCAAGGATTACAGTTTCATTTGATACCAAGATTTTGGAATTAGTTGAGGTCATTGCTATTGTAGTATAATTGCTTCTAGGTAGTCCTAGAGGACAGAGATAAGGGGAAAAAAGTACGATTATATATGTATATACACATGTGTTTACAGATGAACATGTGTGTATAATGTAAATGAATAATAAATGTGATTTATATAAAACCAATTATTCGTACTGACGTTTCCAATTCTAGTCCAAAGCCAAATGTTTTATTTTAACCTTCTTCATCATTATTTGTGATCCCATCATGAATCATTTATATAAGTCATTTCCATTGTTCACTGTCTTCTCCCATCTATTCAATTAAAGACTGCATAGAATGCAGTTTCAGAATTAACCATACCATATCCAAAGTACATGTATGAAGACATAAATTGGTGTTAATATAGTTTGTAAACAACCAGAGATATGAAAAACTGTGCTCTATAAATGTAATAAGAATTGTAATAAATTCCACTGTCATATATAAATTAAAAAATAATTTAAAAAGAGTTAACCATACCAATATGATAAGAAAGCTGACTAGACTTCAATATTTTATTTAAAAAATCTAGTTGTTTGTATTCTTGTGAATATATTCAAAATACTGTGATCAAAAGCTATTAGTTCTTAAAATTAAATTTAACTGATATATGAAAACAAAAATTTATGTATTAATAAGATTAAGTAATGTTTTGAAATCATGTTTTTTAATGTTTAAAAATATCTAACTACTCAGATATTTATCACTTCTTTGTGATGAAAACTTTAAATATTATGATTTCCAGATATTCGAAATAAATTCTACATTATTGTTATCTATAGTCACTCTACTGTGAACTACTACACCAGAACTCCTCTCTCCTAATCTAACTTAGTACCCATTCATCAACCTCTTTCATCCCTCCCTCTCAGTACTCTCTCCAGCATCTGGTAACCACCATTCTACTCTCAACTTCTTTGAGATCAACTTTTAAGGTTCTATACATGAGTAAGATCACGCAGTGCTTGTCCTTATATGCCTGGCTTACTTCATTTAACATAATGGCCTCCAATGCAAGCCAGGATGTCACAAATGACAGGATTCATGGATTTTTATGGATGAATAATATTACATTATGTATATATACCACTTCTTTATGTATTTATCACTTAACAGACACTTAATAGTCTGCTTCTATTTCTTGGTTATGTTAAATATTGCTATAAAAAATCATCAGAATATAAGTGAATTTTTTTCATACTGAGATAATTTCCTTTGAACATATTACCTACTAGAATTTCTGGATAACTCTACTCTATCCTTTTTCAGTGTGGTTAGATTATCAATTTAAAAGACAATTTGTTTTATTGATTTTCTTCTTTTACATTTAAGAGTATTTACTTCATTTAAGAGTATTTACCTCATTCTTTGTTGGATATGTTATATAAAATTTCAATTAATTATATTTATGTGTAAATGTAAAGACATTCACACATATATGTATATGCATGTGAAGTGTTTATATTAAGATGTATACTTAGAGCAGTATTACTCCCCTTTGATCTTTTCCAAACCATTCGAGTCCCCTATCTTTTCCATTTCATTGCTAGTTGCTACATAAAATAAATAATCCAATTATTTTATGTTTTGCTTTCTACACTAATATGCACATTTAAAGCAACCCCAGTTTGTTTTTCCTTTTATCTAATTAATGATAGCTTACTGGGCTGGGGATATTGCTCAGTTGGTAGTGTGCTTACCTCACATGCACAAGGCCCTGGTTTCAATCCCCAGCATCACACACACACACACACACACACACACACACACACACACTAAATAAATAAATAAATAAATATTATAGCTTACTGTCAACATTTTTTAATCTGTTCTTATAAAACTATTTTCTGGATATTAGACCATGACACAATAATCCATGACACAGTATTAAACACAGGTCACAGTAATCTATCTCATTCTTCATTACAGGCAAACATTTCAAGTATGATAATAAATATAACATGATAAATCAATAGAAAGGAACAGAATTCAACTGCTCCCTAGCAGCCTATCACAACTGTGGCATTTTATACACATGACTTTGTCTAAAATGTCCTCCCCTCATCAGATTACTGCTATTATGAATTTAAGAAGAATAGCATTATGTTTTAATCTGATTTGTCAGATTGTTCACTTTCTTCTCAACTATGTGTCATTCAACTGCGCTTCAATTAGGGAGTCTGTACATGCTCAGAACTTGTTTCCAGCTGACAGGGAAAAATGTTATTGACCATATTTTCATAGATTAGTTATAAACATTTTCTCTGAATTAATTCCTGACCCCTTGACATGGAAGGCTTTACTATTAATTGGTTCAAAATGAAAAACACTGAGAAACTGCTCCTTACCTTTCCCATCCCTTCTGAGGATGAATTCACAAAGAGAGTTTGAACCATATTCAAATACATGCATATAAATTAATCATATCTTCCCTTGGGTGAACACTAACAGGGTGAAATGTTTCTGCTTTGAAATCTGCAGTCATTGCAATGATTACATATGCAGGGACCTCTACATTTTGTAGTTTCAAAAAGCTCTTCAACTCTCTCTCTCTCTCTCTCTCTCTATATATATATATATATATATATATATATATATATATATATATATATACACACACATGGGATCAAACCTAGAGTCATTTAACCACTGAGCCACATGTCCAGCCATTTTGACATATTTATTTATTTTTATTTTGATACACAATTTTGCTATTTCTTGGGGTCTCATTCTCTTCATATTTTGATAATCCAACTATAGAATTCTACATCACCAATAAATAATAATAATACTAATAAAGTATACTATTTTTCATTCACTCTTACCAATGAAGCAGACACGATTTAACTTCCACCAATAAGATATATATCTTGGGGAGAGATTTTATATAAAACTCAACAATATAAATCATATCTGAGAATGAGAATTCATTTGGTTAATACCAGTATTGGCAAAGCCTGATGTTTCAAGTTGGTGATGTAAGTAACATTTGACTAGCAGAGGCAGAATATATATGTAGTCAGCAGTGAGAGTGCACTCCCAGATAGCTGTGCAATGTAGATCAGGATAGTAATTCTATAAATTCAATATAGATATGATCCCCTGGTATTTCCACATATTTTGCCACATTTTTAAAAGTCCCCATTAATCCTTGCAAGAAAAGCCAACTAGATTATAATCTATTGTCTGAAACTGAAAATGCTTATCATTACAACATTAAGTTATATTTTCCTTTTCTTTTTGGAGACTAAGAGAAGGAGTTCTATTGATTATAATGAATATCACAGTCTTTATAGGAATAATAATAAGGTATAGAATAGAATACAATTTAAGATATTAGTTGATAATTCTATGCTTCTATTTCCCCACTCCCTTTTCTTTATAAGCTTTATAAACAACTAATTGTAAATAGTATTGACCAAATGGTAACACATGATGTTCTTGTGATAATCTGCCACTGAAATTAAAACAGTTTTCTTAATACATTTGTTCCAATGAAGGAAAATTGTCAGATGTTAAACCAGAAACTCTTGCCCCTAGATTGCTAGGCAGAAGTTTTTCAATGTGTCCTAAAATGAGAACATTCACCTTTTTGTCTATGTTTCAAATGTTTTACAACTTCAATTTGCACAATTATTTGTACAATGTTGTAGAGACATGATATGAAATAGAAGCTTAAAGACATTGTCTTTGAAACAGAATGATGAAGGATCTAGTACATTGGTTGATGTAAAAAGTCCATTCCATTAAAAAAGAATAAAACACTTAAAAATAACCTAATCAAGGAGGTAAAAGAACTCTACAATGAAATTTATAGAACAAGAATGGAAGAAATTGAAGAACAAACTAGAAAATGAAATGATCTCATGGATAGTCAGAATTAATATTAAAATGCACCTATTACCAAAAGCAATCTACAGATTCAATACAAACACTATTAAAATGCCAATGATATTATTCTCATAACTAGAAAAAGGCATTCCTAAAATTTATATGGAAAAACAAAACATCCAAAATAGCCAAAGAAATCCTGAGCAAAGAAAAGTAATGCATAGTACAAAGCCATATTAACAAAAGAGAATGATACTGGCATGCAAAGAGACATTTACTTCAATGGAACAGAATAGAAGACACATAGACAATGTACATGGGAGAAAAGACAGCCTGTTTAACATTTGTGCCAGAAAACTTGGATATTCATATACAGAAGAAGAAACTAAATCCTATCTCTCATCCTGTACTGAAACCAATACCAAATGGATCAAAGGCCTAAGTATGAGACCCCAAAATCTGAAATTGCTAGAATAATGTATAGGAAAAATGTTTCAATGTACAAGAATAGTCTAAACTTCCTGAATAGAACCCCTATGACACTGTAACTAAGAATCAATTAGTGTGATTGAAAGAATGAACAAGGCTCGTCATTGGAGAAAATTTCCATTTATTAAGGAATAGCTCTGCATATTTATAGAGCAGAGGGTGATTTGACAGTTATGACAGTTTAATAGTTGAACAGTTTGACAGTTGGCATGGGGTGCTTTCTGATTGGTGGGGAAAGAGCATGTGAGCCACCAGGGCTAGTCTGATTGGTAGGTAAGGATCATGTGAGCCAGCAGGGCTAGTCTGATTGGTGGGTAAGGATCATATGAGCCAGCAGGACTAGTCTGATTGGTGGGTAAGGATCATGTGAGCCAGCAGGGCTAGTCTGATTGGTGGGTAAGGATCATGTGAGCCAGCAGGGCTCACCATTGGATGGCTCTTCTCGGGGGATGGGGAAGTTAGTCTTTGGAGCTGGGGCGACTCCCAACAGTGATGGTATCAAATTAAAAAGCTTTTGCACTGCAAAAGGAAAAATTAACAGAGTGAAGAGACAACTGAAAGAATGCGAGAATCATCTTTGCCAGGGGATTAATACCCAAAATACATAAAAACTCAAAATACTGAACACAAAACAATAAAAACAAAATAAAACAAACAAATAAACTATTAATAAAAGGTTAAATTAACTAAATAGATACTTTACAAAAGAAGAGTGCAAATTGCCAACTATTATATGAAACTATTTTCAACATCTTTGACTATCAGGGAAATAAATGCAGACCAAAAAAACTATGAGATTCCATCTCACTCTAGTCAAAATAGCAATCATCAAAACCACAAATAAAATAAATGCTGGCCAAGATGCAGAGAAAAAGAAACACTTATATACCATTGGTGGGAATTTAAATTAATACAAACACTATAGAAATTTAGTCATTAATATATAATCATATAAAAAAGAATTTAGTCATTAATATATATATTTTATATATTTTATATAAATATTTATATAAAATATGTATTAATTATATAAATATATATTTATATAAAATATATTTATATTTATATATTATATTTATATAATTATATACTTATATTTAGATTTTATATTTATATATTATATATAAATATATAAATATACATTTATATTTATATACTAAATATACATATATAAATATATATATATTTAGTCATTAATATATAATAATATAAAAAAGAATTCGAAGCTTTGTAATTTTCAAGTTAAGATAGTTACGAAAGCAATAACAATATATTTTTTTCAGTTAAAACTAATAAAAATAAGTATACAGGTTCTTCCAAAGCTAAAAATAAAATTACCATATGATCCAATCATAATGTTCTTGGGTATTTATCCAATATAATTAAAGTCAGCATGCTTTAGAGATACACACATACCCATGTTTATTACTGTGTCATTCAAAACAGTCAGGTTATAGAATCAATCTAAATGTCCATCAACTAATGAGTGGACAAAGAAAATGTGGTACATATCACAATGGAGTTTTATTCAGCCATAAAAAAATAAAATTGTGTCATTTGGGTGGAAGAGGAGAGCATCATATTAAGTGAAATAAGTTAGAGAAAATACTATTTTGTATTTTCTTTCATATTTGGAAGCTAGAGATAAACAAAACAAAACAAAAAAAAGAGATGCCATAAAAGTAGAAGGAAGACCATTAGAGTAGAAGAAGGGCATCAGGAGGAGGGAGGAGAGAAGGGAAGAAAGGTCTTGGAGAGTAAAGTTGACCAACTTGTTTTAATGCATTTTTATGAACAAACCACAAGAAAATTCAGCATTCTGTATAGTTAACATGAACCAATTAAAATACTCAGACAATACCTGTTCTGTAATCCTCAAATCTCATTATTAGTTGTTAAATTTTTACATAAAATATGAAATAAATGAATAATTAATTTATATTCATATTTAGTTATTAATATATAATCATATAAAAAAGAATTCTAAGCTTTGTAATTTTCAAGTTAAGATAGTTACAAAAGCAATAATAATATTTACTTTTCAGTTAAAAATAATCAAACAGCCCAGTGGTGTGATCCATGCCTATAATCCCAGCAGCTCTGAAAGTTGAGGTAGGAGGATCACGTGTTCAAAGCCAGCCTCAGGCATGGCGAGGAACTAAGCAACTAAGGGAGATCTTGTCTCTAAATAAAATATAAAAAAGGGCTGGGAATGTGGTTCAGTGGTTGAGTGCCCTGAGTTCAATTCCCGGTTTGAAAAAAAACAAAAAATAGTCCAGCAATATCAGTAAGATAAATATGTTAATAAGAACATTAATATTCATTCTGTGTAAGGAAAAAAATAACAGCATACCTAGTATATGGGAGGCTCTCTATGAACTTGCTATTCCTTTTTATTCACTAGACTATCAGCTTCTGAAAGCCTAGGAACATGTTTTTATATTTGTATCCTTTATGATTAACCTATGACTAAAATACAATAAATGATCAAATGTAGCTTTAAGAGATAAATGAATAATTAGAAAAGATGTGAATGGAGCTAATGAATATTTGAAGCATCATAGAAGTGTCATAGCTTGCAGTTGCAAAGTCATAATTAAACTTCTAATCCACACAAGCCTTTCCATTCTCTGTTTCTACTCTTTCTACCCTTCCACAGGACTGTCCATATATTGCATTCTCCTCACTATGACCCACCACAATCATTGCTTTTGTAGTGGAATATTAAGAGCCCACATAAGCTGCATCTCATTATTTCACAGTAGAGAATAAAAAATAAATGGTCCCCAAAATGGTTTGGATTAACCAAAGATGAAAGTAAGACATCAACTCTAAATCCTTCTCAATCTCCTGGGTAGGGCTAGGTTCATCTGCCATATATTAACTATCATTAATGCTAAAAGACCAAGCAATACTTGGCAGCCCTGAAGTTTTATTCCTTCAAAAAAATGAATTCCCTTTAGAATCACCAATTAGAGTTCCCAGAGTTTTCTGGCTCTTAATGACCACTACATAACTCAGAAGAGAGACTTTATTAGGAGGTCCACAGGTTGGAGTTTACATGCTTTAAAGGTGTATTTTCTTATGGAACTCTGAATTCAGAAGGTTCCTGCCCATGGAGCTATTTCCCCACCAGGATTCATTGTGCTTACTGCATCTGAACTGGTAAGAAGGCATTGTTAGCATATTAAAGCCAATACATTTGGCTGTTAGAACTCACAAATAACTGCTGTTCACTAAACGTGTTGTGAATACACATATAAAGGCAGAGTTTCAGGTTTCAGAAAAAGCTCCAGAGATTCTAAAGTTTTTTCCAAAAGAAAACTAAACACAGAGTTACAAAAAGTAAGAGAGATGATTTACATGAAGTTTCTAGTTTAGAGTTTGAAATACAGGAGAGTTTTAATAAATCATTGAATTTATTAATATTGAGGAAAGAATGAGGAGATTCCATTATATTCGAGGCACTGTGCTATGTGCTAATATACCAATAATAACAAAAAATTAACAATCTTGGAAGGAAAGAATAATGAATATATATATATATATATATATATATATATATATATATATATATATATGTATGTATGTATATCTTTTATATATACAAAATTACAACACAGGTTATAAGAGCAGTGCTCCAGGGATATAGAAGAGAGAATCTTCAATTCTGACTATGTTAGGAAAAGTGCCACTGAGAATGTTATCCATTTAGACATTGAGGATGAGTAGCACGAGTTAGAAAAGCAAAAGATAGCTCATTGATTGGTATGTGTGCATTTCTTCTTATGAGGGACTTGCATTTCCTGAAATCTTTTTTTTCTAGAGGCTTTATGGGAAGAGCTGGGCTGCTACTAAATAAGTTCCTAAAATAGTCAACTCTCAAGGACTCTTGCTAATTTGAGATTCTGAGCATTGCTATGTCCTAGGCAGAGTTCTATTTGGAATTTTATTTTGTTATTATTGTTGATTGGCTCCTAACCAGTCACAGGGAAAGAGATTTCTCCAACTAGTGTTGCTGATCGCTGACCTTAGAACTTTTGCTGAGAAGTTGGAAAGAATGAAGAGCTTAGAAAACACAAGTATGAAGTCAAACAACAAGTGCTGGTGAGGATGTGGGGAAAAGGGTACACTTGTACATTGTTGGTGGGACTGCAAATTGGTGCAACCAATTTGGAAAGCAGTATGGAGATTTCTTGGAAAGCTGGGAATGGAACCACCATTTGACCCAGCTATTCCCCTTCTCGGTCTATTCCCTAAAGACCTAAAAAGAGCATGCTACAGGGACACTGCTACATCGATGTTCATAGCAGCACAATTCACAATAGCAAGTCTGTGGAACCAACCTAGATGCCCTTCAATAGACGAATGGATAAAAAAAAAATGTGGCATTTATACACAATGGAGTATTACTCTGCATTAAAAAATGACAAAATCATAGAATTTGGAGGGAAATGGATGGCATTAGAGCAGATTATGCTAAGTGAAGCTAGCCAATCCCTAAAAAACAAATGCCAAATGTCTTCTTTGATATAAGGAGAGTAACTAAGAACAGAGTAGGGAAGAAGAGCATGAGAAGAAGACTAACATTAAACAGGGATGAGAGGTGGGAGGGAAAGGGAGAGAGAAGGGAAATTGCATGGAAATGGAAGGAGACCCTCAGGGTTATACAAAATTACATACAAGAGGAAGTGAGGGGAAAGGGAAAAATAATACAATGGGGAGAAATGAATTACAGTAGAGGGGGTAGAGAGAGAAGAGGGGAGGGGAGGAGAGGGGAGGGGGGATAGTAGAGGATAGGAAAGGCAGCAGAATACAACAGACATGAGTATGTCAATATGTAAATCAATGGAAGTGTAACTGATGTGATTCTGCAATCTGTATACGGGGTAAAAATGGGAGTTCATAACCCACTTGAATCAAAGTGTGAAATATGATATATCAAGAACTATGTAATGTTTTGAACAACCAATAAAAAAAGAAAAAAGAAAGAAAGAAAACACAAGTATGCACTAAACAAGAAGTGCAGACCTATCCTACATACCTCTTAGAGCCTGAGGAAGCACAGAAGTTAGAAGATCACTAGAATTCAGCTTTACTTCTGTGACCCCACCAATAAATAATTCCTCTGATATTTTAACTAATTCATTGCAAAACTTTGCCTCAGAATAGCAGACAATTCAAACTTAAATGGCAACATGATTTAAAAAATAAAAACCCTACTCAGTATGAATGCAATAACAGTGTTATTTATTCAATTATTCAGTATTTTATTTTTTACTAGGAATTTATTAATTCCAATGATCTTATTATAAAAAATTAGTTTTTAAAATCTTGCAGTGAAATGCAAGACTAGGCTAAAGGTAAGCCTCAACTCCAAAGTTATGGATGTTACCTTTGATGTCATGAAGTCCAGAGTTTGAATCCTTGCACTTTATTTTAATGAACTTCAGCAAGTAAACACTAAGAAGAGTGGCAACAGCTAACATTTGCCGTGTGCCATCTAGGAGCTCAATTATGGGTTAAAGACTTTATACACACTATTTTGATCAAAATATTCCACCCACCTCTGAGTCACATTCCTTATTGTTAATTTTGTGATGTAACATAGGTACTTAGAAGTGCCTAATATGGAAAATACTGATGAGTATATTGTGGTGTTACAGAAAACCTGAGCATGCCTTCCCCTTCATTGTCTAACACTAAGTCCTCCACACAACTCAGCCTTCAGTGACAAGCCAATCACGGAATTCCTGTGATTCCTTTATTCTTTCTGTAAGTAACCCTTAAATAGCAATATCACTGAAGTCAGTTAAAGATCATGTGAATTTGAATAGAAAAAGGAACATCTCATGAACATTTTTCAAAACTGGTAGATTATTTTTCTCTATATACAAAGAAATTACATCCCTGAATCTAAATCCTTAAGCCCATTTGGCATACTGTATATGTTCATAAGTGCAAGGAAGCACTGTACAGGTGAGCATTAAATCCTAAGATAAAAATTTGCAGCACATAGCTCTGCATATGTTTTTATGAGTTACTGTTAATTCAATGGCTATACCACAAGTGACACATTCTTTTTATAAATTTATCAAAGTCTGAGTAGTTTAAGGTTTAAGGTGGATTGAAATGTATTCCATTGTACAGGGATGGCATGGTAGAAAAAGAAGAATGCTGTCCTAATTTGTATGTAATGTGTAATTTTAAAATTTTTTCATAGATCATGCTTTTGAACTTTTGTCTAACTATTTGCCTAATTCAAATCCATGCATATTTTGTCTCTTTTATGTTCCTTAGAAAATGTAGATTTCCATGTTACATTTAGGTTTATGATCCACATTTTAGGTAAATTTTATACATATCAAGAGGTTTAGGTTGAGTTTCATTGTACTTTTTTTTATTTTACATATTCACATATCCAATTTTTCAATTTTGATTTGTTTCAAAGACTTTTTTACACAAATAGAGCTCATTTTTTCATCTCTGCTTGTATATAAAGTATATGCACACCATTCATATCTTAATAAATGTACTAAGGTAATGATATCCATCTCATTTCACCATATTTTTTTACCCCCTGTTTCAAAGATTTTGATGCTTTAAACTATATTTTCTCCTTTCACCTATTTTATACAAATGTGTTATTGTATTTAAAAGTGCATCACCCTAAGGTCACTATTTTTAAAAAATATTTTTAGTTGTAGATGGACACAATACCTTTATTTATTTATTTTTATGCAGTGCTGAGAATTGAACACAGTGCCTCACACATACTAGGCAAGTGCTCTACCAGTGAGCTACAACCACAGTCCCCTAAGATCACTCTTAATTCTGTTTGTGCTCTGTCCACCATGTCATCTTTCTTTATGCTCTAAAACTTCTTAAACTCTGTGTCTCACCCAATGTCTCAGTTTCCTCATCTCACATTGAATTCATTTCTCAAGTTTTCAATCACTGAAGTTATTTTCTGAAAAATAGATTGATGGTCAAGTCTAAAGGACCACACCACGTGATAGCAGACAGAGCTATTTCTACTGCTCACTCAGATCCAAACTATACTATACTTAAGTATTATCTTTAATTTATGAAACATCATGCCTCATTATCAGTAACTTATATGTTTGTAAATAAAATATAATTGATTTCAGAGACTAGTATAAGATTTTAAAAACCTTTATACTTTTTCTTTCCATTTAAATTAATTTCATTTTTATTTAATAATATAAAATATACACATTTCAGAGTATCATGTAATGTTTTGAATCATGCATACATAGTTAAATGTTTAAACAAGGATAACTCTGTCTATCACCGTGAGCATTTATCATTTCTTTATAATGAATACATTAAAAATCTTTCTTATAATTTTTTTGAAATATACATTATGTTATCCTGTAGTGTCACCCTCTTATGCTATAGCACATCAAAAACTCTTACTCCTATCTCACTCTAAATTAGTGATCAACCTCTACCAATCTGTTCTTCATTCTAAACTAGTGATCAACCTCTACCAATCTGTCCCTCATCCTCCTCCTCTCCACAAACAGTGGTAACTACAATTCTATTCACAAATTCTATAAAATTGTTTTTTTTTTTATATTCTACAAATAAGTGGGATCATGCTTGTTCATCTGTGCTTGGCTTATTTTACTTAGTGTTCTTCACTTCTATCCAAATTTTTGAAAATGACAGATTTTTTTTAGCTGAATGGTGGTAATTAATTGCATATATGTACTGCCTTTTCTTTGTCCATTCATCAGTCTATAGACACTTAGATTTTTTTTCCAATCTTAAACACTGTGAATAGGGATGTGAATATGAGAGTACAGATGTCTCTTTGACTTTTTGATTTCATTTCCTTTGGATATTCACCCAGTACTGGAACAGCTGGATCATGGTATAGTTGTTAATAAATTTTTGAAAAACCTCCATATTGTTTATCATACTGGCTGTACTAACTTACATTCCCACCAACAGTGGATGAAGGTTCACTTTTCCTAATATTGTTGAAAGAACATAGCAACCTTTGTGGTATAAGTGATCTCTTTTTTTCTCTACAGGTCATCTGTGAACAAGCAATGAGATCAAAACCATGCAACTACTAAATCAATCTCAAGTATCAGAATTTATTTTGGTGGGACTGACCAGCTTTAAGGATATAGAGTTTCTTCTCTTTGCCCTCTTCTCAATTATCTATTTGGTAACAGTTTTAGGGAACCTTTTCATTATACTTACTGTATTTTTAACTCCAAACCTGAACACCCCCATGTACTTCCTCCTTGGGAATCTCTCCTTTGTAGATATGTCTCTTGCTTCCTTTGCCACCCCTAAAATGATTGTGAATTTGATAAAACACAGGAAGACTATTTCTTTTCTTGGTTGCTTCACTCAGATATTTCTTCTCCACTTACTAGGTGCAACTGAAACTGTACTATTGGTTTCCATGGCCTTTGACAGATATGTGGCCATTTGTAAGCCCCTATACTACATGACTATCATGAACAAGAAACTGTGTATTTTGCTTGTAGTCATGTCATGGTGCTCAGGTCTCCTTCATGTAGGACTTCAGTTACCCTTTGCCATAAACTTACCTTTCTGTGGTCCTAATGTGGTGGATAGCATTTTCTGTGATCTCCCTCTGGTTAGCAAACTTGCATGCACAGACACCTATTTTGTACAAGTAGTCATTGTTGCCAACAGTGGCATGATCTCCATGAGTTGTTTCCTCATTTTGCTTATTTCTTATACTTTGATCCTCACAACCATTAGAAGAAGCTCTTCTATTGGGCAGTCTAAAGCCCGCTCCACTTTGACAGCTCACATCACGGTGGTGATTATCTTCTTTGGTCCGTGCATCTTTATCTATGTCTGGCCCTTCAACAACCACTCTGTGGATAAGTTCCTTGCTGTATTCTATACCATTATCACCCCTATCTTGAATCCACTCATCTACACTCTACGAAACAAAGAAATGAAGACAGCCATGAGGAAACTCTGGAGAGCCCTTGTGCATTCTAATGAAGATTCTTAGGTTAGAAGCATGATTACAGAGAAATGGAGTGTTGTTCAGATCTCTAAAACTTTCTTTTAAAATAAACTTATCGAAGTAATATAGAGAGAAACAAATAAAATAGCAAGATTGTAGAAGATAAATATCTGATAATATTTTGAATGTTTAACCAATGTAAAATTAATAAATTTTTATTGATCCTTAAAATGATGCTCAGTGAGTTATAACAATTGTCAAAAATTTCCTTGTCTGTCAAAGCAGTTTGATCGATATGTATTTTAACAAGGTACTCATAAGCCTTGCTATGAAAGGCCAATTAAGCCAATCTCCAGAATGTCTGTTATAATTTTCTGTACATAAAGATAGTTTTCTGTCTTCTCTATGATATTAGTGTCTGAGTCACAAATTACATGTGGTACCTTTACAAAGCCAGAAACTGAGTTGCACCATCTACCTTCCTGATCAAAGTCACTCATTTTCCCTTTTGCCACCAAAATGACATTTTTATATACTCATCTTTATGTTAATAAAATGAAATCTTACTACCATCTTCATGACCTTGATATTTCAATTTCATAGAATTATTCCCTGACTCCAAATAGAAGGTTATACATTTTAGAGAAATACTGTGGATTTTGGAAACGATATTATATATTGCTTCCAATATATATGTATAAGGGAAAGAACGCAGAGGCACTTAAACACTGAGCTACATCCTTAGCCCTTCTTAATATTTTATTTAGAAACAGAGTCTTATTGAGTTGCTTAGAGCCTCACTAAATTGCTGAGGCTGGCTTTGAACTCTAGATCCGTCTGCCTCAGCCTCCTGAGAAACTGAAATTATGGTGTGTGCCACTGCACCCAGCTTGAAAGAAATATATTTTTGTTTGTGTTCCATGGCCCAGACATCAGCTCAGCCAATATAGAAAGAGAATCCATGACTTGAATCCTGAACCACCATATCTAGTCTCTCTGACTCTTGTTTCAAAAGCACCTGTGCCTCACATACCATTACCAGTGGTCAATGGGAGTCCTTGGTCCCAGGTATCACTGTTATAACCTCCTGAGAATGCAGATCTATGGTACTGCACACTAGCTTGTGCTTTGGCCTCCATTCCAAGGCTTCCCAAGAACACCACCCATCTGATACTTATATCACTATAAGTAGGCCTTGAATCTAGACTCTGTGCCATGAGGGTTTCTCTGTGTCATAACACCCTTAATAGCAGACAAAGAGTCTGGAACCATGTTAGTAGCCATCACCATTAAAGACCCTGATCACCCCACCACAGAGTTCCATGGTGTCAACCAATGCAACCTTGCAATCTTCTGCAACATCAACTTCAGCTGAGAGAGAAAAGTAGAATCAATACCACTGTGCACCCATGGTCGTCACAGCAGTTTCAGCCTACCCAACAGTGCCCTTTCACCCCCACATAGAAAAGCATCTTTCCCATGGAAAGCAGCATGTGAGATCTGGGATAGTTAAGTGCTCTGGTAAATGCAAGGAGTGTACTTACAACAACAGTACATTAAAAACCAAGAATCGGGCTGGGGATGTGGCTCAAGCGGTAGCGCGCTCGCCTGGCATGCGTGCGGCCCGGGTTTGATCCTCAGCACCACATACCAATGTTGTGTCCGCAGAGAACTAAAAAATAAAAAAAAATTAAAAAAAAAAAAAAACCAAGAATCATGCCTTCACAAAAGAATTCAGTAATTTATCCAGTATCTGACTCCAAGGAAATGACGACCTATGATCTACTAGGCCCATAATGCACAATAACTGCTTTAAGGGAACTCAGGAAGCTTCAATATAAGTATAACTAATTTAACAAAACAATTATAAAAACAATAATTACCCAAAAGAATTTTTATAGAGAGGTTGAAATTAATTTAACCCCCCCAAATTGTTAAAAAATTAATAAGATATAAATTATTTAAATTACAACACCAAAAATATAAAAGGTGAAAAGAGGTGGAGTAAAATTGTAATTTTTAAAGAAAATTAAAGTAAAATATTTTTCCACTTAAAGTAGATTATAGCTGTAGAACCTGTGCAAAAGGAAAACAAAGTGAGTACTGTGGACATACTTCTATCAAGAAAAACAAACTGATTCAAAAACTGTACAAAGTAACTAGAAAGTCATTATATAATGATGAAAAGGTCAATTCAGCATGACAGTGTAACAATTGATACACCCTCAGAATTGAAGAAAAATTTTGAAGTGAGAGATCGAAAGCAAGATAAACATAACTGGGGCCTTCAGTACTATAGTTTCAACAATAGATACATCATACAGACAAAAAAATCAATAGGAAACTTCAGAGTTAAGCTACACTAGAACAAATGGGCCTAACAAATATACACAGAATATTCCCTCCAAAAGCAGAAGAATGCATGTTCTTCTCAAGTGTATAAATCACATTCTTCATGATAGATCGTGTGTTTGGCCACAAACCAAGTCCTATAAAATTTAAGGTATAAATTATATCAGGTATTTATTCTGACCATAGTGGTATAAAACTAGAAATCAATAAGTTAAGGAATTTTAGATAACTTAAAAATGTATGAAATAACTAACATTATCCTAAACAAATAATGGGTCAAGGAATACAAAAAAAGGCGGGGGGGGCGGTGATTGGAAAAAATTTATTTATTTATTTATTTAAGGTGTAGATGGACACAACACAATGCCTTTATTTTTATGTAGTGCTGAGGATCGAACCCGGGTCCCGCCCATGCTAGGCGAGTGCTCTACTGCTGAGCCACAATCCCAGCCTTGGAAAATAATTTAAAAATATCAAAATGGACATACATTGTACAAAAAAATGGGAGGCAGCAACTGCAGTTATAAGAAGAAAGTTTATAGCTATGAAGACTAACATCAAAAAAAAGAAGATAGGTCTGACAGCCTAATGTGACATGTAAAAGGAACTAAAGCAAGAACAATTAAGTTCAAAGATGGCAAAAAGAAAATTATTAAAGATCAAAGAGGAAATAAAGTACAAGCCTGAAAACAATAAAAAGGTCAACAAATTAAAAGTTGATTTTTTGAAAAGGAAAACAGAACAGAGAAACCTTGAACTACACTAAGAAAAAGTGAGATTCATAAATAAGTAAAAGCAGAAATTATAGCACAGAAATATAAAGAATAATGAAAAGCTACTATGCATAACTATTTAACAAAAAATGAATAACCTAGAAAAATGGATAATTACTAGAAACCACATACAAAAACTAAATCATGAAGAAATAGAAAATCTGACCAGATCAATAGCAATTAAGGAGATTGAATCAGTAGTGAAATGCCTTCCATCATAGAAAACCCTGGACCTGTTATCCACACTGTTGAATTCTTTAAATAGAAAAAAATATTGGTATTTCATAAACTTTATTTTCTCAAAAGAATTGTCAAGATGGAGTATTTTCAAACTCATTTTAGAGGGAAACATTATCCTTCTAGCAAAGCCAGACTAGAACACTGAAAGAAAAAGAAAATTAAAGAGCAAATTTCAAAACCTCCTATAAATATATATTAATCAAAAAGAGCATGATACTGACATAAAAAGAGACTCACTGCTCTATGGGACAGAATAATGAACACAAAAGAAATTCCAAACTGGATGGGGTGGCACATGCTTGTAATTCCCACCTGCTCAGGAGGCTGAGGCAGAAGAATCACAAGTTCAAAGCCAGCATCAGCAACTTAGAGAGGCCCTAACCAACTCAGTGAGACCCTGTCTCTAAATAAAATATAAAAATGGCTGAGGATGTGGCTTAGTGGTTAAGTGCCCCTGGGGTTTAATCTCTGGTTACTCCCTCCCCACCACCCCTAAAAAAAAAAGAATTTGGACACTTTTGGTCAATTTATTTTCAAGGTACCTACTAACAACACAAAATAGGGAAAGAACAGTCTCTTTTATAAAAAAAACAAAATTATTAATTAAAGGGTAGAACTACACATAATGCTAACACAAACCAGATGATAACATCTGTAGCTCTTTTAATAACACGAAAAGTAAATTTCAGAATATTACAAAGGAATATTACCAAAGGCAACAGAAGATCATCAGGTCATCTCACCCAGAAATAGCACTCAATCAGGATGATGTAACAATTTTCCTAATTGTTATTACGGACCATGTATGCCCCTAATCATAGAGCTGAAATATGGGAATAAAACTACTAGGAGGAGGACCAGAGAGAAAATTATAATAAAAACATCAAAATCCACACTGTCAATAATTGATTAAAGTTGATAAAAATTCATTGGAGTTGAACCACTTTTATATAATTGATATTTATAAAATACTTTGATCAAATTTATTAAATTTCTCTTTTTTCTGAAGTGAAAATACATACATTTGCCAAGTTAGAGATTATTCTGAGCCATAAAACAGTCATAATTAATTTTAAAAGTGTTTAAGTTACCCAGATTTGTACATAGATGTATAAAACAGTTCTGTTTGTAATATCCCAAAGTAGAAAGAAGACAAATATCCTAAAGCAGATGAATGGATGACAATATGCTGGTCTTTAAGTATGACTTAATAGTATTAAGCAACAGAAAAGAATGTTCCATTGATGCAAACACCAAAATGACAAATATCACAATGTGTATGATGAGAGAAAGAAGTCATATTTAATACAAGTTCAGACTACTTAAGTTCAAAACTAGTGGTTTTCTACAGAGGGAGGATTTGTGCATGGAAAGACTGGAAAGAGGTTATCCAGGGACAAGAAATCTTTGGGAGCTGAGGTCCATATCACTGTTTAGATGATGATGGTCTTTTCATGGCCATATGCAAGAGTACAAGTGTATTAAGTTGTACATTTTCTTTGGGCATGGTGGCACACACCTATAATTCCAGCAGTTTTTAGAGACTGAGGCAGGAGGATTGAGAGTTCAAAGCAAGCCTCAGCAACCATGAGGTGCTAAGCAACTCAGTGAGATCCTGTCTCTAAATAAAATACAAAAAAAGGGCTGGGTATTTGGCTCAGTGGTAAAGCATCCCTGGGTTCAATCCCTGGTACAAAAAAAATGTACATTTTCAATATGAACAGTTTATTATGTGTGAATGTACTGTGTTCATCATCTCTAGCAATTAGAGAAATGCAAATCAAAACTACTCTAAAATTCCATCTCACTCCAGTCAGCATGGCAATTATCAAGAATACAAGCAACAGTAAATGTTGGCAAGGATATGGAGAAAAAGGTACAATCCTACTTTGCTGGTGGGACTGCAAATTGATGCAACCACTATGGAAAGCAGTATGGACAGTCCTCAGAAAACTTGGAATGGAACCACCAATTTACCCAGCTATCCCACTCCTTGGTTTGTACCCAAAGGACTTAAAGTCAGCATACTACAGTGATGCAGTCACATCAATATTTACAGCAGCTCAATTCACAATAGCTAGACCATGGAACCAACCCATATGCCCTTCAAAAGATGAATGATAAAGAAAATGTGGTACATATACATAATGAAATATTATACCACCTTAAAGAAGAATGAAATCATGGCATTTGCACTTAAATGGATGGAGCTGGAGAATATCATACTAAATATCATACTAAGTGAAATAAGCCAAGCCCCTAAAACCAAAGCCTCAATGTTTTCTCTGATAGGTGGATCTGATTCATAGTAGAGTGCGGGGAATAAAAGGACTTTGAATTATGCAGAGGGAAGTGAGGGAAGGGGAAAGGGTGTGGAGATAGGAAGGCAGTGGAATGAGATGGGCACTATTATTCTATATACATGTATGATTACACTCTTGGTGTGACTCTGGACCATGCTCAGCCAGAGGAAAGAGAAATTGTGCTTCGTTGTGTACAATGTGTCAAAATGCATTCTATTGTCATGTATGACTAATTAGAACAAATTAAAAATTTTAAAAAGCTAAGAAATCAAAATAAAGGTATTTTAAACTCATTTTAATATTCTTTTGTAAAACAAATATATCTTAATTTTACAACCATTTCACAAACTCAGTATCTCATGTAATCGTTATTGGCATCAGATCAATTTTGGTGTCAGATTCGCCATTTTAGGTCGGGGGCCATTTTATCTAGAGGCTCCGGAGTTTTGATTCTGAGGCATTGCTGCTTAATTTCCTGTAAGAACATGTGCCTGCTAAATGATTAACCCCACCCCAGCTTATGATGCAACTCCTAAGCAGCTGATGAAAAGCCTCTTGCAGGCTATAAAGCTGCTCTGAGTGCCTACATGCTACTGCTCTCCTCGGAGGGACAGCCTGTTGGTTTGCCTGGCCTCACTAACAGTAAATCTCTTGTGTGAGATTCAGGTGTGTGGAGTGGTCTTTGGACTTTGTGTGGAATCTTCATGTGTCCACAGGTGCTGTGACTGGGATTAGGCTCTCCCATCAACCTTGCTCTCCCTTTGGGGATCTGAGCTGCTTTGAGATCCTATACTTTGTCCTAAGCTGCCCTCACTGTGAATTCACCTTCCATTTCACTGAGCGCTTAACTTCTCATCCACCACCCACTGATTTGGGTAAGTTCCCCTGCCTTAAGTCCACTCAAAGGACCTGTGGGTCCTGGGAAGTGACCTTGAACATCCAGCACTCCCAGGGTTCCCATTCGGTTAGGGGAACCCCCATCCACGGCTTTCAGAGATACATTTGGTCCCTACTGTTGGCCAAGTCCTTAAGCTCAGAAGGTCTCACACCAGGCAAAAGATCTTTCTCTGGGTCTCAGCCTGAAAGCCCTGGTGCCAGGCACTGAGAAGCCCTACAGGCCTTAGCCCCAGCTACTGTCCTGAGGCAGTGAGGACTCCCAAAGCGGTTAGCTCTTCCTCATTCGGTATAAGAGAACATAGAGGGACACCTCTGCTTCTCACTACCGACTCTCTTTCTCTCTTGCCATGGGTGTAGCCACCCCTCTCATCCAGGGAATATCCCCTTGGGGGTTGCCTTTTAGCAAACTTAGACTCACTCTGCATTACCCCTGACTTAATGGTGCAAAAACTAATTTGACTCTGAACCCAAATTTGGCCTCTCTATACCTTAGACATTGATTCTAAATAGCTGCAAACAGCACTCTAGATCCCAACATTTTAAGGGATCTTTTTAACTTCTGAGTGCTTGGGAAACATGGAAAGCAATCTCCCGTGTTCAGGCCTTCTCTTTACTTAGTTCCAAAGACATACTCTTTTTATATCTGCTCTTCTTGTTCTCAGGCCCAAGTTCTCCGGCTCTTGAAACCCTCTCTTCTCTACCTCAGGACCTTCCTGAAACCCCAAACTTAAACCCTGCTGATGAACCCCCTTCCTACTGTTCTCCACTTTCTGCTCCAAATCTTCCGGGATCTCTGTCACCTACTTTCAGTCTACCCGCTACTTGCTTTAGCTCCAGCACAAACCCCTCTGCCCAGCACACACCTCTGCTTCCCCTTTGTGAAGAAGCAGAGTCAGAGGGAGTTGTTTGGCTACACATCTCTTTCTCTTTTAGTGACCTCTCCCGGATCAAAAGAAGGCTAGGGTCCTTCACCTCCAATCTTTCAGGCTGCATTAAAGATCCAATCCAACATCCTCCCACTTGAGGAACACAGGCAAGTTTGGGATAGTCCAGAAATTATGTTGAGGAGGTCCACCAAACCTTCCCTACTAACCCAATTGGCACTGAGGCAGTCCCTGACCATGACCTCAACTGGAATTCCAGTTTGGTTGGAGGGATCACTAGTAGGAACCAATTTATTTCCTGCCTCATGGCAGGACTAAGAAAATCGGCACATAAGGCTATTAACTATAAGAAACTCCAAGAAGAACTTCAGGACAAAAATGAAATCCCCTCAATATTCTTGGACCACCTTACAAAGGCCCTTTTGCAGTACAGCAATCTAGACCCTGAAACCCCAGATGGGAGACAACTACTAATGACCTACTTATTCTCCCAGAGCTTCTCCAACATTTAGGCTAAACCCAAACACCTAGAGAAGGTACCCCAAACTCCTCAAGCAGAGGTTTGGCAATGGGAGAGATGAGAAGGCCCATAAACAAAAATACCAGATGCTGGCCAAGGCCTTTCAACCTGCCTCAACCTCTGTCACTGGGGTATCCCTGCTCCCTAGGAAGGAGCCAGGGGAACCCTGGACCCCTGCTTCATATGTGTCAAAGGGGTCATTGGGCCATAGCATGCACAAGTGCCCAGAAACATCCTGGTGCATGTCCCAAATGCCATCAAGAAGGACACTGGGCCATCAACTGTCCTCACACACCAAGAGTTGCAAGGCCATTCAGCTCTGATACCTTTCAAGCAGATCTTCTAGGTCTGG
Source organism: Spermophilus citellus (assembly GCF_964194105.1). NCBI lineage: Eukaryota > Metazoa > Chordata > Mammalia > Rodentia > Sciuridae > Spermophilus > Spermophilus citellus. The sequence continues at coordinate 146,841,807 of NC_138185.1, forward strand.
CAACGGATGACTGAGAAGGCCCAGGATCCCCTCACCCGACCACCACCATTACTTCTCCAGAGTCTTGAGTAATCATTGTGGTAGCAGGTGGGCCTATCTCTTTCCAAGTGGACACTGGAGCCACATACTCTGTCATAAAGGAGTTTTGGGGACCTACTTCTCTTTCTTGTTCATCTATTGTCGGGGTAGAAGAAATACCTTACCAGTCCAAACTAACCCCTTTGCTTCACTGCATATTCCAGGGCACTACCTTTTCCCATTCCTTCCTGGTGATTCCCCACCACCCAGTTCCTGTCTTATTCAGGGATCTCCTAGCCAAAGTTGGAGCTTCCATTACCTTAGCTCCCGAGTCTCGCCACAATCTCAGCTCACCTCTGGTCCCCCTCCTGCTAGTACTCCAGACAAATTCCATGACCCCTTACCTGCATCAAGGTTGATCCCTCAATCTGGGACCTTCAAAACCCCTCCATAGCCACCCATCACCCTCCCTTGATAATACATCTCAAGGACCCCACCTATTTCCCTGAACAACCCCAATACCCACTTACCCTCCAGACCCTCAGGAGTCTCAAATCTTTAATCTTTGATCTGCTCCAAAAAGGCTTCTTATGCCGAATGAACTCCTGTTTAACACACCATCGTAGCAGTTAAGAAACCAAATGGATCCTACAGAAAAGTACAGAATCTTCACCTCATAAATATGGCTTTAATCCCCATTCCCCCAGTTGTTCCCAACCCCTATATCCTCCTCTCCACTATTCCCTCACACATCACTCTTTTTCAGTTTTGGATCTAAAAGATGCCTTTCTCTCCATTCCCTTATACCACCAATCCCAGTACATTTTCACCTTCACCTGGACAGACCCAGGAACTCATACCTCCACTCCATTAACTTGGACTGTCGTACCCCAAGGATTTAGAGATAGTCCCCATCTATTTGGCCAAGCGCTTTTTAGGGATCTATCTTTCCTCTCACTTCCCCAATTTAAACTTATTCAATATGTAGATAACCTCCTCCTTTACAGCCCCTCTTTACAGATCAGTCTCACTATATGGCAATCCCACAGGACCTCTGTCTTTGCACATCTTCAAAACCTCGACTTTCAACCCTCCAAAGCTCTCTGCTACTTCCTAAAGAAGACTCTTGTTGGGCAGAGGAGGTTACTGCAAAGACTACCAGCCCCTGATGCCCAAGACTGAGACCTATGACTCACTGTCAACTCCTCTGACTCCAGAGACTCTGCCCCCACCTAAAACCCTCCCTGACCCCCTTTAAGGGAATGAGATTCTTCTCCCCTAACCAGCAGAAAGAAGCTACAAAAGAAAGATCATTGTCCTCACCCCCAGTTTCTATAAAACAAAAAGGGAGGAATATTGGCATCAAATCAATATTGGCATCAGATTCACCATGTTAGGTCAGGAGCCATTTTATCTAGAGACTTCAAAGTTTCAATTCTGAGGCAATGCTGCTTAATTTCTCATAAAAACATGTGCCTGCTAAATGATCAACCCCACCCCAACTTATGCTACAACTCCTCAGCAGCTTATGAAATTTCTCTTGCAGGCTATAAAGCTTCTCTGAGTTCTGTCACACTGCTGCTCTCCTCAGAGGGACAGCCTTGTTGGTGTACCTCATGTTACTGACAATAAATCTCTTGTGTGAGATTCAGGTGTGTGGCGTGGTCTTTGGATTTTGTACGGACTCTGCGAGTGTCCATTCAATCATAAAATAAACTGAACTATATTAGTACATTAGATCAAGATTCTCTGCTATTCAGACAACTTTGACATGCATTGATATGAGAGAAAATGATAGGCAATGGGGAGTAGGAATGGGAGAGTAAAGGTGGACCAGAGGGCAAGCACCAAGACAGTCATTTTAAAATTTTAACATGCCTAGACATGTTATAAAACATTTCCTTTTCTCAAAAAGGTGGTATGTTTCCAAATTGACTGAAAAATCAGGGTGGGCCTCTTGGGACCATTGAAATATCAAGAATCAATTTTTTAAAAATCACAGAAAATACCAACAATACCAACAACAACAACAAAACTGATCAACCAAGTGTACACCCCCAGTAACAGAGAAGAATCCATCAGGAGGAGCTTATCAACTTCTCCTTACATGCCTTTAAAAGAAAGAATGCCCCCAAACTTAAAGGTACTCTTGCTCTTCCCAGGCATGCTAATGCAGGGAGTTCTGAGTGATTTTCTTTTACTATCCTTTTTAATAAAATCCCTGCTTGCTAGTTTCCCTCCTATGGTGTTCATTCCTTGATTCTGTGGAACACAAACCCAATCTAAATCCTGCCAGTAACAATAGGGCACAGTGACATATCCTAGCCTTTTGTGTGGTCATATGTAATACAGCTTAGTGTATGACCTCTCTGGCAACTGGAAATAAAAATCTGAATTGAATGTAATTATGTAGATAGAGTTACAGAATTAGATTGCAGAAGACATCTCCTTAGTACTTACTGGCCAAATGAATAACTTTACTAATTTTTAACATTTGGTTGATTTACATGAGGTTTAACTTCTCTCCTTGTTTTGATTTCAAGGGTATGCAACAATTGATATCACTTTTAAAAAGAAAACCCCATGAGTTAGATGTCCAGGTAATTATTTCCATGATTCTTGTTCTATTCAGAGCAAAGTTTCAATCAAAGAACATCTTCAGGTGGTGAATATGGTCATGCTGAGGGAGAGCACTTCCACAGATCCACCAAGCAATAGATGTCAGCACAAGCACATTTCAGAAGGAGACAGAATCTGCTCTAAGAGAAAAATTCATGTTTACATAGCCATCTCATCTATCTGACTCTGTCCGTTAATTCTTTAAACATTTCTAGGTACCCGTTTTAAGAAGGTCTACTGTGCTAGAGTTGAGAACAGTTCCTTTAGCTGCTGACATTCTTCAGACTGCTATTGTTACCTGCAGGAATTGGAATGAGATTTTTGTTCCATGGAGTTGAAGAATGAACACTGAAAATGCCATTGAGGTAAACAAGCAAGCAGGAATTTTATTTAAAAGGAAAGTGATAGAAAGATTCAGGACTTCTCTCCCATAATACCTGTGAAGGGCAAGAGTATTTTAGTGGGCACACATTTTTAGTCCTTCTTTTTTCTTTTATTTTTATTTAGAGATAGGATGTGAGTTGCTTAGGACCTCCCTAAGTTTCTAAAGCTGGCTTTGAACTTGCAATTCTCCTACATTATCCTTCCGAGGCACTGAATTTACAGGCATGCACTACTGCACTGGGCTAGTGCTCCTTCTTCAAAGACAAGTAAGGAGAAGTTGATGGACTCCTCTTGACTGGTTTTTGATATTTCAATTGTCCAGTGAGAGACATAAGCCAGATTATAGATGATGCAGTCCCTTTTGGCTAAATGGAAACTCACACCCTTTTGAGAAAGAGGAACTGCCTCATAACAAGAAGGGCAGGTGAAAGTGGCTGTCCTGGTGCTTGCACTCTTGTTGACCTTTACTGTCCCTTTCCTCCTCTCCACTGCCAAACTTTTTTCTAGCTCAACACTATGGCAGGGGGTGTTACAGAGGAAAGCTGCTTACCTAGTGAGAGCCAGGAATCAGAGAGAGAGAGAGACAGACAGACAGACAGACAGAGACAGAGAGGGAAAGGGGAAGGGGCCAGGGGCAAAGTATACCCTTCCAGGGTCATCCCAAGTGACTTACGTCCTCCAACTAGAACTGACCTTCTGAAATTTCCACTTTCTCTCAATCATGCCATGAAATTGTGAACCCAGGAATGCATTTATCCACTGATGGGGTTAGAGCCCTTAATGTCATTTCTGATCACGGCTGCATTAGGGAGCATGACTTCTAACATGTGAGTCTTGGAGAACATTCCAAACACATACTATTACAGATTATACCTAGCATTTCCAATTACATATCCAAGAAAAATAAAAATATAGGTCCACACCCAGACTTGTCAATGAATGCACATACACTTTAATCATAAATTCTGAAAAGTAAAAATAGCCCAAATGTTCATTACTCTTTGAATGAATAGACAAAATGTGAATGAAATATACGATGAAATATTCTTTGGCATAAAATCAATCAAATAATGATACATGCCAAAACATGTGTTACCGTGTACACTCTGAAAGTGTCAAGCTGGGCAAAAGAAGCTAGTCACAAAAAGGAGCACATATTGCATGATTTCATTGACACAAAATATCCAGAATAAGTAAATCTTTAGAGACAGAGAGTAGAGTAATGAAATAATGGTTTCCTAGGGACCTGGATATGTGCCAGATGTGGTTTTTTGTAACTGGCTTATTTAGTTCAGCCTTGTGATTTTAGTATTCATCCACACTGCAGCATGCATCAATATTTGGTGCAAAATAAATTACATTTTTTGTGTGTTCCGCATTAGGAGTGTCTGATAAAATTCTGGATTTGGGGGAGGGAGGATATAAAACTTTCTAAAATTACACTGTCATACTTTTTCAAAATTCTGTTAATGTATTAAACATTATATAATTGTACACATATGAAGGTGAATTTTATGGTATGGTAGTTCTATCTCAACAAAGTTGGTGGAAAACTAAATACAATTCTAGGAGCTCTCCTGTGGGTCCTGTTAATACATGACAGCTACTTTTATCAATTGCTTCAATGTGTAGCCTTTTTCTTTCTTTATCAGGCCTAGGGTACCCCAGTGGTATTTTGGAGGAGTTTGGTTATTATGGAGAAGAAATCAGGTCTGGGCAAAAGTGTCATCTGTTGCCTGAAGCTTCCTTGAGCAGGGTGAAGTCCCAGGTCTAGTAAGGGACCACTTTGCTAGGGCAAAGTCTTCAGGAACATCATCCAGGTATACCCATCACACACTTCAGATTTCTAGGTTTTCCCTGCCAGTTTTCTGCTCTGAGCATAACAGACATACCTAACCAAGTGTTTATATATTTCTGGACCTGTGTTATTGCATTAGATATTGAGTGTACTGCTGGTAAATAACTATTCCTTAACTATAGGAGGTGTCTCTTTGCAAACTACCAAAGAGTTCTTTGGGCCCTTACACTGGCTCTTTAATGACTATTCCTCTGCAAGAAGTCAATCCAGCTCCACTCTAGGAATAGCTCTTCCTAATCTTTAACATCTAATCTTTAAACATCTGAATTATTTTCCTGCAGGAATGTTCTTTTCCAAAATAATATTGGTTTTCAGATAACATCTAGTAAATTTTTCTTTTTTTGGTACCAGGGATTGAACTAAGGAATACTCAACCACTGAGCCACATCCCCAGGCCTATTTTGTGTTTTATTTAAAAACAAGGTCTCACTGAGTTGCTTAGTGCCTTGTCATTCCTGAGGCTGGCTTTAAACTCACAATGCTCCTGTCTCAGCCTCCTGAGGTGCTCGAATTATAGTCCTGTGCCACCATGTTCAGCCCACCAGTGAAATTTTTAATAATCAGGCATCCTTCTCATTTGGGGGCTGATGTGCCATCTTATCCATGAGATTGAGCCTATTTGTTTATCATGGTGTTGAGTACCCCATCCACGAATTTCTACTTACTACCTAGTTTCCCAGGCCACTATCATTACCAGTTGTGTTACCTTGACTCATTTTAGAAATAGACAGCAAGGTGGAATTAGAGTATACTCACTCAGTGAAATACCCAGCAAGAAAAAGAGAAGTGATCCATGGACAACTTGGAGACATTTCTAAAATATTATTTATGTTCAGCAGAAGACAATTAAAAATAATAATAGATTCTATAAAATTTATTTAATAGAAATTCAAGAAGACACAAAATTAATATTTAATGATAGAAATGAGAATAGTCATTGTCTCCCATGTTTTTTTTTTATTTTTCCTAATTAGTTATACATGATAGCAGAATGCATTTGATTCATTGTACACAAATGAAGCACAACTTTTCATTTCTCTGGTTGTACACGAGTTACACCACATGTGAGATTAGGGTAGTGATGTTCATCTCATTCCACCATCTTTCTCACCTCCATACCCTCTTCCCTTCCCTCCCTCCTCTTTGCCCAAAGTTCCTCCATTCTCCCCATGCCACCCCTCCACTCCGCATTATGGATCTGCATCCACTTATCAGACAGAACATTTAGCCTTTGGTTTTTTGGGATTGGCTTACTTAGCTGAACATGATATTCTCCAGCTTCCATCCATTTACCTGTAAATAGCAGAATTTTATTCTCTTTTAATTCTGAGTAATATTCTACTGTGTATATGTACCATAGTTTCTTTATACATTCATTGGTTAAAGGGCATCTAGATTGGTTCCACAGATTAGCTATTGTGAATCTTTCATGGTATTGACTGCAAAATGATCAAAGAAAATATTTAAGATTGAGAGAAATACTTTTTATCTTGTAAATGCAGTGATTTTGCATAGGAAAAAATATATTTGAATTTGTATATTTAAAATGTGTATACCTTGCTACTCATAAATTATTTCTCATATAATAACAGAAATTTAAAAACATACAAATAAAAAGAAAGAATAGAAAACCAGCAAATATAATGGTTTAAAATAGTGTTCAGGGCAGTACATTTTCAACAGTCTTGGCAATAAAAGAGAAATTTTTGGCACAGTGTGTAAAGGATGTTAATTATTAAAAAGCATATAGCTCTTTGTTCTGTCTCCTGAGGGAGTTTCTAGGCAGCTCTACATTCTGATAGCCAGGATCTAACTATATTCTCCCAGGCCAAAGTAGGCCTAGGGGAAAACAAGTCTAGTTTGGCTGGGCTTAATAGATATCTTGTTATTTGTTTTTCTTATTCTACTTTTTGCCTTATATTTCACTTGGTCTTGCCAAGTGTTAAAATTAAATTAGCAATGCTGTATAATACATACCTGCAATGGACTATAATTAATATTGTAATACTAAAAGTAATCGTATTTTCTAGTTTGCTATTTTCTTTGCAGGAGAATAATTATGATATATCAATAAATTATTCCTTATTCTTCCTTTTCCTGGCACTAATAGTTCAATAAATACCATGCTTTATAATTTAGGACATAGATTAATACATTTTTCTTTTAGTCTATATTTGTGTAGAGACACTAATTTGCCATTCAAACTAAGAAATGGACATCAAAGTAACAGATCTTTCCTATAACCATACAGAACTGCAAGCATCTTATTTGATTAAGTAACATGTCCAGCTGTTTAGAGAAATAGATTTCTACCACAATTTTATTAAGAATGAATCAAATGAATGGATAACATAAACAATCCCAGAGGTTCTGTTTATCTAAAAATAATCTAATAATTAATTTATAACCAAGTTTACAATTCATGGTCTAATGTGAGCTGGTGGTAGATACGGTTGTTTCTTTTAGATTGAGTTATCTCCTATGATGATCTGCCTCCTTCCAAAAAACTAATGTGACTTTTATTTTTAAAACTTTAAGCCAGATTTTTACTCATGATTCTGGCATCTTGAGCGGAGTTCTTTTTACTTGGAATGATAAAAACAATACATTTACTTATAGGATCAAACATTCATCTAAAATAAAAAATATAATAAAATTAAAGTTAAGAAGGAAAAAAAGATATACACATACATAAGAATAGTAAGCAGTGGAGCCTATTTTGTAACTTTTGTCTCATTACCACAATGTCACACCTCCACGTCTAATGGAGCTAGAGGCTTACTCATTCTTCCACCTCATTTTGAAATAAATAAGCTCAAAGTCACTAGGAAAGAGACCATGGCCTGATATGAAGCATAGGTGTGGTGTTACCACACAGCAGTGTTTTCCTAGAATCTTTTATCCTGGACTAAGCAAAACAAACAAATGATAATTGTAAATTAATAAAGTATGGCTAACTTCAAAATCTCATGTGAATTTAGGAACTAAAATAGAAAGAAAATTCCAGAAATCAGAGAGTTAACCTGAATAATGGAAGACATGGTGGTAGTGGGGCTCATAGAAGGTAGGCTCATGGGAGAGACAGGAAGAACAGAATCTTTCAACTAAGCCTTTAATGTGCTTTGCTTCTTCCACATCAGCCAGCAAATGCCAAAAACAGAAAAGTCTTCAAAATTTTTAAGAAACAATCCATAACCTCAGTATTTCATGTTTATAAAAATTGCCAGCTATTATCTGGGGATATGTAGTCTCCTTAACTCAGGTTGAATTTAATCCTCAAAGTTGTATGTTTATAGTATTTTGCAGTGAGGTTTTTGGGAAGTGATTAGATGAGGTCTTGAGGGTAGGACAGTATAATAATAGGTAGAGAGACCCAAATTAGAAAGCTTGTTCTGTGTCACCATGCACAGAGCACGCAGCATCAAGAAGAACCTCGCCTGATGCAACTGCCTGATCTTCTTGCACATCTCTGGCTTCAGAATTGTGGGTTAAATGACATGTTATTCTGTAAAAGTTACTCAGTCTCTGGTATTCAGTTATAATAGAAGAAAATAGATTAAGATACTGCCACCCAAATTAAAGGATTATAGACAAATTTTGAAAATGGAATAACTCATTGAGTTTTCTTGTAAGGAACTTCTTGGCAGGAACTAAGAATAAACATTTGTAAGTTAAAAAAATAATAAATGCATCACTATCCAAAGTACATGTATGAAGACACAAATTGGTGTGAACATACTTCGTTTATAACCAGAGATATGAAAAATTGTGCTTTATATGAGTAATAAGAATTGTAATGCACTGTCATTTATTTCTAAAAAAATCAATTAAATAAAAAAAAAGAACTGCTCACTTTTCTTTGTAGCTATTCTCATCTAAGTGTGGAGCCCATTTCCTGAAATCTTGCTTCTGTGGCTGTTTTTATGACTTAATTTGGCCAATGGAATTTGAAAATTTTTCTTTGCAATACACATTTCTCCTTTCCATTCATGAATTCGAAAGCAGTATGGAGATTCCTTGGAAAGCTGGGAATGGAACTGCCATTTGACCCAGGTATTCCCCTTCTCAGACTATACCCAAAAGACCTAAAAAGAGCATACTACAGGGACACAGCCACATCAATGTTTATAGCAGCACAATTCACAATAGCTAGACTGTCGAACCTATCTAGATGCCCTTCAATAGATGAATGGATAAAAAAATGTGGCATTTATACACAATGGAATATTACGCAGCACTAAAAAATAACAAGATCATGGCATTTGCAGGGAAATGGATGGCATTAGAGCAGATTATGCAAAATGAATTCTTCTTTTCAATGTGACAATATCATTGCTACATTCAAAAGATTGATTCTGTTTCTTTATCCTCTTATATTTTGAAAGGCTTTGTACCTGCTTTGTTTAAAAGGATATCAGACATGGAATTCTTCATTTCTCAAGCTTAGGTATTAACAATCACTGAAAATTGCTCTTTATGTTCTCGGTAATGAGACAATACCAGGATTCACAGAATCTCATACAAGCCATCCTTAAAATGAGAGCCTATCTAAAGAGAAAAGACCTAAAAAATGAAAGAGCTCAGAGAGAGTAAAATGCCAAGTCATAACACAGCTTATGTACAAAGTAGGTGAACGAGGTCATCTTAGGTAATGGGTGGTCTGGTGATCTGCCCAGCCAAATTCACATGGAGAAGTGACAGTATATAACAGCTGAAGTGTTGCTCAACTCATGAATCACAAGCAATAATAATAACAAAAGATTATCATTGTTTGTGTTCCTAGGTTATGGGGTGATTTTCATGGAGTTATAAGTAACTGAAACAGGAATAATTCCCTTTATTGTGCTGCTGCTGTAACAAAACCGAAAAATATATAGCAAAGGTTTTGGAACCCAGCAACAAAGAACTACTGGAATACAGGTGAGAAAATAATTCATGGGGCTTGAAGAACAGTGAGGTTATTATTATATAAAAGTGCAAAGAAACCGGATCTTTTCTGTTAATTTTTTTAATATTTATTTATTTATTTTTAGTTTTTTGGCAGACACAACATCTTTGTTTGTATGTGGTGCTGAGGATCGAACTCAGGCTACACATGCCAGGCGAGCGTGCTACCACTTGAGCCACATCCCCAGCCCGAGGATCTTTTGTATTATAATAAAATGTCAGGCAATGTTGTTACCAACATTTATATAGCCTATGAAAATGTGCACATTTCTAGGTAGCACATGATATGACAGAAATATTGGATATCTTGACCGTTGCAGTAGATTTATGCATACAATAAGTCATTTTACTGTACACTTAAAGATTGTTCATTTTATATACATAAATTAGAACTTGGTAAAGTACAGATAAAATGTGATGCACATGCTGTCATACACACTAACATTAACCTTCCCTTAAATTTCTGAACACTTATCCTTCACAGACACATGTAAATATTTAGGCTTACTTATTATAGAATGGATTGGGATTGACAAAAAAAAAGTTGTATTTTCCTTATTAGGAGACATTGTTCAGAGGATTATACATTCATAAAATGAATAGTAAAAAGACATATAAACAGTTAAGAAATAGTGTTAACTGAAAATTTTTTAAGACACATTTTAATTACAGAAAGAAAGAGAAAGCATATGCAACACCCTTCAAACATGAAGAGCTGGACCTCGGGGCTGACTAATAAGCACTGACTGGAGAGAAAACTATAGCAACCAAAGAAGTAGCTCCTGTGCCCCAGTATCTCTAGGAAGGTTCAGATCTGTAAGTTCCAGAAAAGAGAGGAAACTCAATTCTCATTCATTTGAATGGACCTAAAGAAGACATTTCCTGAGGTTAACCCCAAGCAGTAAGCAGAGAACTTCATGCATATATAAAAAGCACTACACCAGAGAAACAAGCTTATAGAGGAGCAGCGCACAAACACCAGAAACCACCCATGTGCCCAGATACAAGTCCATCAACCTGCAATCTATGCACACAACAGAGGACATAAGCTCTACACTCTCCCAAGGGCTTTTCAACCAAACTACAATACCTCTATCTTAAACTGTCATATGCCACACACTCCAAAATGTACACGGGAGTACCCACACTGAATTTGACAATCCTGGATGCATGGAGTTTTTCTTCAGGATAGCCCACAAGACTACACCCCTTAAAGGAGAGTATCCTGGCTGCTCTGTCAATGACAATTGAGGGTCATGTCCTCTGGCCCACCAAAAACCTAGTAGGTACTTGGACACACCAAGACCAGAAAGAGACTCCTAGAATTGTGTCAAAAGGGATCCGGTATGATCACTACCTCTACCTTCAGGGAAACTTAGAGGTAAAGCTGTGGAGGAATAGGCATCTTCCAGAGGTCTCAAATCCTGAGGAAATTCAAATGAGAAGGACTCAGTAAGAAATCTCCCCACCTCAGCATGAAATACTATAAATTGCTCTAATGTCAGTTTTGATCTTACAAATATTACTTTTAGTATTGAATTGATAGACTTTCCCCTTACTATTTAATATTGCAGTTCTCAACTTAATCGATAGTATGTAGAAGCAATACAATATCAGAGACAGTGTACAGACAAATCTCACTAGAAAAATAGTCCATTAAATGATAATCAAATCTGAATTAAAAGTAAATCAAAATGACAGGAAATCATAAATCATCTCTCAGCTGGGGATGTGGCTCAAGTGGTAGCGTGCTTGCCTGGCATGCGCGAGGCACTGGGTTCAATCCTCAACACCACATAAAAATAAATTACAGGTATAATAAATAAATAGATAGATAGATAGATAAATAATTCATCTCTCTATAATACCACTGAATGTAAATGGTCTAAACTCACTAATCAAAAGACACTTATTGGCAGAATGGAGTAAGAAACAGGACCCAACCATATGTTGTTTACAAGAAACTCACCCCTATAGACAAAGACATACAGACTTAGAAGTCTGGGTGAAGGTGAAAGGATGAGAAAAGATATATCCTTCAGAAGGAAACTTAAAGCAAGAAGAAGTAGCTGTTCACATATCTGACAAAGTAGACTTCAAGCTAAAATTTGTCTTCCAAGAGACAAAGAAGGTCAATTCATACTGGTAAGGGAAGTATCTAATAACATGATATAATGATTTGTGGAGACAGGTTCATGGAGTACTGCATACATCGTGCTAGGTGGGTGAGCTGCAAACTGCTTGCCCCTAGGCACAGTGCCCAAGCATGGGACCACGTGTTGTGGTCCCAGCGTTTGCTCCACAGTCCACTCCTCGATTGATTGCCACAAGTACTGCTGGTCAGAAATTGTATTGGTGGCTGGCTATGATCTTCTTAGCTACTGCTTGAGTATATATACATGGTAACTATGCAATAAAATCAGACCTGCTTCCAGCTTGGTCTCCCGAGGTCTTGATTCATGACTCAGCAGCCACACTCTGCCCTGTTCCATGGACCTCCTCGCTGGACAAGAGAGAGCCCACACAATGATTGTAAATATGTATGTCCCAAATGTTGATGCACCTACCTACATAAAACAAAATTTACTCGATATAAATAATTAAATAAGCCTCAATATAATAATACTGGTTGATTTTCACATAACTCTCTCACCAATAGAGAGACTATCTAAACATAAACTAAGTAGACTCATGAGAACTAAAAAATATTATAAATCAAATGAAACTATAGAATCTATAAAATATTTTGTCCAGCAAAATTAGACTCACATTATTCTCAGCTGCACATGGAAACTTCTCTAAAATAGACTGTATTTAGGAAACAGACCAAGTCTTAGCAAATACAAAAAAAAAAAAATAGAGAGAGAAAGAGATAATTCCTTGTATCCTAACAGACCAAAATGGGATGAAATTAGAAATCAATAGCAGAAAACAAAACAAAATAAAACAAAACATTTAATCATTCAACATAGGGATATTACAAAAACACTTTTGAATAAAGTGTGGGTCCAACAAGAAAACAATGAAGAAATTAAATATGTCCTAGAAACAAATTATATCAGAGACAAACATCAAGTTACAGCATAGAGGTGGATCTAAGAGAAAATTTTATAGACTACAAAAATAAAGACATACAAAAACAAAAACAAAAAAACAAAGCTCATATAATATCAATATCCTCAATAAACTAACATTACACCTTAAAGCTCTAAAAAATACAGAACAAACTAATCCCAAAATCAGCAGAACACAGAACATCAAAGCCAAACTTAGTGAACTGAGAATTTTTTAAAAAGAGATCAAGGAAATAAAATTGGCTTTTTGAAAAGATAAACAAGATTGATAGTCCTTAGCCAAACTATGCAAAAGAATAAAGAGAAGACCCAAGGAAACAAAATTAAAAATAATAAAAAGAGGTGGTTAATTACATTTATTGATTTGCGTTTGTTGAAACAACCTTGCATGCCTCCAATGAAACCCACTTGATCATGGTGTACCATCTTCTTAACGTGTTTTGGAATGTGGTTTGCTAATATTGTATGAAGGATTTTTGTGTCTATGTTCATCAGGGATATTTGAGTGTGGTTTTCTTTCTTTTCTTATGTCTTTCTGGTTTGGGTATAACAGTGTGATACTGGCTTCATAGAAAGAATTTGGGAGTGTTTTCTCCCTCTCTAGCTCATGGAATAATTTGAGGAAAATTGGCTTTATTTCATTTTTAAAGGGCTAGAATCCATCTGGGCCTAGACTTTTCTTTGTCAGATATCTCTTAATTGTGCTTCCATCTCATCTGCTTGTCATATTAGTCAGTTTAGATTTTCTATCTAATTTGGGTAGGTTATACATAACTGGAAATTATGTATGAGCTACATCTTCAACTCTTTTCATTTTTTTATTTTGAGAAAAGATCTCACTAAGTTGCTCAGGCTGTTCTTGAACTTGTGATGCTCCTGACCCAGACTCCTGAGTAACTGAGATTGCAAGCATGCCCAGCCCAGCTGATATGTACATTTTTAACTTGTCAATAATCCACTGTTTCCTTGAGAAGGGAAAATGAAGACAAAAACAAAACAAAACAAACCGGTGAATTTTTCAACAAATGTAATGAAGGAAAAAATACTCTTATTTTCTACAAACGTCATTTTGTTCATGGGTCCCCAAAATTAATATTTGTGGTTGCTTAGCTTTATAGCCTATTGCATTCTTCTTTTATCTTCACCTATATTTCTGATTATGGTCTTTCCTTATTAAGTAGAATGAGTCAAATTTTTATTTTTACCCAGTTTTGTAATTTTTCACTTACTTTTACTACATAATATGTAAATACAATGAGGTACCATAACAAATTAGTTGATTTCACACATGGTATTCTCTGCCCTATTTAACAACAACAAACCTAGTACACATTAATAACTAGGATCTATCTTTTTAGCTAGTAAGATCTTTTCTATTGAGAAGCAAAAGAAGACTGGACAAGTCTTGGTGACTGTTTTTTTGCTTTCAAATTAATGAAAAACTCTTTGTTATAACTATATATTTGGGAAAAAAATATAAAAATAAGACCCAGAAGATGGCCGCTGCGTACGGTGGTTGCTGAAGTGCTGAGCATGGTGCTCAGAGCAGCGGCTTTAATCGAGATTTCGCGCAGCTTGTTAGAGCTCCTTTCACCATTAATCTGTAGCGGACCACTTTGCCAAGCAGCAGAAAGAACAAAGAGATTGAAAAATAGACTCTTGGCTCCCGGACGCTTTGCTTCTCAGAGCCGCGGGCGCTTTGCGCCCATCTGCTTCCTCTTTCACTTTGCTCCGGCAGAGAAGCTGAATGTGTAATCAGCAGTGGATTGTAAGTACCTGAGGCAAAGAAAGCTCAGTATGCCCTGCCTTTTTTTTTTTTTTTTTTTTGAATATTTTCTATACAGGAAGAGTTAGTGGATTGGGATTGTTGGAGGGGCTGTGGTTTCGGGGCCGAAAATCCACTCCGCGGGAGCCGCCATTTGCTTTCTGCTTGCTGTCTTGATGGCTCTGTCTACATTGTACAGCAGCCGCATCTAGAGGCTGGAACTGGGCTGCGTGCCGAGCCCTGTCCTCCGAAGGCTGGACCACGGCCTTGAGCGCCTCGGTCGCCTGTTCCCCGCTGCACCTTCAGGCAGAGCCTGCTCTGGGGTCGTTCAGCATCCCCCTGCGAGGGGACCCGTGCTCCGGAGGAGGGGGCCGGAGAGCCGCGGCGGTAGCCACTTGGGCCCCGGGAGCCGGGCACCGGGTCGAGGAGCGGCAGAGGCCGCTGTGGCACTGCTAAGGTCATGGACAAGCGCGGCGCCCAGTGAGCACAGCCCAGAGGTGGAGGCGACGGCAGCAGGGTTTCATTTCTAGAAAACTGGAGTGGAAACAGAAGCAGCAGTTTGTATAACCCCAAGATCTTGCTTATGCCAGGAAGCTGTAAGGGTAACATGAATATCATTGAGGAGGTCTAACATGGCGGCAGGCGTGGAGAGATCAAGTCTCTGACCTCTTCAACTGCGCGGGCATAGGGAGCTGTAAATTATCTAAAGGCTGTTTGCTCAGGATCACTAGGCAATGCTGAGCTGATGTGGATCTGGGGCGTATGGTCTGGGCCCCTCAGAAAACACACACTGAGCACGGATCAGCTACATTCAAGCTCCGGTTTGCCTGCTTCTCGTGACTCAGCACTAATGATCCCGCTGAAATAACTGGTTGGCCCACCTGAACTTAGAGGTAAAAGCCAACTGAGCCTTCATAGGCAGTGGCCACAGGACTGAAACGGGGATTGGGAGAGATAGTCAGGACCCACCCGTTGCATTGGTCACCCGGCATAGGGAACGAACGGTCACCAATTGCATGGGATACCACATTGGAAGAGAACTGATGTCACGGGCGGAGGAGATAACTGCATTGAAACCAGCGAGACAGGTGTGTAATCCCCTAGTCATCTCTCTCCACACAGCGGGGGAAACCTTAAGGGCCGCTCCCAGCTCTCCTGTGAGCGCAATAGCCAGACCGAGGGAATCAGGAGTGGTGTGGGACTCGTGGTGTGAAACTGCCAGCTACCGCTCCCACCAGTGCTGACAGCTGAGGTCTCTTGCACCAGCTACTGGGGGCGTGGCTACCGGAGGGCAAGCAAATTCGCTGGGGGTTCTCAGCCGCAAGCTCTAGAAACTTAGGGTCTGAGGGAGGCAAATAGGGAGAGGGAGCCCAGGTGTTCATGAAAACAGGGCTCCCAGGAACAGCAGACCTGGCGTGTAGCCAGTATTGTGGTGAGCGTCACGGGTGAGCACGGCCTGGATTGAGGAACCACAAAAGAAGGCCCTAGGCACTCAGGATTGGAGACCCGCCCAGTCTGGGAGGAAGAGCTGCTGCACAGCGATCGGTTTCCACCTATTGAGAGGAGAAGCTTGACCCAGTGGGCACAGCTCCACCTACTGGAAGAGAAGTTAATCGAACTCTTGGACTACAAATATTATTATTATTATTATCATTTTTTTCTCTTTTTCTTTTTTTTCTATTTCTTTCATTTTCAATTTTTGTTGTTGTTGTTCTTTAATTTTTTTAATGTTTTTATTTTTTGTTTTAAATTACTTTTATTTTATTATTATTTTTTTTAATTTTAATTTTCATTTTTTGAATTTCATTATTATTTTTGTAAAAAAAATTATTCTTTTCTTTCTTTCTTTATTTTCTACTTTTTGTTTGTTTGTTTGTTTTTGCTTCTTTTGTCTTTTCATTTCTTTTCAATTTTCTTATTCCCCCTTCCTTGAATTCTACCTGCCTACTCTCATTCTCTTTAGTGACTTCTTCCCTGTCCTTCTAATATCCTTCCTCCCAAGCATCAAATAAATTTATAAGAGTAAACAGTAACTCAGCACTCAAACAGAACAAGAAGTAATATGACCAGCATAAAAAAGCAAGGAAGAAAAGGACTATAAACAATGAAGGACAGCCTAAATATTCAGGAGGACCTAGAGTCAACAGAAAAATGGTCACATAAAGAACTCAAGGAATACCTTAGACAGATGGAATGGAACCTTAAAGAGGATACAAGACAGCAAATCCAAACACTGAAAGAACACATTGAAAATGAATTACATAAACAGATAAAAGAAGAAGTTAAGCATCTTTGTCAGGAGATAGAGATTATAAAAAAAATCAAACAATAATTATAGAAATGAAGGAAACGATAAACCAAATTAAAAACTCAATCGAGAGTATCACTAACAGAATGGAGCAAGTAGAAACCAGAACGTCAGATAATGAAGGCAAAATATATCATATTGAAAAGAGCCTAGCCAACTCAGAAAGGCTGGTTAAAAATCATGAGAAAAACATCCAAGAGATATGAGATAACATAAAAAAGCCAAATCTACGAGTCATCGGGATAGAGGAAGGTACAGAGATTCAAACCAGTGGAATGAGTAACCTGCTGAATGAAATAATTATAGAAAAATTTCCAGAAATAAAAAAGGAAACGGATATACAAATTGTAGATGCATACAAGACACCGAGCACACAAATTCACAGTAGACCAACGCCAAGACACATTGTTATGAAGATATCCACTATACAGAACAAAGAGAAAATATTAAAAGCTACAAGAGAAAGGAGGCAGATCACATTCAGGGGTAAACCAATAAGGTTAACAACGGATTTTTCATCACAGATACTGAAAGCGAGAAGATGCTGGAACAACGTATTTCAAGCACTGAAAGACAATGGATGCCAACCAAGAATTCTGTATCCAGCAAAATTAAGCTTCAGGTATGACAACGAAATAAAAATCTTTCATGATAAACAAAAGCTAAAAGAATTTGCAGCCAGAAAGACTAAATTAATCAAAAGGGATAAGAAAGGACATTATATACTGTTAAAAGGAACCATTCACCAACAAGACATAACAATTATCAATATTTATGCACCAAATAATGGTGCTGCGACGTTCATAAAAGAAATTCTCCTCAAGTTCAAGAATCAAATAGACCACAACACAATAATTATGGGTGACTTCAACACACCTCTCTCACCATTGGACAGATCTTCCAAAGAAAAGTTGAATAAAGAAACTATAGAACTCAATATCACAATCAACAACCTAGACGTAACCGACATATATAGAATATATCAACCATCATCAAGTGGCTGTACTTTTTTCTCAGCAGCACATGGATCCTTCTCAAAAATAGACCATATATTATGCCATAGGGCAACCCTCAGTAAATATACAGGGGTGGAGATAATACCATGCATTTTATCTGATCATAATGGAATGAAACTGGAAATCAATGATAAAAGAAGGAAGGAAAATTCCTACATCATATGGAAAATGAACAATATGTTACTGAATGATCAATGGGTTACAGAAGACATAAAGGAGGAAATCAAAAAATTCTTAGAGATAAATGAAAATACAGACACAACATATTGGAATCTATGGGACACAATGAAAGCAGTTTTAAGAGGGAAATTCATCGCCTGGAGGTCATTCCTCAAAAAAAGGAAAAACCAACAAATAAATGAGCTCACACTTCATCTCAAAGCCCTAGAAAAGGAAGAGCAAAACAACAGCAAATGTAGCAGAAGGCAAGAAATAATTAAAATCAGAGCAGAAATCAACGAAATTGAAACAAAAGAAACTATTGAAAAAATTAACAAAACTAAAAGTTGGTTCTTTGAAAAAATAAATAAGATCGACAGACCCCTAGCCATACTAACGAAGAGAAGAAGAGAGAGAACTCAAATTACTAACATACGGGATGAAAAAGGCAATATCACAACAGATGCTACAGAAATACAGAAGACAATTAGAAATTATTTTGAAAACCTATATTCCAATAAAATAGAAGATAGTGAAGACATCAATAAATTCCTTATGTCATATGATTTGCCCAGACTGAGTCAGGAGGATACTCACAACTTAAACAGACCAATATCAAAAGATAAAATAGAAGAAGCAATCAAAAGACTTCCAACCTAGAAAAGCCCAGGACCGGATGGGTATACAGCGGAGTTTTAAAAAACCTTTAAAGAAGAATTAATACCAATACTTTTCAAGTTGTTTCAGGAAATAGAAAAAGAAGGAGCTCTGCCAAATTCATTCTATGAGGCCAACATCACCCTGATTCCGAAACCAGACAAAGACACCTCGAAGAAAGAAAACTACAGACCAATATCTCTGATGAACCTAGATGCAAAAATCCTCAATAAAATTCTGGCGAATCGGATACAAAGGCACATCAAAAAAATTGTACACCATGATCAAGTAGGATTCATCCCTGGGATGCAACAATGGTTCAACATACGGAAATCAATAAATGTTATTTACCACATCAATAGACTTAAAGATAAGAACCATATGATCATCTCAATAGACGCAGAAAAAGCATTCGACAAAGTACAGCATCTCATTATGTTCAAAACACTAGAAAAACTAGGGATAACAGGAACTTACCTCAACATTGTAAAAGCTATCTATGCCAAGCCTCAGGCTAGCATCATTCTCAATGGAGAAAAATTGAAGGCATTCCCTCTAAAATCTGGAACAAGACAGGGATGCCCTCTATCACCACTTCTATTCAATATAGTTCTCGAAACACTGGCCAGAGCAATTAGACGAAAGAAATTAAAGGCATAAATATAGGAAAAGAAGAACTTAAATTATCACTATTTGCAGATGACATGATTCTATACCTAGAAGACCCAAAAGGGTCTACAAAGAAACTACTAGAACTAATAAATGAATTCAGCAAAGTGGCAGGATATAAAATCAACACGCATAAATCAAAGGCATTTCTGTATATCAGTGACAAAACTTCTGAAACAGAAATGAGGAAAAACACTCCATTCACAATATCCTCAAAAAAAATAAAATACTTGGGAATCAACCTAACGAAAGAGGTGAAAGATTTGTACAATGAAAACTACAGAACCCTAAAGAGAGAAGTAGAAGAAGGTCTTAGAAGATGGAAAAATATACCCTGTTCATGGATAGGCAGAACTAACATCATCAAAATGGAGATATTACCAAAAGTTCTCTCTAGGTTTAATGCAATGCCAATCAAAATCCCAACGGCATTTCTTGTAGAAATAGAGAAAGCAATCATGAAATTCATATGGAAAAATAAAAGACCCAGAGTAGCAAAAGCAATTCTAAGCAGGAAGTGTGAATCTGGAGGTATAGCGATACCAGAGTTCAAACTGTACTACAGAGCAATAGTGACAAAAACAGCATGGTACTGGTACCAAAACAGGCAGGTGGACCAATGGTATAGAATAGAGGACACAGAGACTAATCCACAAAGTTACAACTATCTTATATTTGATAAAGGGGCTAAAAGCATACAATGGAGGAAGGATAGCATCTTCAACAAATGGTGCTGGGAAAACTGGAAATCCATATGCAACAAAATGAAACTGAATCCCCTCCTCTTCCCATGCACAAAAGTTAACTCAAAATGGATCAAGGAGCTTGATATGAAATCAGAGACTCTGCGTCTGATAGAAGAAAAAGTTGGCTCCGATCTACAGATTGTGGGGTCGGGCTCCAAATTCCTTAATAGGACACCCATAGCACAAGAGTTAACAACAAGAATCAACAAATGGGACTTAATTAAACTTAAAAGTTTTTTCTCAGCAAGAGAAACAATAAGAGAGGTAAATAGGGAGCCTACATCATGGGAACAAATTTTTACTCCTCACACTTCAGATAGAGCCCTAATATCCAGAGTATACAAAGAACTCAAAAAATTAGACAATAAGATAACAAATAACCCAATCAACAAATGGGCCAAGGACCTGAACAGACACTTCTCAGAGGAGGATATACAATCAATCAACAAATACATGAAAAAATGCTCACCATCTCCAGCAGTCAGAGAAATGCAAATCAAAACCACCCTAAGATACCATCTCACTCCAGTAAGATTGGCAGCCACTATGAAGTCAAACAACAACAAGTGCTGGCGAGGATGTGGAGAAAAGGGTACACTTGTACATTGCTGGTGGGACTGCAAATTGGTGTGGCCAATTTGGAAAGCAGTTTGGAGATTCCTGGGAAATCTGGGAATGGAACTACCATTTGACCCTGCTATTGCCCTTCTCGGACTATTCCCTGAAGACCTTAAAAGAGCATGCTACAGGGATACTGCCACATCGATGTTCATAGCAGCACAATTCACAATAGCTAGACTGTGGAACCAACCCAGATGCCCTTCAATAGATGAATGGATAAAAAAATGTGGCATCTATACACAATGGAGTACTATGCAGCAATAAAAATGACAAAATCATAGAATTTGCAGGGAAATGGATGGCACTAGAGCAGATTATGCTTAGTGAAGCTAGCCAATCCCTAAAAAACAAATACCAAATGTCTTCTTTGATATAATGAGAGCAACTCTGAACAGAGCAGGGAGGAAGAGCAGGAAGAGAAGATTAACATTAAACGGAGACATGAGATGGAAGTAAAGGGAGAGAAAAGGGAAATTGCATGGAAATGAAGGGAGACCCTCATTGCTATACAAAATTACATATAAGAGGTTGTGAGGGGAATGGGAAAATAAACAAGGAGAGAAATGAATTACAGTAGATGGGGTAGAGAGAGAAGATGGGAGGGGAGGGGAGGGGGGATAGTAGGGGATAGGAAAGGTAGCAGAATACAACAATTACTAATAGGGCATTATGTAAAATTGTGGATGTGTAACCGACGTGATTCTGCAATCTGCATTTGGGGTAAAATTGGGGGTTCATAACCCACTTCAATCTAATGTATGAAATATGATATGTCAAGAGCTTTGTAATGTTTTGAACAACCAATTAAAATGAAATTTAAAAAAAAACTATATATTTGGGGGGAACTATGATCTAAAAGGATGGTACAGAAAACAAATACTTATTACTGTTATTAAAATATAGTAGGAAAATATTTTAAGTTAGGAGGTATACATATTTGTAGTTAGATGTAGGTTATTATTATGAATATAGTTTATAAATTTACTATGACAAGTTCACTAAATTTTCTACTGCTTAATTTTGTTTCTTATTGACAACATGCAAATCATGTTCTCTATTTTCATTTTTGTGAAAATGAGAACACATATAAAGTGTCTTGTATGTGGTTAGACCTTTAAAAATTCTACTTAAGATATAATTTATTTTATCAAAGAACATAAAACTGTGACAAATGGAATGTTCAATGGTTTATACTTTGTCAAGTCAGGATGTTTTATTGCATATATGCTTATGTAGGAAAAAAGTTATCATTCCTCAAACTGTGATTTATGTTTAATATAAAATCATATACCTTAATGTCTTTGGATGTGCTGCTGCTGCTGATGTTACTTTTGATGATTATAATATCCCAGTTAAAAGATTGATCTGGAACTAATATGCTTAGTCTTTATTTTTCTTAATGCATTCCTCATGTCTTTATTTCTGAATGTATAGATGACTGGATTTAAAAGGGGAGTAAAAATTGTATAAAACACAGAGAGAATCTTATCAATGGACACACTGTTGAATGGCCATACATAGATAAAGATGCAAGGTCCAAAGAATAGCACAACCACTGTAATATGGGCTGAAAGAGTTGACAAAGCTTTGGAAGACCCCCTGGAGGAGCGATGCTGAACAATAATCAGGATAATGCTGTAGGAGATGAACAGAACAATGAAACAGAACAAAGAGAGTAGTCCACTGTCTGCAATGACTAACAGCTCCAAGATGTAAGTATCAATGCAGGCAAGTTTGATGACCCGAGGAAGATCACAAAAAAAACTATCCACAACATTTGGACCACAGAAGGGTAAAGTAATTGTAAAAACCATTTGGCTCATAGTGTGCACAAAACCAGTGGTCCAGGAAAGAAGTATAAGTCCAATACAAACACGATTGCTCATAATAGTTTTGTAATGGAGGGGTTTACATATGGCAATGTATCTATCAATTGCCATGGCTACCAGCACCATCATCTCACTTCCACCTAAAAGGTGAAGGAAAAACATCTGGGTCATGCAGCCTTCATAGGATATGGTATTATATCCACTATTTAAGTTATAGATCATCTTAGGAGTAGCAAAGGAGGCCAGGGACATATCAATGAAGGACAGGTTAGCCAGCAGGAAGTACATAGGAGAGTGCAGTTGGGGATCCAATTTCACTACAAAGATAACGATGAGGTTACCTAGCACAATGGATACATAGATAGTGGAAAAAAACAAGTAAAAGAAAACCTGTAATTCGTGAGACTCTGTGAGTCCCAACAAAATAAACTCAGTCACCATGGAGTGATTTTCTTTTTCCATTTGTTTGGCTCTTGGTATGTGTTACCTAAAACAAAAACAAAATAGATTACATTCTAAAGTTTAGAGATTAAGGTGGACATCTGGGAGTCTGCGTGTTGGTATTCAGGAGTGGTTTCAAGTCTTGATTTGTGATTGTAGATGGACCATAATTTGTACAGATCTGTAAAGAGAACAGATGAATGATGAAAAGAAGCTGTTGGGCCATAAAGTATGTAGTAAAAACAGAATTTAAGGTACCACCCTAGATAGAAGCTGTTGGAAGTGCCTTTCGCACCAGTTCTTTCCAGTCCCGCCTTTCTCTTTTTTCCTTCAAGCCAGCTTAAACTTCTTCAGCCACCTTAGACAGCGGATCCAAAGTGCCAGTCAAAATGAAAGCGAATCAATCCCCCAAACAGGAGCAACAGCTGGTGCTGAAAAGTCCTGTTCTCCTTGGTTTGACAAGAGAGACAGTCTTGTGCTAGTAAATTAACATTCTAGCTCTGCAGAGTTCAGCTAAGAAATTTTTTCTTCGTTGAGAGTAAATGGATTATTGCAGAATGACTACAGAAGTAATGTTACTTTATCGACTGAGTCATCATTATGAGAATGATCCCACACAACTGTCAAAAATTGCAGAAAAAGCAATTCAAGACTCTCGTACTCGTCCATCATCAAGATTTTTTCCTTGGATTAAATCACGGAGTTATGATTGGAGGTAGTATAATGCACAGTAATCTTTCAGAGTTTCAACCTAGTTTGAAAAATCAGCAGTTAATCCAGTCAGACACATTGAATGAATGCACTGATTCAGGAAAGCTGGATAAGAAACAAGAAAAAAATAAAACAGCATAAAAGGAGGTCTTGCAGTGTTTCACTTGCAAACAATAATTGTACTGAGAACATTTTTCTTTGTCTAAAAAAAAATGCAAGACATTTTAGAGGCACTAAATTTGTACTCACTTTAAGAGCAAAGTGGACAATAGAACACAATGTTTCTAACAACCAAACTCTGGAAGATATTTGAGCAAAATTCAATTGAATTATTCAGCATAATGAACTTCCATCTTGTAATGCTACAATTCAGAGACATTTAGGCCAAAAATGGATATTCTATGATGTTAAGTACTGTGAATATGAGCAAGAAATGAAGAGGTATCCAGGTGAATTCCTCAACTTATTAGGTCAAAAACTTCCTGTATGATACTTATTAGCAGTATTCTTTTAAGTAAATTGTAATAAAGCATTTTTATACTGAAAAACAAAGCTGAGAGATTAAATATATATTCTCTTAACTCTACTTTTGAAAATTCACAGTTGCAGAAAGAACCAAAAATATCAATGAATTAAAAAATGTTCAAGAAATAGATATAATTTCTCAGCAAAAATCATGAGAAATATTTCCTATAGCCAAAACATTTGAATAAAATTAAAGCCTTCAACATGTAATTCATACATACTCTAATCTTGAGAAAACTAATTGTCTTAGTTGGTGAGAGAGTATGTAAGTTCCCTGCCCTCTGCTTTGTAATTAAGGAACAGATGTATTGGTCCTCCATGGGCAAAGAAGAGAACCATTCTGTCTTGAAATCTATGGCTACACTGTGCAATAGCAATGGGAAAGAAAAGAGGAACCAAATGGATTTCTCATTGAGAAAAAAAGAAGAAAAAAATAAAATTAATTAGATGGAGTGTTGAACACTCACATCTAGGAGTTGGTTCCCTCGTTGCTGCTGAAAATCAGACAGGCAGAGATGATTTTACGCAATGAATCTTTGAGACACACGAATATGTGTTTGCTCAAAGTGCAATGACTTCTCACCTTCTTTATCCTTAAGGTGGAAAACAAATCTAAATATTTTGTTCTTTCCATGGATGCAGGCTTCACTTTTGAATCTATGGATTTCGTAGATTTGAAAATAAAGTGCTCAGAGGTAGTATAATGGAGTTTGCTGCTGGTTTCCCATTTCCCTACTTTACTTTCTCTGTCAAGCAGGTGATTATCCAAACATATATATTAAACAATATAGATCATTTATATAGATATAATAAATGCAGAACTCTGGTGAACAAAGAGGAATCTGCAGAGAACACATTCTTACTTACATCTTGTTCTAGAAAAATAAAGCAGATCCATGAGGAATGATGCCCATTTAAACAGAATTAATGCTAGCCGGAATTTTTGAAACAAGTTATCAAGTAAGATATGCTTTATAGGGCTGGGGATGTGGCTCAAGCGGTAACGTGCTCACCTGGCATGCTCAGGGCTCTGGGTTCCATCCTCAGCACCACATAAAAATAAAATAAAGATGTTGTGTCCACCAAAAACTGAAAAATAAATATTAAAAAATTCTTTCTCTCTCTTATCTCTCTCCTCTCTCTCTCTTTAAAAAAAAGATATGCTTTATAGCTAAGTGGAGAAAATAATGCCTTTTAAAAAATAAGAGCTAAAAAAAACCTTATAAAAATGTGGAATAATTTTTATCTGACTGAAGACTTTCTTAACAGAAGTAAATAGACACAAAGAAGTTTTGAAATATGTTGAAATGCTTTAAGAATTTAGGAAGTGTTATAGTAATATAATAAAAATTTCACATTTAATAAATACATACATTCTTATCATTCGGGCTCACAATATTTAAAAACACTTGCAAAGGCAATATTCAGTCTTCATTTTATAATTTTGTATCTGGCTTATAAAAAATATATAGTATTCTCACATAACAATATTTCACAAGCAAAAGATTCAGTTTTACTAACTTTAATTATAGAAATTATGAAAATTGCAAATTCTACCTTTTGACCCGTGACTCTGTCATGTAACAGGGATATTTGCCATTTTACACTCCTACTCCACAGCACTGTAGAATGACAACATTTCAAATATTGAGTACCCAGAGCAGGAGGAATGAAGCAACAAAATAAAACATTTGTGATTTCATGGAGAAATATTGTCACATAATACAAATATTTCAAGCTTTAAAATATAGAGAACTTTTATTAACAAAACCATTTTTACTAACCTAGTGAGCAGTTATCCTTCTTTGTTTGGCAGCAGCTATAAACAGACTCAAATTAAAAATGGCTAAACCACAGCAGAAATATATTTCTCTTCATATAATAGTCTGCAAATAAGTATTCCACAGTGGGTAAAGCAGTTTCAATTGGTCAGGACCCAGGCTCTTTTCAACTCATCCCACTGTCCTAGAGTGAGGCTGTCATGCATGGCACAAAATAGCTTTTTACTGCTTCTATAATTTAGGCACAGAATGGGAATGAGGGAAAGAAAACTTATCCTTCCATTTAAGGATATGATCCTAAAGTTGCACACATCTTTTTCAGTCATATTTCATTAACCAGCCCTTAATGAAATAGCCATATCCAGGTATAAAGGAACCTGGGGAATATTGTCACTGGCCAAAGTGCCAAGAACCTAACTAAAATTTTGTTATCATGGAAGGAGGAAGAAACCAAGGCTGTGAGATACCTACACATGTTGGGCACATCCTTTATAACTTATACATAAGCACCTCTAAACCATACTTCTCCCTTCTGATGTGGATACCTAGCTCTACTTCCTATTGCCTGAACTTGTCTGTCTTATTTTTGCCAAATCTAGAGCCTTTTGAAAAGTCCTCCTGTTTTGTAAAATAAAGAGATAACGTATTTTAAAAAAAGAATTATTATCCAGACTTAGCTACAAATTCGTATTTAAGTGCAATATATAGTATGGATCAATTTTGAGTTCAGTGAAGGAAATATTTAATAAATGGTAACAGAATAATTAGCCATTGGGGAGGATGATCAGATCCCAAATCATTTCTCATGTAAAAATAAATTTCAGAGGGATAAAATATTTACACCTCTAAAAATAAAACACTGATGTTAGTAAAAGCAAATATAGCTAAATGCTATATTGGAGCTGATAAAACATTCCAGACATAAAATTAGGATCCATGAAGATAAAGATTCACAAGTTTCACTATGAAAGTGAAAAAATTAAAAAGTACACATATGAAAAGACAGAGTATATTTTCACAAATGAAAAAAAAAGAGTTGTATTTTATTTGTGAAGAAAATTTAGCATTAATTAAGAAAATGTTTCAGAAATAATTGAAAAGCGAGTAAGTCAGAGCATTGTCAGTTGCCAAAATTAGTAAAAATATCTTTAACATGGAAGTGCTCAAGTTTATTAATAATCTAAAAATTCAAGTTAAAAATAAAATACCTACTGTGTTAAAAAATATGTTTAATATTAGGATGTTAGAAGGGAGTATAAGAATATTTATTTATTATTTCTTGTACATTAGCACAATTTTGGGTGAAATACATTACTTTTTTCTGGGTGAAATGTCACTTATTTAAAAGTTTTGCAACAGTTCAACAAAGAATCTCTACTTCTAGGATTTATAGCCTAAATTTTCAAATAAAATGATCAAAATGCTCATTGTAGAATTGTCTTTAATAAACAAATATTAGAAAGCACCCCAGAATTCCATCAATAATCTAATGATTAAAAAATGAAAATCTCTGTGTGCTGATGTAGAAAATGTATAAAATATATTATTAAAT
Source organism: Spermophilus citellus (assembly GCF_964194105.1). Taxonomy (NCBI): domain Eukaryota; kingdom Metazoa; phylum Chordata; class Mammalia; order Rodentia; family Sciuridae; genus Spermophilus; species Spermophilus citellus. The sequence goes on from NC_138185.1 coordinate 146,869,487, forward strand.
TATAGTAGCATTTTGATGAAAAATTATGCACATAAATGTTTTAAATGTCTAAGGAACCCTAAATTCATTACTATTGGTTCGTATGGTTTAACTCAGATTCTAATTTTTTTAAGTTAAAACTGTATAGAATTAGCTTCCACACTGTGCCTCATAAATATGTATAATTATTTTCTGCCAATTAAAAAGAAAAAAAAATTCTATGAAATTTGATAGGCTTAAATTAGGTTCTAGTTCTGAATAAATCCTTCCCCCTACCCCGTATAATTGGAATTTAGCTTGTAAGGACTTCATATCAGAGAATCACTTGTTTTCTGTGAAGACATTTTTAAAACAATAAAATAATGGGAGGTCTATGATGGTCATTACCTCTACTGGCTCATCATTTACCACCCAACATATTTATAGTTTCAGCAGTACTGAAACCAAGGTAGATGGTTACTGATCAGGCAATTCACTACAGATGATCTGGACCAGAAATATCTTTTAAATGTATTCTGACAAAGCCATTTCCCCAGGTACACAGGAGCATGTCTCTAATTCTCTTTTCCCACTAACCCCTTCAATGTATGCTGGGAGAATTGCTAGAAAAATTTAAGTGAAGATAAACAGGCAGATAGATTTGATGTTAAAATATGCCATAAACCTAAAGTAATTGTTGTGATCCTTTACATTCACAAGAGAGAATGAGAATTAGATGTAAGAAATCCAGAGAGTTCAGAACACAAGTATTTAAAATGTACTATTGAGGATAATGGTGATTTTCAAATCATTGGGAAGTTCTTTGTAGAAAGGACTGCTTAGCTATTCAAGATTTAAGGAAAAATATATACAAATGTTTTAAGTAATATTTCAAACAATAAAATGTCTAGATAAATATACAAGTGAGTAAATGTGGTTTATTTTATTTTGTAATATTGAATTGGTGAAACTTTTTAAAGAATCATGATAAAAGAATACATTATAGAAGAAAAATATTAGTAGATTTTATTTGGTAAAGTAGAGCAACCTCCCTATATCATCTCAAAAACATTAACAAAAATGCAAGAGACAAAAACTGACTGGGGAAATGCAGACATATATATATGTCCTTACTATAAAATTCCTATAAGTGAGTGAGGAAACTTTTAAAAGCTCTATATAAAAAGAATAAGCCAACATAAGGTAGAAATTTTTAATAAAATAAACAAATTATATTCATACAGTGAGAAAAAGTTTAATTTTAAAATTGAAAAATTGTGTGAGATGCACACGAGGTAACTCAGTGATTTACTCTGGATGGTAGAATGACAGGTCCCATTAGGCTTTTCTCCATCTCTTGACCTCTGACAAATATTCTGCAATAAAAGTGCTTTATTTTTGAAATTAGAAAAAATAAACAATATTTTATTTAATCAAGCATAAAAATATCTGCAACTTTTTTTTCTCCATACCTCTTTCTTGCTCCTGAAATTGAACTGGAAGTCACGAAGACTGTTATGGGTTTTTTTCATTTGTTCCCACTTTGGTCAATCTTCCTTTTTAATGTTCATATTCTAACAAAATTCACATTCCTTTTATTTTGAAGCCGTATAAGACAACCTAAGAAATATGTCAATTAATGACCCTGGGAAAAACACTTATTGTGCTAGTGAATTCCCTCAGCAATTAAAAGACCTTGAAGTTGGTGAGTTAGAATCTTTAAAATCTCTAATTAGCATGTAGGTTTTTACCATAAAGAAGAGACAAAAAAATAAGGCATTAACATCCAAACAATATACTTGTTTCCATGCATAAACATGGACATAAAAGCTGAGTGACTATTTTAAAATAGTGTTTATTTTTTTTAAAAAATCAATGCTGTTGACTTTTCAAAGGTCTAAAGTAAAGTAAGAAGAATTTAGGAACGTGATATAGAGGCAAGATATATTGTACTATATTTCCCTTTGTTATAGAAAATTTCTTAGAAAACTTTGGTGGTCGTAAGTATCTTTCTTTAATCCTATCTTCTGAATAAAGAGCAGGATTATAAGCTTAACTGGAACAACTATTTCTTAAGAGTCACATCCTTCTGATAACTGACATAACTACCTTCATAATTTTTCTATGTAATTAGTTTCTTTTGGATTTAAGAACTGTACTGGTACTATGCTCTGCCAGGAGAGTTCATAGGTAAAGTGAAAGAAACTTGCTATGCTCAATCACTGGTCTCTCCTTGACAAACAAAAACTGAGCAATTTCTTGTTTCTCACAGTTGACTTTCTATGTTTATTATGTCGACAAAAGGCCTGTACAACCTTTCACAAAAAGATGTCAAAATTTGCATAAAATTCTAGTCAACAATGATAAAATTACTTTGCTGTCATAGTCTCTGAGTTGATAACTTCACACATTGATTACTCACATACTCAGATCTTAGACCTTTATAAGGAAAGAGAACAACTGCTAAAGGGGTTGTTGAAACTAAATGTTCTTCCATTTCTTTGTTTTGTTTTTCTCCTACAACAGCTGAATACAAATATGTGTTTTCATCTGGCTATTCTTATAGTTTGTGTATTCTTCTATCCTTATATTGGGAAATAAAAATCAGCACAATTCCCAATGTAAGTTTTGTTAAAAAATATTGAAATGATATAAAATGTCCTTCATAAAATACAGAGGATAAAAGATAAATATCAACTTGCATTAGCCCACCATTTATATAAAGGAAAAGATTTTCCTTTTAAATTTTTTCTTTTGTTTTCCCTTTTTGAAAATAAACTATTGAGTTTTGATAATTATAATGTTTTCTGTTTTATATTTTATGAGAAGGTGCTTAAAGGATTTCTGTGGACTGTGGTATCAATATGATTATACTGACACTAATAAATTGTTTACTTCTAACATAGCCAGTTGAAACCTGAATCCCTTTCATAGTCCCCAACCAAAATTCCTTCTCCTCTCAGATACTCAGGTTACTTCCAATATATTACCCAAGGTTTTGAATTCCGCTTCACTAGTGTAGATACATTATCAATCATTATAATCTCAGAAGATTCTTTATCAAATAATGCTGCAGAGAAGATTACATGCCATTTATTTCCATCTTAACCATTAGTAAGTTTTTAAGAGACCTAACATATACAAAAAGCATGCAAAGTAGTTTTTGTTCAAAATGTGCAAGGTCCATGTATACAGTTAGATGACATTTTTATGTGTGATTAAAGCCTAAATCCAACCCAGATCCCCCAGATCACCACAGAGAAGCTCTGCTCATTCTCATATTTGGAAAAGTAGAGCCTGGTAAGAGGTACGACGAGACAACTCATTCTGTAGTTGAAATGGTTCTGTCATCAATGGTTTGCCTGCTCTTGAACAATTTGACTTTAAGTCAAATTAAATAGTATGTATAATTTTGTTAGTGCTATTTTTTATAACAGTATCTGTGATTTTGATCCATATCATATCAGGAGTTTATTCTTTTTAAATATGGTGTTATATTGCACCGAGTGAGATTCCACATTTTTAAAAAATCTATCCACCTCTTTTTGGATACTTGTGTTGTTTCCAGAGCTGCTTTTAACAGTTGTGCACATTTCTTAAGGATATAATCACTCTTTCCTCTAAAGTCAGTCCCTTGCACATAATTACTGAACCACAGGATAGGCATGAAACAGACAAAAGGTTTCCAGTGAGTGTGCACAATTTTATACCCCCTGTCAGCTTTACACAAGAGTTTCAGGTGCTCCACATCCTTGGCAGGCTTTGCTATTCTCAGGAATTTTTAATTTTAGATATTTTATTGGGTTATGCAGAAATGATTGTGGATATAAGCATTTCATTGATTTTTAACAATGTTGAACACCTTTTCAAGTGATTACTATCTGAATATTCTTTATAAAATACTTAAATTGGATTTATTTATTAATTGAATATTTATTTGGGGCCAGGGATTGAACTCAGGGCCTTGCATGTAATGCACACTCTACCATTGACCTACATCCCTAGCTCCAAATTTACTTAACAGACACATAAAAAATGTACATATTAATTTTGACATATGTATATATTTTGTAACAATTAAGTCAGGATTAGCATCTCTCTCTGCAAACATTAAGCATTTTTTATGGTGAAACTTCTAAATCCTTTCTTGTAGGTTTTTGAAATATTCTCCTTGCTGAAGTAAATATTTAACCCTTGCCTCAATCTGTTGAATGCTAGACAACTTTGAAATAAAGATGTTTCTTGGGGCTGAGGTTGTGGCTCAGTGGCAGAGCACTTGCCTCACACATGTGAGGCACTGGGTTCGATCTTCAGCACCACATAAAATGAATAAACAAAATAAAGATATTGTGTCCATGTATAACTAAAAAATATTTTTTAAAAAAGAAATAAGGATGTTTCTTTAAAAGCTCAATTTATGCTACCAACAAAATGAGAAATGATAACATGCACATTGCATATTATTAAAGAAATTAAAATCATAATTTAAAATATTCTCTTTAAAACACACACACAAGAGCCAGTTGTCTTCACTGAAGAACTTATTTACACTCAATTGAGAATGACACAATGTAGATTCTCTCAGAGAAAAAGTCACACTTCACAAAGAGTTGTATTAGTCCAGAATAAACCTGATATTAAGTTTAACAAGGAAATGAAATGCTAACAAGACATGAAAAATACATAAACATGAAACAAAATGTGATAATGAAAAATTTAACAAACGAGATACACAAATATAGAATGACTTGGTTGACAGAACATTTAAAAATCAACCACTGTTATTCATCATATTTGTTAGAGTCTTATTTAAACAAAAGGGGGGAAATGTTAGAGTCTGGAAACAAGTCAAGATGGCGCCTGGCATTTTGCAGAGGGAGTGGTTTGTGAAGTAACGCCAGCAAGCCATTAAGTGTGGCGATTCCTTATTGGTTGACTGCTGTATCTAGTTTATGTTAATTAAGATAAGCTGTGTGGAATGTATATATACCCCTCCCGTCCTACAATAAACGGCTCCCACTCCTGCTGTATCAATGTACACAAGTTGCTCGTCACCCTCCCCCCCACCCCCCGTTATTGTGCTGCAGCCGGACTGCGGCACATATTAACAGAATAAATGATAAATACGTATAATCCTCAAACTGACATTCCCATAAAATTTGAAAAACTTCAATTACCCATTCTAAATTTAAAAATAAAACAGCCAGATGCTTCCACAATGTTTTGAAAAGGTGAAGACTCAGGAAAAACTCCCCACTGTTACCAGTTACCACTCCTATTTCTATTTTAAAGGCAGCCTTAGCCAATAGGTAAGCCAAAACAAAACATAAATGGTACATATATTGGAAAAGAAGAAACAGGACAATCTTTTGGCAGACATGACATAATTATATAATAGTAAATTCAAAATAATATACCAACATTCGTTAAAATGAGTAAGTGAAACCAGGGAGATTTTGAATTCAAGATCAATATATTAAAACTAGTTGTAACAATAAACAAAAAATATGCAAGAGATCTAAACCAACAATTACAAAACATTACTAAGTAAAGAAAACTTAAAAGAAATCCATTATGGATTAGAATTCTCAACATAATTTTAGTCTCTCATTCATCCTATATATATGTAGTACAATTCTCCTGAAACTTCTAGAAGGCTAGTTTTTGTGAAAATGAAGAAAGGAATTGTATAAGTATATATAAAAATGCTAATGATTTTAAATAGAAAATCCTCAAGGAGGAGAAGGAAGGGATGGAGAAGGTATGCAGGAAACAGTACCAGATTTCAGTACTTTTTAAAGAATCCATATTACTTAAGACATAGTGGTTTTGGTAAAGAATAGGCAAATAAGAACATTAAAATAGTTATAATTTATAAATTGATTAACATATTTCAACTATTTGACCTATAACAAAATGTTACTATAATTCAGTGGAAGAAAAAAGATATTTTAAACAAATAGTATTGAAGCTGTTTGATGTTTATTGGACATCCAAGGAACAACATTGAGGCAAAATGGAACACACGCATAATTGTGGGAAATAAAACAATAGCAAGGAACCATCCACCAACAAGACATAACAATTATCAATTTGTATTCACCAAACAATGGTGCGGCAACGTTCATGAAACAAACTCTCCTCAAGTTCAAGAGTCAAATAGACCACAATACAATAATTATGGGTGACTTCAACACACCACTCTCGCCATTAGACAGATCCTCCAGACAAAAGTTGAATAAAGAAACTAGAGAACTCAATAACACAATCAATAACCTAGACTTAACCGACATATATAGAATATATCAACCATCATCAAGTGGATACACGTTCTTCTCAGCAGCACATGGATCTTACTCAAAGATAGATCATATATTATGCCATAGGGCAACTCTTAGTAAGTATAAAGGTGTGGAGATAATACCATGCACCATATCTGATCATAATGGAATGAAAATGGAAATCAATGATAAAAGAAGGAAGGAAAAATCCTGCATCACATGGAAAATAAACAATATGTTACTGAATGATCAATGGGTTACAGAAGACATAAAGGAGGAAATCAAAAAATTCTTAGAGATAAATGACAATACAGACAAAACATACCGGAATCTATGGGACACAATGAAAGCAGTTTTAAGAGGGAAATTCATCGCCTGGAGGTCATTCCTCAAAAAAAGGAAAAACCAACAAATAAATGAACTCACACTACATCTCAAAACCCTAGAAAAGGAAGAGCAAAACAACAGCAAATATAACAGAATACAAGAAATAATTAAAATCAGAGCAGAAATCAACGAAATTGAAACAAAAAAAAATTTAAAAAATTGATAAAACTAAAAGTTGGTTCTTTGAAAAAATAAATAAGATCGACAAACCCTTAGCCATGCTAACGAAGAGAAGAAGAGAGAAAACTCAAATTACTAACAAACGGGATGAAGAAGGCAATATCACAACAGAAACTACAGAAATACAGAAGATAATTAGAAAGTATTTTGAAACCCTATATTCTAATAAAATAGAAGACAGTGAAGATATCGATAAATTTCTTAAGTCATATGATCTGCCCAGATTGAGTCAGGAAGACACACACAATTTAAACAGACCAATAACAAAGGAAGGAATTGAAGAAGCCATCAAAAGACTACCAACCAAGAAAAGCCCTGGACCAGATGGATATACAGTGGAGTTTTACAAAACCTTTAAAGAAGAATTAATACCAATATTTTTCAAGCTACTTCAAGAAATAGAAAAAGAAGGAGCCCTTCCAAACTCATTCCATGAGGCCAACATCACCCTGATCCCGAAACCAGACAAAGACACCGCAAAGAAAGAAAACTACAGACCAATATCTCTAATGAACATAGATGCAAATTTCTCAATAAAATCCTAGCGAATCGAATACAAAAGCATATCAAAAAAATTGTGCACCATGATCAAGTAGGATTCATCCCTTGGATGCAAGGCTGGTTCAATATATGGAAATCAATAAATGTTATTCATCACATCAGTAGACTTAAAGATAAGAACCATATGATCATCTCGATAGATGCAGAAAAAGCATTCGACAAAGTACAGCATCCCTTTAAGTTCAAAACACTAGAAAAACTAGGTATAACAGGAACTTACCTCAACATTGTAAAAGCTATATATGCTAAACCTCAGGCTAGCATCATCCTAAATGGAGAAAAACTGAAGGCATTCCCTCTAAAATCTGGAACAAGACAGGGATGCCCTCTCTCACCACTTCTATTCAATTTAGTCCTTGAAATACTAGCCAGAGCAATTAGACAGACAAAAGAAATTAAAGGCATAAATATAGGAAAAGAAGAACTTAAAATATCACTATTTGCGGATGATACGATCCTATACCTAGAAGACCCAAAAGGGTCTACAAAGAAACTACTAGAACAAAAAAATGAATTCAGCAAAGTGGCAGGATATAAAATCAACACGCATAAATCAAAGGCATTCCTGTATATCAGCAACAAAACTTCTGAAATGGAAATAAGAAAAACCACCCCATTCACAATATCCTCAAAAAAATAAAATATTTGGGAATTAACCTAACAAAAGAGGTGAAAGATTTATACAATGAAAACTACAGAACCCTAAAGAGAGAGATAGAAGAAGATCTTAGAAGATGGAAAAATGTACCCTGTTCATGGATAGGCAGAACCAACATCATCAAAATGGCGATATTACCAAAAGTTCTCTACAGGTTCAACGCAATGCCAATCAAAATCCCAACGGCATTTCTTATAGAAATAGATAAAGCTATCATGAAATTCATATGGAAAAACAAAAGACCCAGAATACCAAAAGCAATTCTAAGCAGGAAGTGTGAATCTGGAGGTATAGCCATACCAGAGTTCAAACTGTACTACAAAGCAATAGTAACAAAAACAGTGTGGTACTGGTTCCAAAATAGGCAGGTGGACCAGTGGTACAGAATAGAGGACACAGAGACTAATCCACAAAATTACAACTTTCTTATATTTGATAAAGGGGCTAAAAGCATGCAATGGAGGAAGGATAGCATCTTCAACAAATGGTGCTGGGAAAACTGGAAATCCATATGCAACAAAATGAAGCTGAACCCCTTTCTCTTGCCATGCACAAAAGTTAACTCAAAATGGATCAAAGAGCTTGATATCAAATCAGAGACTCTGTGCCTGATAGAAGAAAAAGTTGGCTCCGATCTACATATTGTGGGGTCGGGCTCCAAATTCCTTAATAGGACGCCCATAGCCCAAGAGTTAAATACAAGAATAAACAAATGGGACTTACTTAAACTAAAAAGTTTTTTCTCAGCAAGAGAAACAATAAGAGAGGTAAATAGGGAACCTACATCCTGGAAACAAATTTTTACTCCTCACACTTCAGATAGAGCCCTAATATCCAGAGTATACAAAGAACTCAAAAAATTAGACAATAAGATAACAAATAACCCAATCAACAAATGGGCCAAGGACCTAAACAGACACTTCTCAGAGGAGGACATACAATCAATCAACAAGTACATGAAAAAATGCTCACCATCTCTAGCAGTCAGAGAAATGCAAATCAAAACCACCCTAAGATACCATCTCACTCCAGTAAGATTGGCAGCCATTATGAAGTCAAACAACAATAAGTGCTGGCGAAGATGTGGGGAAAAGGGTACACTTGCACATTGCTGGTGGGACTGCAAATTGGTGCAGCCAATATGGAAAGCAGTATGGAGATTCCTAGGAAAGCTGGGAATGGAACCACCATTTGACCCAGCTATCCCCCTTCTCGATCTATTCCCTGAGGACCTTAAAAGAGCATACTATAGGGATACTGCCACATCAATGATCATAGCAGCACAATTCATCATAGCTAGACTCTGGAATCAACCTAGATGTCCTTTAATAGATGAATGGATAAAAAAATGTGGCATTTATACACAATGGAGTATTACGCAGCACTAAAAAACGACAAAATCATGGAATTTGCAGAGAAATGGATGGCATTAGAGCAGATTATGCTAAGTGAAGCTAGCCAATCCCTAAAAAACAAATGCCAAATGTCTACTTTGATATAAGGAGAGCAACTAAGAACAGAGCAAGGAGGAAGAGCATGAGGAAAAGACTAACATTAAACAGAGACGAGTGGTGGGAGGGAAAGGGAGAGAGAAGGGAAACTGTGAGGAAATGGAAGGAGACCCTCATCGTTACACAGAATTACATATAAGAGATGGTGAGGTGAAAGGGGAAAAAAAAAACAAGGGAGAGAATTGAACAACAGCTGATGGGATAGAGAGGGAAGATGGGAGGGAAGGGGAGGGGGATAGTAGGGGATAGGAAAGGTAGCAGAATACAACAGTCACTAATATGGCATTATGGAAAAATGTGGATATGTAACCGATGTGATTCTGCAACTTGTATTTGGGATAAAAATGGGAGTTCATAACCCACTTGAATCAAATGTATGAAAGATGATATGTCATGAGTTATATAATGTTTTGAACAACCAATAAAAATATTCTCACATAAAAAAATAAAATAAATTAATTAATAAATAAATACACACACACACGTGTGTGTGTGTGTGTGTGTGTGTGTGTGTGTGTGTGTGACAGTGTTTAAACATTTCCAAACAGATTGGAAAGGACAGTAAGAATGTATTTTTTATTTTAAATCTAAAACGATCATTCAGGGCTGGGGATGTGGCTCAAGCAGTAGTGCGCTGGCCTGGCATGCGCAGGGTGCTGGGTTCGATCCTCAGCACCATATACAAATAAAATAAAGATGTTGTGTCCACCGAAAACTAAAAAAAAATAAATATTAAAATTTTTTTTCTCTCTCTTTAAAAATAAAGTAAAATAAAATAAAATGATCATTCAATCTTAGGCCTTAAATCCTAGAAGATCATTCCCAAAATGTAACAGTTATAAACCAAAGTGGTCTGTAATTCAGTTTTAAAAATATGACTAAGAAAAATGATAACAAATAATAATTTTACATGAGTAAAATTCTATATTAGCATTTCTTAAAAAAAATAAAGGGAAAGTCATACCAATCCAGGTCTAAGAGAACCACTGTAGACAGATTGAGTTTTTGGATACATGATTCAATGCTTATCAAAAATAGAAAGTTGCAGGGACTTTATTTTTATATATTTAAATGGAGGGATTTATTTTTCTTTTCTGTTTTCACCTCTGACTTGTAATGCTGAATTCTTGACATATTAATATTATTTTACAGAACAAGTAACTAAGAAATGTATTCTGAGACTATGAAAACTATTGAACCTAATTGTATTAGAGATTATAATATATTTTGTTACTTCTAATATTCCATAAGAAATAAAATATTCTTTTATTTTTTTTTATTGATTATTTATCGCATTACATAGTTCATGATATATCATCTTTCATACATTAGACTCAAATTGTGCTTTGAACTCCCATTTTCACCCCAAATACAGATTGCAGAATCACATCTGTTACATATTCGCATTTTTACATAATGCCATATTAGTGACTGTTGTATTCTGCTACCTTTCCTATCCCCTACTATCCCCCCTCCCCTCCCCTCCCCTCCCATCTTCCCTCTCTACCTCCCCTGCTGTTGTTCAATTCTCTCCCTTTTTTTTTTCCCCTCCCCCTTGCCCCTCATAACCTCTTATAATTTTATGTATCCTTGAAGGTCTCCTACCATTTCCATATGCTTTCCCTTCTCTCTCCGTTTCTCTCCCCCCATTCGTCTTTGTTTACTGTAGTCTTTTCCTCATGCTCTTTCTTCCTGTTCTGTTCTTAGTTTTTCTCTTTATATCAAAGCAGACATTTGGCATTTGTTTTTTAGGGCTTGGCTAGCTTCGCTTAGCATAATCTGCTCTAATGCCATCCATTTCCCCGCAAATTCTATGATTTTGTCATTTCTTAGTGCTGCATAATACTCCATTGTGTATAGATGCCACATTTTTTTTATCCATTCATCAATTGAAGGGCATCTAGGTTGGTTCCACAGTCTAGCTATTGTGAATTGTGCCGCTATAATCATTGATGCAGCCGTATCCCTATAGTGCGCTCTTTTAAGGTCCTCAGGGAATAGTCCGAGAAGTGCGATAGCTGGGTCAAATGGTGGTTCCATTCCCAGCTTTCCCAGGAATCTCCATACTGCTTTCCAAATTGGCCTCACCATTTTGCAGTCCCACCAGCAGTGTACAAGTGTACCCTTTTCCCCACATCCCCGCCAACACTTGTTGTTGTTTGACTTCATAATGGCTGCCAATCTTACTGGAGTGAGATGGTATCTTAGGGTGGTTTTGATTTGCATTTCTCTGATTGCTAGAGATGGTAAGACCCAGAATAGCAAAAGCAATTCTAAGCAGGAAGTGTGAATCTGGAGGCATAGCGATACCAGAGGTCAAACTGTACTACAAAGCAATAGTAACAAAAACAGCATGGTACTGGTACCAAAACAGGTGGGTAGACCAATGGTACAGAATAGAAGACACAGAGACTAATCCACAAAGTTACAACTATCTTATATTTGATAAAGGGGCTAAAAGCATGCAATGGAGGAAGGATAGCATTTTCAACAAATGGTGCTGGGAAAATTGGAAATCCATATGCAACAAAATGAAATTGAATCCCTTTCTCTCGCCATCCACAAAAATTAACTCAAAATGGATCAGGGAGCTAGGTATCAAATCAGAGACACTGCGTCTGATAGAAGAAAAAGTTGGCTACGATCTACAAATTGTGGGGTCAGGCTCCAAATTCCTCAATAGGACACCCATAGCCCAAGAGTTAACAACAAGAATAAACAAATGGGACTTAATTAAACTAAAAAGTTTTTTCTCAGCAAGAGAAACAATAAAAGAGGTAAATAGAGAGCCTACATCCTGGGAACAAATCTTTACCCCCCACACCTCTGATAGAGCCCTAATATCCAGAATGTACAAAGAACTCAAAAAATTAAACAATAAGATAACAAATAACCCAATTAACAAATGGGCCAAGGACCTCAACAGACACTTCTCAGAGGAGGACATACAATCAATCAACAAGTACATGAAAAAATGCTCACCATCTCTAGCAATCAGAGAAATATTCTTTTATAATAGCAAAAAATGTTTTAAATTATTTACTGGAAGAAACCATTAAGAAAGTGAAGGTTGTCAGGTATAATGGAGCACACCTGCAGTCACAGTGACTCGGGAGGCTGAGGCAGGAAGACAGCAAGTTCAAGGCCAGCCTCAGCAACTTAAGGAGGCCCTTAGCAACTCAGCAAGACCCTATCTCAATATTAAAAAAAAATAGGTGGGGAGGGGTTGCTAGGAATGCAGGTCAGTGGTTAAGTGCCCCTGGATCCAATACCTAGCACCCCAAAAAAATTTTAAATAAATAAAAAATGAAAACTTTCTACTTTAATCATACTAACCACACTTTAAGGGCTCAAATAAGCACATATCTCCACTGTTACCACTCCTATTTCTATTTTAGAGGAAGCCTTAGCCAATATGTAAGCCAAAACACATATGATAGCTGATAAATTGGACAGGCTAGATCTAAACCATTTCCTGGCCTAGTCAAAACAGTCTCCTTATTTTGGATTTTTTCAGAGTGAGAAATCATTCATAATACATCCTAAAGTTCTAAATCTAGTAAATATCTGGTGGAAGACATTAAGAGAAAATAAATCTACAAAATAGATGAATGTTTTCAAGTGCCATATATAGCATTTTGCAGGAGTGATGAAATTGATACTCTTAATAATAACTTTAGATATAGTATATTATCTTAATCCAGTGAAAGAATTGATCCTAAATAGCTGGAAAATTAAATCATTCTTATCTGCAGCACAAACTTATGGAATTAAGAGAGGTGATATACAAACTGGCACAAAAACCTAATGTTAGTGATAGAAATTGGAATTCTGACATTGTATTTGCTTTAGAGATACCTAGACCCAGCTACTCATGATTATACAACAACAAAAAAAGGCTTTAGGATCATTTAAGAAAAGAAAGGAGGAGCCAAGTGATGACATAGGTCTTTCACAACCCCAAATTCACTATCCTGGACTGATCTCAATGTCCCAGAGAGGATATATCATGTAAAGATGATGAGGCATACTTCTCTGAAGATAGGCTGCTACATGGAGCCAGGAAAAGAATATATAAGATTAATTGCAGAAGCCCCAAGGGTGTAACAATGAACATTAAAGACGGTTGCCACTTATTAGCTCCAGGACTTGCTTTACCTCCAACATAAGCAACCACCAAGCATAAAGTGTGAGTTTTTTATAACATTGGAGAGTCTATCAGTTTGTTTAATGTGGCCAAATTCCTCTAATCAAGAGAAGAACTTCACTGTTACTAATATATAAAATTGAGCAAATACGCTTGATTACATGGTTATATCACATTTCTCATCATTCCAGAGCAGGTGTCTTATTGAAAACTAAAGGAGAATTTGAAATAGGAGTGCACAAATACATGGAAATCTAATGGACATTGGATAAAAGTGTTCTTCAGTTGGGTATAAAAGAGACTAAGGGGGAGACTCCATGGAAAATTTCTTAGAACTACAGGTGGGAATAATGAAGAAAGGTAAAGCACAATTACCCACCTTTGTCTCTTTATGCCTTTTGTTTTGATGTGTACATTTGTGCTTAAAATATACTAATGTGGGCTGGGGATTTGGTTCAAGCGATAGAGCACTCGTCTGGCATGCGTGCGGCCCGGGTTCGATCCTCAGCACCACATACCAACAAAGTTGTTGTGTCCGCCGAGAACTAAAAAATAAATATTAAAAATTCTCTCTCTCTCTCTCTCTCTCTCTCTCTCTCTCTCTCTCTCTCTCTCTCTCCCCACTCTCACTCTCTCTCTTTAAAAGAAATATACTAATGTACAGTAAATGCTAGTTTTCATGTTTGATGTATTATAATATACTTCAGGTAAATTTTCTTATTAGAACACTTGAGACCAGATAGTGGTTTTCTATTGTTCCTCTTATCTCTTGTCCCTAATAAGTCAAACATGCCCATTTCTGTAATTATGCAATGCCAGAAAGGAATTAATTTTCTTTGTTGTGACTCAGGGAAAACAAAATTTTATCTTTAATAATTCCCATTGCTATTTGATATCAGTTGGGTATTATTAGGTCTCAAAGTACAGTATGTCTTTATTATCACCCTCTCAGTATTTGCAATCCTTTTCAAGAGAAAATAATCATATATGGCATTATTTTATAGAGGTAATACCATTATTTTTGAAAAGAGAAACTCATTAGGTTTCAATGTGTCCTGGGTCCAGCAATATTCTGAAACACTCTGAAGAACTGGTAAGTGATTGGAAAAAGCTTTAAAGAACATTAAAGCAATATATTTCTTTTCCTGAAAAAGGCTTCTACTCACATTGTCCACAGTTGGCATCCAAGGTGACAACCCATTTAGAACCTGAGAAATGTGATAGAATTTTAGAGATCAGGAGGCATTGCTACTTCATGTATCACATACATATAACATGCTCTCATTTTAAGTGTCCCAATGTGGAATAAATTAAATAATTATCTTAAATACAATTTGATGTGCTTTAAATAACTTTATTTTCTACCAGCTAAACAGTCTCCATATGAAACTTCATCATGCCAACATAAACCAATGAAAATGTTATAACATTTCCAATCTATACCAGAGATTATTCCAGTAGAAGTGAAGGGCTAAATAGAATCTTCACTTTTGTTCCCAAAGAGATATGTGATTTACTCTTGTTGATCAAGTATCTATCACCCTATTTTTTTAACATCTGTTATATTATTTATTTTTTATATTTATTATATATCTATATATTATGTTATAATATATTTGTATATTTATTTTATTTTATTATATTTTTTCTAAATCAGACCTAAGCTATAATTTTATTTCATATTTTAATGTATTAATATGATAAGTGTATATACCAGGGACTGAACCACTTAGCCACTGAGCCACCTTACCAGGCCTTTTGATTTTTATTTTGAGACAGGGTCTTGCTAAGTTGCCTAGATCCTCAATAGGTTGCTGAGTCTGGCTTTGAACCTGTGATCTTCCTGCCTCAGCCTCCTGAGCAATGGGGATTATAGGCATGTACAACCATGCTCGGTTTAAACATCACATTTTAAAAGGATAAAATATTTGTATGTTCTCAAGTACTTAGGCATCTGTGTAAATTCAGCAACTAAGTGTTTAATTACAATTATTTCATTGCTTGCATTTTGATGACAATTATTTCTTGTTATTAAATTTCACATTTTTTGCCCAATGTTAATATACAAGTATTTTTCAGGTTACAATAATTAGAAGGGGGTTACATCCTGAAAATTTTCATTAAATTGAAAATATCATGTCACAAATGGATTTAATACACAATCTACTAGCATCCTAGCTTATCAGCATAGTACACTGTAAAGTACTTGTTGTTCACCCTTGTGATTGCATAGGCACCTGGAAGCTGGGAGTCACTGCTGCAGCTGCCCAGCAGTATAAGAGATATCATAACACATTTTGCTAGCCCAGGAAAAGATCAAAATTCAAAATTGGAATTATAATTTTTACTGAAAACATATTGCTTTCACATAATCTCAATGTTGAAAAAAAATGTAAGTCAAATCATTCTTTTGAAAAGTGTCTATATTTTTTACATATAAGCTCATGCATTATAGTGATTTCAGAATTTATATCATTACCTAATTTTGTCAGACTGGTCTTTGTTTCTTACAATAAAAGGAAAGATAAAAAGTTTTAATTCATTTTAAAATTACATTTAAACAGAATTTGTATAAGTTATGTTACATCTAAAAATATACTATTTAGGGGATTATCTCATACAACTTATAAAAATAAAATTCTATGAAGACATTTTAAAAGTTATGAATTTCTGTGTATTTTAATATGTTAAGTGAGAACTCAAGAGAAATAACATATATACAATATGAAAACTATCCCATTAACAAAATCAGTATAAGTATTAACATACACATTCAAAACTTTTAAAAATTTCAAAAATTTTTATTTTGCAAAATAGAACAATAATCTGAATCCTTAAAATAACAGACTTGGAACTGAAAGGAGCTATAACTTTTCGGGACATACAAATAAATAACTTTAACTGCATATTTGATGTGATTTAGTACTACATATAAATCCAAGTTTTTTAAGTGGGAAATCGGCCAAGTTATATGTTTTCATAGTGTAAAATGTATGTCTAATTAGATAAATCTTCCCATGGGATTATTCAAAAGAAACAGAATATAAAGCATTATGATCCCATTTCTTTCTGTTTCTGATTATTGGGAGAGCAAACTACAAAAAAAAAATGGTGGGGATAGAAGAATAAGAGTTGTAAAGTCATTCCCAGGCAGCACCTAAGACACGTTCACATCAAAGCATGGCTCTTCTCCCTGGTAAATAATAGTGGAACAAGAATGTGGCTATCCTTCCTATGATAAAGGGAATGGGGAAAAAACCTAAAATTTAACAATTATGAACGCTGAGTAATTTCTTTAAAAAATTGAACCAGTAAAACTGATTTTACAATAAGCATGTGCTGATGAGAAACTATGTCATAAACTTAGATGATTATGCTAAAATAACTGTATTTCTTTTACCTACCTAAATCAGTTACCTCAAGCTCGCTTGGTCATTTTGAAGCCTCAACAAATAGCCATGTAAAAGTTAATCAATTATCCTCTATATAATAATAAACAGAAAAGTGAATGAATGAAACAAACTGAAAAAGAAATAAGTTCAGTTATATTTGGCCATATCCTTCCTGCTGTACTCTGTCCTCCCTGCTGTAATCTGTCCTCCTTGTCTAAAATCCAGAAAAGGTATCTGATGTGGATAATGTGAAATATATATATATACACATATATGTATATATATTTATTTATTATATGTATATATAAATAACATATATATGTTATTTACATAAAAATATGTAATATGTTATATGTGCTAAAATGTTATACACACACATCTCTTGACTATTAAAAAGCTTGTGGTGAAGTCAGGTATAGTGGCTCACGCCTATAATCCCAGTGGCTTGGAAGGCTGAGGTAGGAGGATTTCAAGTTCAAAGCCAGCCTCAGAAAAATTGATGCACTAAGCAACTCATAAAGATCCTGTCTCTAAATAGAATACAACACAGATCTGGGGATGTGGTTCAGTAGTTGAGTGTCCCTGAGGTCAATCCCCAGTATCCTCCCCATAAAAGAAAAAAGAAAAGCTTATGTTGATCACTACTAATTTAAGAATTTCTGATGAGAAATGAAGGAGGAAAGAGAAGAAGTACATTTCCCAGGCTCAATTCATATTTCTTTATGTGTGTGTGTGTGTGTGTGTGTGTGTGTGTGTGTGCGCGCGTGTGTGTGTATTTGTATATAGTTTCCAAGTTTAAAAAATAATTTGGTGAATATAAAATTCATCATGAAAATTGTCATATTCATGGAGATCTTTACACCACAATGAGACATTAAATATGATGTGGTCCAATTCTCTAGTTTAACAGAAAAGGAAACTTAACCCCCAAGAGGAGTCTCTGCCCTATGCTGCCCAATAGGTAGCTCAGTTTGGTGCTATATGGATGTCTTCTAATTCTGGTTCTCATTTTATATATTTGCAGTTTCACATACTATTTTTTTATTTTTGCCTTTCAGAATTCTACTGACTATTTAGTGTACTTCCCTGGGCCATTAAGGAAAACAATGACCAACCAAATTCGACAAAACTAAAGGGTAATTTTAGGTGCCAACGCTCTGACTGAACAGCAAAGTTGAACACCAATAATAACCTCTTCTTCCAGCAAACACAATTTGCCTGCCTCTTGTTGTCTTTCATTTTGATCATTATGGTATAACGTTGACAATATGGAAAAAGCAAACCATTCGGTGGTGTCTGAATTCATTTTGCTGGGACTTTCCCATTCCCAGAATCTTCAGATTTTATTCTTCTTGGGATTCTCTGTGGTCTATGTGGGGATTATATTAGGAAACAGTCTCATCTTGGTCACTGTCACCTTCGACTCATGCCTTCACACACCAATGTACTTTTTGCTTATCAATCTCTCCTGTGTTGATATGATCCTGGCTTCTTTTGCTACACCTAAGATGATTGTGGATTTCCTCAGAGAACAGAAAACCATCTCCTGGTGGGGATGCTATTCTCAGATGTTCTTCATGCACCTCCTGGGTGGGAGTGAGATGATGTTGCTTGTAGCCATGGCAATAGACAGGTATGTTGCCATATGCAAACCTCTCCATTATATGACCATCATGAACCCACGGGTGCTCATTGGGCTGCTGTTATCCTCCTATGCAGTTGGATTTGTACATTCATCTAGTCAGATGGCTTTCATGCTGACTTTGCCTTTTTGTGGTCCCAATGTTGTAGACAGCTTTTTCTGTGACCTTCCCCTTGTGATCAAACTTGCCTGCCAGGACACCTACTTGCTACAACTCCTAGTCATCGCTGACAGTGGTCTCCTGTCCCTGGTCTGTTTCCTTCTCTTACTTGTCTCCTATACAGTCATAATATACTCAGTTAGGCACCGTGCTACCACTGGATCCTCTAAGGCCTTCTCCACTCTCTCAGCTCACATCACAGTTGTGACTCTCTTCTTTGCTCCATGCGTCTTTATCTACGTATGGCCCTTCCATCGATACTCTATAGATAAAATACTTTCTGTGTTTTACACAATTTTCACACCTCTCTTAAATCCTATTATTTATACATTAAGAAATCAAGAGGTAAAAGCAGCGATTAAGAAAATAAGGACTAAATACAGAAATTTAAAACACACTTTTTAAATAACAAAGTCTCTTCTGAAGAGACTTTGTTTTGTTTGGGCACTATTAAGGAATTTATTTTTAATGCATTCCAAGTTCTGTATAAAGAAACAATAAAGGTAATGCTTAAAAATCAGATCCATCTTTGTGACCTTTAATGGTTAAAAACAATGACATCTTCAGCCTGGCAGGTGTACCTTTATGTCCCACATTTACAACTTTTATTCATGTAAATTTGAAATAAAAAATCAATCCCCTTTAATTTAGTTTCTTCATCTGTAGACTCTTATTTATGTACTTCTTTTATTATAATTTTACCTTTTTTTGTGTGTGGAGCTAAGGACAGAGCCCATATTCTTGTACATATCAGGCAAGTACTCTACCACTGAACTATAACACCAGCACAGTTTCAGCATTTTTTAACTCTTAAAAACCATTTTATTACTGATATTTGTTTTCTCGTTATTGGTAATCTGTATCTAGAGAATGCACAAAGGGGACAGATAACCATAGTTGTTTTTCCAAGTGCCTGGTTAACTACTGCTCAGTGATAACAAACTCCCTTTTCTGAGTAATCTCTGGCTAATGTTTATTAAATTTTACCTACTCACTTGTGCAGGCAAAGTGCATTCAACCATTATTCAACCATATTACCTGAACTCACTATATAACAGAAGATACACCTAAGGTTTCCAGTATACTTACACTCAATAGATAGAAAGAATGAACCAAATTTGCAATTATGCTCTGCCCCAAGCAGTGCTGTTATCCAATGCACAAGGTGTTATTGGGTGTGCAAAAGACTGGCCTCTAAATCAGGTAGAAGTGGGGAGGGTTTCCAGAAGGAGGCATTTACAGCAAGCATCAGCTAGATTGAGAAGACTGGCATTCCAGATGAAGGAAATACCATGTAAGAATGCATGGAAACACTGAACATGACTTGTTTGAGGAACTATACATAATGTCATTGAGTTGACCATCTGGTTTGATGACAAGATTGAGGTAGAGAGGGACAAAGGTAGTCTGAGTATAAATAGAAGACTTAGGTATTCAAAACTATCTGCTAAAATTTAGAAAAGGTTTTAGGAAAGAAAGAAAGTACACATAGGCCATCCCTGCCCAAATTGTACATTGTACTACTTCTGTTCCAAGTTTTTTGCCTCCTTCTCATTTTCATCATAATATTCCTCTGTAGTCTAGGCAACTAGGCCTGTAACTGAATGAAAGGCAAAAGAAATTTATGGTAAACTGGCTATGGAAGGAGATACTTGCTTACTTTCAACTTTAGCACATATTCAAAGAGACTTGTATGTTCTTTGTTGGAATTGTCATACAGAAGAATTATACCTATTCCAGAGAGAGAAAATAAAACATAGAATACTAAGATACATTTCAACTAATAATTTTCTACATAATGGCCACCTCACACCATCCCTGGTTGTTTCATACTAAACAAACAATTTTATGGGTAAAACACATCACGCAGATTGAATTGTACCTGGCTATAGACGTTGCTGAGTATATATCATGAAATTTCTTCGGACATTTAGAAAAACCTAGAGGGTTTTTTGTTTGTTTGTTTGTTTTGCAAGTATATTACTGATTAGCTGATGTGCCTTAAAAATTGTTAACCAAGTTGTCAAACATATGTGATATAGCTATTGTGTAAATTATGCTATGTACTCTACTTCCGCCTCACTAAAATGCCCCTAACTACTATGTTATTCTCTCCAAAGAGTTAGATGGTTTACTGAACATCATTATTTTAAGATAATTTCTGAGGTTTGAAGGTAGCTCAGTTGTACAGCACACCATGTACAAGGTTCTGGGCTCAGATCCTAACATCAAAAATAAATAAATAAATCTTTACTGCTAATTTTCTTGTATGATTTTGTAAACTATCATTATTGAAAGGAATTATTTTATCCCTCTTCTAACCTGCTGCCTACCATGGATATATGATAAACAAAGTCTAATTTTGATGGTATAGGTAGGTACAAACTCTGCCCTCCTTCCGTTACTCTTTTGTTCTAACAAGTGCCTGGTATGCTTTACAGATTACTGAAATTTGGGCAAAAGACTGAATATGAGGTCCTCATCATTTTATGTTCTAGCTCTTTCTGAGTATTCTAGAGGCACACAATTCCTAAACCTCAATCAGGGGCCAGAACCTGCCTTTTGGAGGAAAAGCTTTAGCCCAATATGCACATTTTTGTCTCTGCCTGGGTAAGTGCTGGTTCTTCAAGTTTTCCCTGGATGAGTCTCAGGGTTAAAATTAAGGGAAAATCATAAAAAGACTTTTACAGTTGCAAGTCTAATATACTTGCATCATGAAAAACACTAATATTTGTATCTTCCTTTTCCTAATTCTACTTACAAATAGATTCATTACTCACAACAGGGAAGAAAATACTGACACTTAAGGGGAATCTACAACCAATTCTTAGTCACAGGGCCACACATTATTCCTTCATTTTTAAAGTGCAGTTTATATATACAAAATACTCTCCTGAGTGTACAGTTCTAAGTTGTGATAGATGGATATAGTCATGAAACCATCATCAGCATGATATAGAAGAGTTGCATCAACCTCAAAATTTCTCTTGTGCTCATGAGATTCAGCCCCATTATGGATGCCTAGTGCTCAACCTCATGAAATGTCATGCTCCCCCAAAGACCTCAAGGATTCAGGGAAAAACTGTTGGTCATGGGCAAGTAATATGGTCTAAAGAAAAAGAAAGAACTATGCTTGGTCCTTCCTCATAGTTCTGTGGGCAACAACTGATGCAGATTTGCAGGCCAAAACTCATGTTAAGCAATTGTAGGAGAAATTATATCTAACTTCAACAGTGAATACTGGGCAATTACTTCCTTGTGTGAAGATTGCAGACAAAAAAAATGAAATTGTAGTCTTCCAATTTACAAAACTGAAAGGTAAACTTACCAAGAACTAGAGTAAAGTGGTTTCTCATACTGACTGGGACCCCCATAAATGGGATCTTTGTGAACCTCAAAACCAGAAGAAGATGGGGACACGGATGAGCTGATTGACAGTGCCAAGGACCAGATTAGTCATAACTCAAAATATAAAGACAGTCACAGCTGGTGGAAGTGTATGTTAGGGAGCTATTCTTCATGACCAGCAAATGCTTATCTGCAGGAGAGATTATACTGCTGCTGAACTGGTAGAACTCAGAAACAAGTTTAGGCAGAAAACAAGGGAAAACATAATATAACTATTTTTGTGACTTTAAGATCACTAGACCTGAAGGCATACTCCTGTTAGGGAGTGCAGTAAATAAAATTACCTCTGTCATCACCCACCTACCCTACAGGAAAATTTACATCATTTGTTAATGACAACCATGCCATCTCTTTATTGGCCTGGATAATGCTTCGTGTAAAAATGCTTGGTGGGATATGGGGGTGTTACTTATGAAGCCCCAAGATAGAAATTCAAGGAAGAACTACAAAAGCTCCTAAGAGAGGTATGAAGCAGCCCATTTATGAAATGGACTGCACTGGTCCTGATAATGAAGTATTCACAGCAGAAATGAAGGAGATTACTGTTTAAATGGTTCCAATGAAGTTGTATAAAAGTATAAATCCTGAGCTCATCATCAGACCTTCCTGTTCTTTGAGCAGCACAGACTTGCTGGAAGCCATCTGTGAAATGTGCATTAACCAAATGCACATAAAAGCCATTGGGTAGAAACGTTTAGTATCTGGGAATTCCCAGCAGCAATCCTGCTGGTTTGAGACTGTTTGACTTCCTACTCAGATCTGTCAGGTTCAGCACTGCACTGGAGATGGGGTGACCCACTGGAACCACACAGTCTCTCAGAGATGGGTGTGGCTTCCCAAGATGACAATCAACCTGTTTGCTACAAGACACTATCACACCAAGAAGCAAGACTCCTCCTGCTGAAACCTTATTCCTGCCTTTGATGTACCCTCCTTTAAATAAAGAACTGGAGCCACATTTTTGGTTGTTCAGTTCCAGTTCTTATGTGGGCTGAAGGATCTATCAGGTGCTCCATTTCCTCTTTAATCTAATTTCTGGTTCTGACTCTTACTTTACTAATTTGTGAACGTCTAGAGCGTTCGGGTCCCTGGGTAAGGGTCGCGAAATAACCGGGACACAGAGGATGCAGAGCCAAGGCAGCAATTGCAACTGCATGCTGAGATTTATTTGCAAGTTCCTTTTATATTCTTCTTCTAACAAAGCAAGCAATTAACACTTTACCCACATTGCCCAAATGTCATGCCTCAGCGGGTACACAGAGCTAAATTCAGATCGTTTCTGTTTATTTGATAAGTACCCTCCCAAAGTTCTTTGTAGACATTATCTAATCCTCTGAGGATGCATTTGTTTCTTTAGAATGTACTGTTCCCAGGACAAGTATGCAGGAAGCTTCTTCCTCCTAGCCAAACCATGCAGAACTTGTGACTTGCGATAAGGGGAAGAGAACTTTTTCTCCTCCTAACTGAGGTCTGCCTCAGCTGACCTAAATCACAACCACAGCTCTTGCAAAAAGTCAGGCCTGAGGGAGCTAAACTCTGCAGACTCAAACCCCAACAACTCAAACCCCCTAATTATTTTAGACTTTCATTTTCTCAAGTTGCTCGCATCCTTCTGAGCAGGAAACTACCCTGATGGGCTGCTAGCCACCCCATGATACAGGCTATACTCCATATAGGGAAATGCGAAAAGATTAGAAAGTGAGGGATATACAGTCTTCATCAGAAGATTGAAGAAACAGAAGGGAAAGGAATATTCATAACTATATTTATACTTTATCCTGAACACCAATGATAAACCAAACATATCATTAACACTACCAATAGTGATATATATTTTTATATATGAATTTATACATACTTTATATATGCCATTATATAAATGTATGTTCACATATAAATTCATATATATTTTATATTCATATCCTATCTTGAAAAAGCCTTAACCATACACCTAATCCCAAAACTACCAATATATGAAACCATATATATTTATATAGGTTTTCATATATATATTTTACATACATATTCATGTATATAATCATATACATTGATATATATGTGTTCATAGACTAAACCTAACCCTAACCCTAAACCTAGGCTTAAACTTTGTCCTAAACGTAACACTGCCTCTAACTATATATATATATATATATATATATATATATATATATATATATTCATAATAGATTTATATAAATATTCACATATATTTGGAGACATATTTATATTTTCATATATATTGATATATGTATAATATATGTTCATATATATACATTTATATATCTATACCCTATTTTAAATCAATCTGTAATAATATACTTCACCTTAAACCTATTCATATATGAAGGCATATATATTTATATAGGTTTTTCATATGTATGTTCACATATATGTGTTTATGTATATTGACATATATGTTCATAACCAAACCTAAACCTAAACCTAAACCTAACTCTAAACTTACTCCTTAATTCAAAATACCCCTAAACATAAAAGTAATTATATATAAAGTCATATATTTATATATATATATATATATATATATATATATATAGAGAGAGAGAGAGAGAGAGAGAGAGAGAGAGAGAGAGAGAAGGATATTTATATATTCACATATAAATTCATACATATAATAATTTTGTTTATTTATATATTCATAACCTATGTTTAAACCAAATGGTAACTATGTACCTAATCCTAAAACAATCCAAATATAAAAACATATATTCATATAGATTTTCACATATACATTCATTTATGTATCCATATATGTTATACATACATATATATATACATATGTGTATTTTCATGCCTTAGAGATAACACCACACAAACATAATACTTAGTCCTAGAACTAAAAATACAATTATCATAGAACAATTTATATATAAAACCATATATGTTTATATAAATATTCATATATATTTCACATATATATTTATATATCCAAATATATATTCCTATATATTTCTATATATTCATAAATAGTAACTTTCATATATAGTCACATATTATTCTCATATATTGATTTTTATGTTGACAACCTAATCCTAACACTTCCAATATCCCGATACTTAGTGCTAACACTAACACTACTACCAAACATAAGCCTATTCATACATAAAACAACATATATTTGCATGAGAATTCATATTTACTTAGACATATATATTTATATATTCACATATACATTTTCATAGCCTATACATGTGAACATATATAAATTTACATATTCATACCCTTTCTTTAAACTAAATTGTAACCATAATCCTAATTCTAAACATTCCCATATTTGAAGCCATATATACTTAAGTAAGTTTTCATACATATATTCATGTATATATTCATATATATTCATAACCTAACATTAAACCTAAAATTAACCTT
The DNA here is from genome assembly GCF_964194105.1 of Spermophilus citellus. Taxonomy (NCBI): domain Eukaryota; kingdom Metazoa; phylum Chordata; class Mammalia; order Rodentia; family Sciuridae; genus Spermophilus; species Spermophilus citellus. The sequence goes on from NC_138185.1 coordinate 146,895,159, forward strand.
AAACTTAGTCATAAACATAAAATTTCCTCTAACCATAAAAGTATTTAATATGAAACCACATATATTTATACAAATACTCATATTTTGAAATGGTGTTTTTAAATTCACATATAAATACACATACATATTCAAATATAATAATTCATATATAAGACCAAACTGTAAACATGCATTTAACACTAAACCTATCCAAATATTAAATCACATATATTTATAAAGTTTTTATATATATATTTTTCATACCTATTGATATATATGTTCATGGCTTATTACTAATCATTATCATAACACAGAATGTACTCCAAACCTTGACAACACCTCTAAGAACAAAGGAATTTATATATAAAATTATACATATATGAATATTCATATATATAAGGTATATGAATTTCTATATTTATATTTATATCAATATATATTTTCATATATATTTATTTATATACTCAAACATATCTGTAAATCCTACCATAAACATACAGTTATTATTGAACCTATCCATATATATTTACATAAATTTTAATAAATATTTATATATATATTAATATATATATATATATATCCATATGTTAAGCCTGACCCTATATATACCCCTAAAATTAGTTCTAACCAATCACTACCTCTAAACTTAAAAGTATATTTATGTATAAAACTATATATACTTACATAAGTTTTATATATATTTTTACATATATTTGTATAACCACATATATTTATATATTTTCATATATATTAATTTATATACTTATAATTCAACTTTAAAATAAAATATGACATTACTTGTAACATGAATGTATGCATATTCATGTATGAAACCATGCAAATTTATATAGGTTTTCATATATATTTTTGTATAGTTATACATATATTCATATATAGTGATACATATTTATATCCTAATCACAAACCTAATCCATGCCTAATTTTTTTTTTTTTGACACTGGGGGTTGAACCCACAGGCACTCGACCACTGAACCTCATCCCAAGCTCTATTTTGTATTTTGTTCAGAAACAGGGTCTCAGTTGTTTTAGCACCTCATTGATGCAGAGGCTGACTTTGAACTCACATCCTCTTTTCTCAGCCTCCCCAGCCACTGGAATTACAGTCATGCACCAACGTACCTGGAATGCATAAAATTTGTCCTAAATCTAATAATTCCCCTAAACCTGAACATTCAGATATATAAATGACATAAATTTATATAAATATGATATATATGAATACATTTATATTAATTTTGAAGTTGATATATATGTATTTATATGGAAATTTATAATATTTATATATATTTACTTATATATTTATACAATATCTTTGAAACAAATCATAACCATAGCTTAAATGTAAATTTATTCATATATGAAATCATATATATTTATATACTTTTAAATATATATTTTCACATATATATTTATATATTTATATATAGAGAGATAGATAGATAGATAGATAGATAGATAGATAGATAGATAGATATGTCCATTCCCTAATCTTAACCATAGCTCTACACCTAAAACTACTACTACCTCTAACACCACCACAAAGGTTAAAGGACCTTAACATATAATCATGGGCATAATATGAAAATCAACAAAATTTTGATCAATATATTTATATATTCATATGTAATATCATTTATATCAATATATTTTCATGTATGAATCTATGGTCCAATTTTAAAACAAAAGATTACCATACAGCTAGATAAAATCTAACTGTTTGTTACAACATGTATATATTTAAGTAGGTTTTTCTACCTAATTATATGTATATTTTCATATATGTACATATATCTGTTTATTCCCTAACAATATCTCTAAAAGTACTCCTAAAACACCTATCCATAACTAAAACACACAGTGCAAAATAAGAATATAAAATATATTTAAGGGCTGGGGATGTGGCTCAAGCAGTAGCGCGCTCGCCTGGCGTGTGTGCGGTCCGGGTTCGATCCTCAGCACCACATACAATCAAAGATGTTGTGTCTGCCGAGAACTAAAAAAAATAAATAAATATTAAAAATTCTCTCTCTCTCTCTCTCTCTCTCTCTCTCTCTCTCTCTCTCTCACTAAAAAAAAAATATATATATATATATATATTTAAAATGTATTTTCATATATGCATCCATGTGCCAGTTTTAAATGTCAGGAATTATCTAGATAAAACATATCAATTTGTGAAAACATATATTTTACATAGTTTTTTCTAGATATTTTATATATATTTTCAGTTTTTATTCATATTTTATTGAAATATATGTTCATTTCCTAAACCTAAACTAGCCATACATCTTAACCTACTAATAATCTTAACCACAATGAGAAAAAGATCTTACATAAATAATCTTGGTCATTCATAAGAAAATAAGATATTTTGAAAGGCACTTTGACATAAGAACACATAATATCATATATATAAGTAGGTTTTCATGTATGAACACATATCCCAATTTAATCCAAAATGTTCACATACAACTACTCAAAAATTATCCAATGTGAAAATGTAGCAGCAGATATTTTTGAGTATATACATAAAAATGAAAACTATATATTTTTGTTTTCCTACAGAATTTCACATATTTTTTATTCTTATATATTAATATATATGTTCAAACCTAACCCTAAACCTAACCCTACCCCTAAATATTTATATTTTCTATAATTGGATTGGTTTATGAGTAGATGTGTCTTGTTCTTTGGTATAAAACTAGGCCATAAAGGTATCATGACAGCATATTGAGGCATATGATATTATATGTGAGTTTATAAATGTACCTGTCCAAACATTTATGATTTTCATATCAGAGCCCAAGAAGATATGTGAAAGGGCCTTGCACTTCATGGTAGTGTGAGGGGTAAGAGTCCACTAAGGAGTGCAGCTAGGGTTAGGGTTAGGGAATGAGCATACATATCAATACAAATAAATTAAAAAAATAAAAATGCAAGTAGATTTATATTGGGAAACCTGCATAAATAAGTATGTTTTCTCAAATTGGATCTATTCAGGTTAGGTGTATGCTACTCTTTAGAATTAAAATTGGGCCATGTAGTCATCATGACAATATATTCATATATATGGTATTATGTGTGAGTGTATAAATATACCTGTTCAAACATCTATGATTTTCGTATCAGAGCCCAAGTTTATACGAGCAAGTGTTTTTGTGCTTCATGGTATTGTTATGGGTAGGAGTCCACTGAGGATGGTGATAAGTAGTGTTAGGGAATAAGCATATGTATCAAATAAATTAAATAATACAAATAATACAAATAAATTTAAAAATGTAAACGCATGTAAAATTATGATGCAAAACCTACATAAATATGTACGTGTTCCCAAATTGGATGGGTTTCTGGATAGCTGAGTGTTGCTTTTGGGATTAAAACTGGGCCATACAATCATCATGACAATATATTATATATATGATATTAAGTGAGTATATAAATCTACTTGTCAAATAATCTATGATTTTATTACCAAAGCCCAATTAAATGTGTGAGGACATTTAAGCTTTCTGGTAGTGTGAAGGATAGGATTCCATTGAAGGGTGAAACTAGGGTTAAGGAATGAATGTATATATATATATATATATATATATATATATATATATATATATATATATATACCGAAATGAATTAAAAAATGAAATCTCCATGAAAAATCATGTCTGAAAACCTATATAAGTATTCATTTTTCTCAAGTTTGTTCAGTTTTTTCTTAGCTGTGTTGCCATTTGGGATTAAAACTGGTTCATGAGAAGAAGAGTACCATTAAACAGGGACAAGAGGTGGGAGGGAATGGGAGAGAGAAGGGGAATTGCATGGAAATGGAAGGAGACCTTCATCGTTATACAAAATTACATATAAGAGGATGTGAGGGGAAAGGTAAAAAAACGAGAGAAATGAATTACAGTAGATGGGGTAGAGAGAGAAGATGGGAGGGGATGGGAGGGAGGGGGATAGGAAGGGGATAGGAAAGGCAACAGAATACAACAGACACTAGTATGGCAGTATGTATGAATATGGATGTGTAACCAATGTGATCCTGCAATCTGTACACGTGGTAAAAATGGGAGTTCACAACCCACTTGAATCAAATGTATGAAATATGATATGTCAAGAGCATTGTAATGTTTTGAGCAACCAATAAAAAAACTGGTTCATGTAGTCATTTTAACAATAAATTAACATATATAATATTATAGGTGGGTACATAAATCTACATGTCCAAAATCTATGATTTTGATATCAGAGCCCAAGTTTATACATGGAAGGGCTTTTGTCATTCACTGTAGCCTTAGGGATAGGGTTCCATTGAGGGGTGGGGCTAGGGTTATGGTTAGGGAATGAGCATATACATTAATACAAATGAATAAAAATTGAACATACTCATAAAATTTTGTCACAAAATCTACGTAAAAGTGTATGTTTTCTCAATCTGGATTGGTTTCTTCTAAACTGTGTTGCCCTTTGAAATTTAAACTGGGCCATGTAGTCATTATAGCAATAAATTCATATATATTGTATTATATGTCAGTATATAAATGTACTTCTGCAAACATCTATAGTTTTCATATCAGAGCCCGATATTATACATGCAAGGTCTTTGATCTTTGTTGAATTGTTATGGGTAGGAGTCCTTTGAGTTATGGGCCTAGAATTAGGGTTAGGGAATGATCATCTATACCAATATAAATTAATAAGAAAATGAAAATACACCTAAGATTATGTTGAAAAACCTACATAAATATTCATGTATTTTCAAATAGGATCAGCTTCTGGGTAGCAATGTGCTGTACTTTGTGATTGAAACTGGGAAATGGAGTCACCATGACAATATATGAATATATTGTGATATTATTCATAAATGTATGAAAATACCTATCAAAACATCTATGATTTTCATGTCAGAATCCAAGATTACGCATGCAAGTGTTTTTGCATGTTGTGCTAGTGTTAGGGGTAAGAGCTCATTAAGGAGTGAAGCTAGGGTTGGAATTAGGGAGTGAGCACATTTATCAATAAAAATTAAAAAAAGTAAAAATTCACATTAATTTATGTCAGGAAGCCCTCATAAAATTATGTATGTTTTCTCAAATTGGATCTATTTCTGAGTACTTGTGTTGCTTTGAAGGATTAAAACTGAGCCATTCAGTCATCATTACAATATATTTATAATATATGATATTACATGTGAGTATATATATGTGTGTGTGTGTGTGTGTGTGTGTGTGTGTATCTGTCAAAACATATATAATTTTCAAGTCAGACCAAAGATTATACACTCAAGGTCTTTTTTGCTTCATGGTAAAGTTAGGGTTAGTAGTATATTCAGGGATGGGGCTAGGATTATGGTTAGGGAATGAGCATGTATATCAATAAAAAAATAACAATAAAAATGTACATGTTTTCTCAAATTGAATGAGTTTCTTCTTATTTGTGTACTGCCCTTTGGGATTAAAACTGGGCCATGCAGTCATCATTAAACTATATTAACATATATGACATTATTTGTGAGCATCTAAATGTTTATTTGAAAACACCTAGAACTTTCATATTAGATACCAAGATTATATGTTCAGAGTCTGTGCACTTCATGATAGTGTTATGAGTAGGAATTCACTGAGGGTTGTTGGGACAAGGATTAGGGTTAGGGAATGAGCATGCTAATATAAATGACTTAAAAAATGAAAATTTATATATAATATGTTGGAAAGTCTACATAAATATGAATGTTTTCTCAAATTGATTAGTTTCTGAGTAGTTCTGTACTGCACTTTGGGATTAAAATTGGGCCATGCAGTCATAATGAGAAATATATATATATATATATATATATATATATATATATATATATATACATATGTATATATGATGTTATATGTGAGTATATAAATGTTCCTGTTCAAACATCTATGATTTTCATGTAGTATTCCATGTTTATATTTGGGAGGACTTTGCATTTCATAGTAGTGTTGGGGGAGGAGTCCCTTGAGGGGTGGAACTAGGGTTAGGTTTAGTTATATCCTCACATATAATATTGCATATGTCAATATATATTCATGATAACTACAGAGTCCTGTTTTAATTTCAAATATCAACTCACAGATACCAAGTAACCACCTGGATTAAAAAACATATATTTATTTAGGTTTTCTAACATATTTTTACATATGTTTTCAGATTTTTACCTATTCATATTATTACATATGTTCATTACATAATCCCGATCCTAAGATCACTCCACAATGGACTCCTACCCCTAACACTACCAAAAAGCTCAATAGCCCTAGTACATATCATCTTGGGCATTTATATGAAAATCACAGATATTTTGATAGATACATTTATATACTCACATATAACATCATATATATTAATATTCTTACATACTGACTGCATGGGCTAGTTTTAATTTAAAAAGTCAGCACAGACACATCCAGAAATCTTTATAATTGATAAAACATACATATTTATGTAGGTTTTCCAACATAATTTTATGTATATTTTCATATATTTATTTCTTTTTCTTAATTTTTCTAATTATTTGTATATGACAGTAGCATGCATTTTGACACATTGTGAACAAATGGAGCACAACTTCTCATTTTTCTGGCTATTCATGATGCAGAGTCAAACTGGTTGTGAAATCATTCATGTATCTAGAATAATAATTCTGTCTCATTCCCCCCATTTTTTCCACCCCCAAACCTCCTCCCCTTCTCTCACTTCCCTATACCTAATCTAAGTTCCTCCATTCTTCCATAGACACCCCCATTATGAATCAGCATCCACTTATCAGAGAAAATAGTTGGCTGTGGCGAGCCGCTTCTGCGGACTGTGGTCGCCATTACAAGATGGCGCTGGCCCTGTGGTGGTCTGTGATAAACAACTCCTTCTTTGGGAGAGTTGGCACATGGTTCTTTGACACCCTACGAGAAAGCTCCACGTGGCAGCTTCGCATTGGGTGTTTGGATACTTTATTAAGGCTGGGAGGGGCTTCTGGGGGATTAGAAGAACTCTCGAGAGCTTGAATAAACAGCTGTAAGAAGATTCCCGGTGTTGCGTCTTCCTTGCGGGCAAGGGGGTCGCGACAAGTGGTGCCGAGACCCGGGAAAATCAAAACTTGCAAGTCGTCAGAGGTGGTGCACTGAACAGTCCCGGTAAGTGGGACCCCACAGTCCCCGTGGGTGGGACCCGACAGTCCCCGTGGGTGGGACACGACAGTCCCGGTGGGCGGGACCTGATAGTCCCGGTTAGTGGGACCCGCGACCAAAGCGGAATCAGCTCCTCTACAAAGACAGAGAGAGCCTCATATTTTATTGCAGCTGCACTGTGTACTTTTCTTTTGTTTCTGTGTACTTTCGTTTTGTCCTCTGTATCTGTTCTGTTGCTGTGTCATGGGTGTCACATCTTCAAGCCCGCTTCTTCTGGCACTAGACGGCCTGTTACGTTCCAAAGGCCTGAAAGTGAAACATAGTATCTTACAGAGATTTTTGCAGAAAGTAGATGTTGCTGCACCGTGGTTTGCATATTCGGGCAGCCTTACTATGCCTTGTTGGGATAAATTGGGCAAGGATCTTGACTTTGCTTGTGAGCAGGGCATATTGGAGGGTGGGGTGATTCCCCTTTGGAAGATAGTCCGTAGTTGCCTCACAGATGGCAGATGTCATGACGCACTTGCTAAAGGACAGGGGGTTTTAGAAAAGTTACATGAGGAGAAATCGGAGACAGCAGGCAGTGCGATATCTCAGGAGGATGGGAGTGTGCGGAGCGTGAAACAGGGGAGGAGACGATTATCTCTGACAAGAGGTGAGGTATCTCGGGAGGATGGGAGCGTGCGGAGCGAGAAGCAGGGGAGGAAACGCTTGTATCCAGATCTCAGTGCGCTGCGCACACCCCCATGTGGAAGCGGGTCAGAAGAAGAGGAGGATGAGGAGGAGGAGCTTGGGAGGCTGTCTCGCCAGCTAGGGAGTTTAGCTGCTGGAGAAGGGAACGAAGATAGACCGGGGCTCAAGAAATGTGATCCTCCGGACCCACCGCCGTATGGTGGGGGTGTTTCGGGGAGGGCTTTCCATGCTCAAACATGGAGGGCTGTTAACGCTGAGATGGGTCTTGCTTATCCAGTTTTTCAGGATGAGAATAGGGGAAGATTTTCGGAGCCTTTAGATTTCAAAATTGTGAAGACCCTGGCAGAGTCTGTACGCACTTATGGGGTGGATGCCGCCTTCACATTAACTCAGGTGGAGAGTCTGTCTAGATTCTGTATGACTCCCTCTGATTGGGCTAGCCTTGTTCGGGCTTGTGTTTCTCCGGGCAAGTATTTGGACTGGAGAGCATTTATGCTAGAGGGCGCAATAGAGCAGGCCGCCCAAAACCATGCAGCAGGACATCCTCATTGGGATAAGGACATGCTTTTGGGGCAAGGTAGATTTGCTAATCAACAGACAGGATTCCCTCCTGAGGTATATGATCAAATTAATAACATTTACATTCGGACATGGAAGTCACTTCCAAATAGAGGAGAAGTGTCTGGTAATTTGACCAAGATTTTACAAGGCCCTACAGAACCCTTTTCAGATTTCGTAGCAAGGATGGTGGATGCTGCTGGAAAGATTTTTGGGGATCCTGATAGAGCCATGCCCCTTGTTAAGCAATTGGTCTTTGAGCAATGCACCAAGGAATGTAAAGCAGCAATCGCTCCTTATAAGAACAAAGGCATAGAAGTATGGATGAAAGTGTGTAGAGAGATTGGAGGGCCTTTAACTAATGCAGGTCTTGCAGCTGCTGTCCTTCGGATTGCAAAAGGGGGCAATCCTGCCGCCAGAACATGCTTCCATTGTGGTCAACCCGGTCATATCAGACGTGAGTGTCCCAAAAATGTCAATTTTACTGGACCTCCTCACGGTGGCCCTTCCACTGGCCTTCGATCACCGGGATTGTGTCCAAGGTGCAAAAGGGGGAAGCATTGGGCAAAAGAGTGTACATCAGTGAGGGACATCCATGGACAGCTTATTTCAGCTGGGCCAAAAAACGGCCGACGGGGCCCCCGACCCCAGGGCCCGCAAATATATGGGGCAGTGGAGAATGTCACACCCGAACCCGAGACATGGCCATCTCTACGCCATCCCATGAAACGCGGAGAGCCACTACAGGTGCCGCGGGATTGGACCTCTGTTCCACCTCCAGACTCGTGTTAACACCTAAGATGGGAGTCCAATTGGTGGAAACTGAGTTCAAAGGGCCTCTACCACCTGGCACTGTAGGTTTGCTAATTGGACGTGCATCTTCCATTTTGCAAGGTCTTCATGTTTTCCCTGGAGTCATAAGTCCTGATACTGTAGGGATAGTAAAGGTTATGGTGGAAGCTCCAAAAGGCATTGTGTCCATCTCCCCAGGAGATCGGATTGCTCAATTACTGGTTTTGCCTAGTTCACATGATCATTTCCCTGCAGACTCAAAGTCACGGACAGGGAATGAGATTGGTACCACCGGAGGGAATTGTGCTTCTTTGTCACTAGATATGAGTAATCGCCCTACTTTGGAATTAAACATAAAAGGTAAATCAATTGTGGGCTTACTTGATACAGGTACAGATCGTAGCATCATTGCACTTAAGAACTGGTCTAAGGGATGACCAGTACAGACTTCTGATCAATCTCTGAGAGGACTTGGATATGCCCAGGCTCCTCAGGTTAGCTGTAGACATCTTTCCTGGAAGGACCCGGAAGGACATCATGGTACTTTTCAGCCTTATGTACTTAATTTACCTATCTCTTTATGGGGCCGTGACCTGATGAAAGACATGGGGTTCACTCTTAGTAATGACTATTCCCCAGTGTCCCAACAAATTATGCACAATATGGGGTATAGGCCAGGTTTAGGACCAGGAAAACATTTACAGGGACGTAAGCATCCTGTACAAGGTCATCAAAAGCTTGACAGATTTGGTCTGGGTTTTTCCTAGGGGCCGCTGAGGCTCAAATACCCATAACATGGCTCACCGAGGAGCCTGTTTGGGTGCCTCAGTGGCCTCTTCCCTCGGTTAAACTGGCAGCAGCCCATGCTCTAGTTAAAGAACAACTTGACTTGGGTCACATCCAACCCTCTACTTCTCCATGGAATACTCCCATATTTGTCATTAGGAAAAAATCAGGGAAGTGGCGCCTACTGCATGATCTACGAGCGGTTAATGCTCAAATGCAACCTATGGGGCCCATTCAGAGAGGGCTGCCTCTGCTCTCTTCTGTTCCTCAAGGCTGGCACATTATTGTTATTGACATTAAAGACTGTTTCTTTTCTATTCCTTTACATCCTAAAGACTCGCAGCGTTTTGCCTTTACCCTTCCCTCGTGTAACCACGAGGAACCAGATCAAAGGTTTGAGTGGATAGTGTTGCCACAGGAAATGGCTAATAGTCCCACAATGTGTCAGATGTATGTAGGGAAGACACTTGTGCCCCTCAGACAAAAGTACTCCTCCATCAAGATCATTCATTATATGGATGATGTATTATTGGCTGCTAAATCAGAACAAACAGTTCATGAGGCCTATGACGACCTCGTGAAGTTGTTAGCACAATGTGGGCTGCATATAGCACCTGAAAAGGTTCAAACAGGAGATTCTATTAAGTATTTGGGAACAACAATTGGGTATGACAAATTACAACCACAAAAAATCACCATACGAACTCAGGATCTTCAAACTCTAAATGATTTTCAGAAACTGCTGGGAGATATTAATTGGATACGAGGATATTTACATATTTCTAATGTTGTACTACAGCCTTTGTATGCTACTCTTAAAGGTGATCCAGATCTTACTTCCCCTCGTAGCCTCACCAAAGAGGCTAGAGCGGCCCTTATGACAGTAGAAGAAGCTATACAACATGCCACTTTATGCAGGCTCCAGAGTGATAAACCTTTTCAATTATGTGTGCTTGCCACTATGCGGCAGCCTACTGGAGTACTATGGCAAGATGGACCTTTGCTATGGATACACCCACATGTATCCCCAGGAAAATCCTTAGAATATTATCCTGATGCTGTTGCAGCATTAGCACTTAAAGGGATTCAACAAAACATTCAATTTTTCGGACAATCACCTTCTTCTCTTATTATACCCTATACTAAAGCTCAACTTAATGTTTTGTGTGCTACTCTAGATAACTGGGCTATTCTATGTTGTTCGTTTCAAGGGGATATTGATAATCATTACCCTTCTCATCCGTTACTCCATTTTGTTAAGGAACATCCTATTATTTTCCCTAAAGTAACTTCATCCAGTCCAATTCCGGGGGCTGTTAATATTTTTACTGATGGTTCCAAGTCTGGAATGGGAGCTTATGTCATTAATGATTCTCCCCCTGTCCAGCATCAATTTGCTCCTGGAAATCCACAATGGGTAGAACTGCAAATTGTTATTGAGGTGTTTAAACAGTGTTCTTTTCCTTTTAATCTCATTTCGGACTCCATCTATGTGGTGCAAGCACTAAAAATCCTAGAGGCTGTGGGAGCTATTAGTGATGCCCGTAATGTATCTGCTTACTTTAATCAGCTTCGACAGCTTATCTGTAGCCGCACTGCTCCCTTTTATCCAATGCACATCCGGGCTCACACCTCTCTCCCTGGTCCATTATCACAGGGTAATGCCTGTGCGGACTCAGCCACTCGAGGTCAGTTGATCTGTTTGGCTTCCTCCTTAAAAGAGACTAAATTGTTTCACCAAAATTTCCATGTTAATACTTTAACACTGCACAGACGTTTTTCCATTTCTAGAACAGATGCTCGACAGATAGTATTACACTGTCCCCATTGTGTCACATTTCTTCATCCCCCTACCTATGAAGTGAACCCACGGGGGTTAAAGCCACTGGTTGTCTGACAAATGGATGTGACACATATACCTGACTTTGGTAACCTCAAGTATGTCCATGTTTCTGTTGATACGTGCTCTGGAGTTATTCATGCTTCTGCGTTATCAGGAGAAAAGGCACGTAATGTCATCACTCATTGCCTGGAAGCCTGGGCGGCGTGGGGTGCGCCCACGTCCCTTAAGACTGACAATGGACCTGCTTATACTGGCAGACAATTCACGTCCTTTTGTTCTACTATGGGAGTGCAACTTACTCATGGTCTGCCTTACAATCCTCAAGGACAAGGCATTGTTGAGCGTGCTCATCGCACCTTAAAGGAAACTTTACAAAAACAAAAAGGGGGAATAGGAGCTGGACATACTCCTAAAGAATGCTTGTCCTTAGCTCTCTTTACTATTAATTTTTTGAATTTGGATATTCATGGTCGCTCTGCGGCCGATAGACATGTGTTCCCTCAGCCCTCTGTGATTGGCTATGTTAAGTGGAAAGATGTTCTTACGGGCCAATGGAACGGCCCCGACCCCGTGCTGACATGGGCACGAGGATCCGTATGTGTTTTTCCCCAGGATCGCACGGAACCATTGTGGGTCCCTGAACGCCTGACAAGAAGAGTCCTGACGCCAGCTACTCAGCAACAAGAATTACCACAGCAATCCCGTGATGAGGATCTTCATTCTGCTGAGTGCTCTGGCTCTGGTGCTGATGCCGATGACACAGACGACACCAATGCAATGGTGGGCGGTGGCACGGGCTTGGCCAATGCCGATGCCGGTTCACGGTAATTCCAGTGTCCTTCCCACTCTTTTCTCTACCTCGTGTGAGATGTCTGCGCCCTGTGCCTCTCCTAGAGGGGACGTGGAACGCATTTACAATCAATCTCAAGTTAATCTCACAGGAGTGTTTTGTTTTAGCCTTGGGAACGCTCATTGTATCCGTCTTAAGACCAAGAATTTGACTAACTGGGACAATCCATTGCAGTCCAGTCAAGTCTCAGGGAGCATTCTCAGTACTGTATTGGGCCAAGTAGTCTCAGGGGAACAATCAGGCTCAGGAACCTCCGTAAATAGCTCTGCTTTAACCGCAACTACCTTGGCTAGTATCTCCGAGGTACTAATTCCAATGCCCCCATATTCTAGTGGACTTCCTTATGCCACTCATTTTAAGGCTTCTCCTTACTGTACCCCTAATCTTGGTTTCCCCCCAACATTCACGCCTTGTCAGGATTATTCTTGGGAGAAACGTCAAGTTGCTAAAGGTTTCTCCCTTTCCCCCTCTCTTAAGAGGTATGTTTATGACTTTAGCAACAGTGCCAACTCCTCTACAGGAGTGGGTTGGTCCTGGTTTCAATGGCTGATTTCCAACACAAAGGGGGCTTCAGCTGATATTTCTGCACTGGCTCAATTGCTGGGAGCCAAAAGTTGGTTGGCTAATGTTTCTGGCACTGTTTACGAGAGTGAGCGAGGTAGTAGACTCACATCTGTTTCGTTCAACTCTCTGTTGGATAATGCCACATTGCCCCCTGCAGCGGTTTGTGTTCAATCTCCGTTCTTACTCCTTTTGGCTAATGACACCTCGTCAGAAATGCTGGATTGTTTTAATGTTAATTGTTTCTTATCTGAATGTTGGGATGGTTCTTCGGCTGTAGCAGTGGTTATGAAAATTCCAACCTTTGTTCCAATCCCAGTTATTGCGGACCCTGATAAATTCCCCATTGTTGAGCTACTTAGAGTCCGCAGGGATTTTGGAATCACAGCTGCTATAGTGACAGCCGTGGCGGTATCTGCTGCTGCAGCGGTCGCGGCCGGAGTGGCCATGGCCAATCAAGTGCAGACTGCTGCCTCCGTTAATCAAGTTGTTCAACAAACTTCTATGATACTTGAGTCCCAAAATGCAATTAATCAACATATTTTGTCAGGGATCTTAGCTGCCAACCAAAGAATAGATTTACTCCAAGCTCAGGTAGAAGAATTGGCTGATTTGGTGCTTTTGGGCTGTGTTGATCAACGTGCACATTTATGCATAACCTCTGTCAGATTTAATGATTCCAGGAATGCCTCCCGTATCATCGGAGAATACTTGGCCGGAAATTGGTCCATGGCAGCGGAAGACATGATCCAGTCTCAACTAACCCAGATAGCTGTCTTGAATAGTACCCACGTTGATCCCATAACGTTGGGTCAATTCACTGATTGGATATCTTCTGCCTTTTCCTTTTTTAAAGAGTGGGTGGGGGTAGGCATTTTTGGCGCAATGTGTTGCTTCGGTATGGTTCTCTGCTTGTGGTTTCTCTGCCGCCTTAAGGCCCGCAATGCTCGCGATAAAGCTATGATTATACAAGCACTTGCAGCTTTGGAAACTGGCAACTCACCTCAAGTTTGGCTTGCACAAATTAAACAGTAAACCTTTGACATGGTCGTTGCACCCCAAGTTTTACGGACATTGCACTGGGAACGACATGTCCTTCCTTGTTATTCTCCTAGTGTTGGAAAGCCCTTGCACTCTGCCGGCTTTACTGCCATTGCACACAGATGGGTTTCCACGCTAGTACTTTTCTATCGCTCTATGACCCGTGCCTTTCTTTTAGGGTGTTGCCAACTTGTTTGTCGTTGTATTTCTATACAGCCACAGTTCAGCCTCAGAGACCTAATCATGACTGGCTGAGTAGATACCATTAAACGCCTTGGCAACAACGAGCTGATCTTGTAGTACCCAGAGACGGGCAACTTTCACGCTTGCACTGCAACCTAAGACAGGGGAATGGGGCCTCCCCAAAGACGGGTAAGCAATGTAAGGGCAGTGAACGACCTAAGACAGGGGCTACTTGATTCCCTTTGACGTGCTATATACAGAAGGAAAAAACTGCTGGCAGTGGATTCCCCCCGGCCCCCAGGGCTTGGATCCAGCCCTGATTTGTATGCACGTCAAGGAGGCCAGCTCACAGGGCCTTAACAGCTTTGTGGTGTCTGTTTTCATATTCAGCCAATAACGGTCATGTGGGAACGTCCTGACCTGCTTGGGTCTGATGAGGTTCCTGGTTGAAGGCTTCGTATGAGTAATGGCGATTCACCTCTACTCTTGCCTGTTTTGTTTTTAGTAAACGAAAGGGGGAACTGTGGCGAGCCGCTTCTGCGGACTGTGGTCGCCATTACAAGATGGCGCTGGCCCTGTGGTGGTCTGTGATAAACAACTCCTTCTTTGGGAGAGTTGGCACATGGTTCTTTGACACCCTACGAGAAAGCTCCACGTGGCAGCTTCGCATTGGGTGTTTGGATACTTTATTAAGGCTGGGAGGGGCTTCTGGGGGATTAGAAGAACTCTCGAGAGCTTGAATAAACAGCTGTAAGAAGATTCCCGGTGTTGCGTCTTCCTTGCGGGCAAGGGGGTCGCGACAGTTGGCCTTTTGGGGGAGAGTAAATTTTTTTGATTAGTATGATATTCTCTAGCTCAATCCATATACCTGCAAATTTCACAATTTCATTCTTCTTTAAGGCTGAGTAATGTTCCATTGTGTGTGTATTTACCACATTTTTTTTTATCAACTCATCTGTTGAAAGGCATCTAGGTTGGTTCCTTAGTTTAGTTATTAGGAATTGAACTGATATAGACATTGATGTGGCTGTGTCACTGTAGTATGCTGACTTTAAGACCTTTGGATATAAACCCAGAAAGTGAGATAGCTAGGTCATCTGGTGGGTCCACTCCAAGTTTTCTGAGGAATCTCCATACTGCTTTCCAGAGTTGTTGCATCAATTTTCAGTCCCACCAGCAATATATGAGTGTAACTTTTTCTCCACATCCTTGCCACACTTCTTTTTGCTTGTATTATTTTTCTTTCTTTTCTTTTTCTTTTCTTTTTTTGGGGGGCTGGGGGTACTGGGGATTGAACTCAGGAACACTCAAGCACTGAGCCACATCCTCAGCCCTATTTTGTATTTTATTTAGAGACAGGGTCTCTCTGAGTTGCTAAGCACTGTTGCTGAGACTGACTTTGAACTAGTGATTCTCCTGCCGCAGCCTCCTGGGCTGCTGGGATTACAGGCCTGTGCCACCATACCCAACTTGTTTGTATTCTTGATAATTGTCATTCTGACTGGAGTGAGATGAAATTTCATAGAGGTCTTGATTTACATTTCTCTAATTACTAGAAGTGTTGAACATTTTTTTCATATATTTGTTGATTGATTACATTTATATTGATATATATGTTTATTCCCTAACCTAAACCCAAGAAACACCCCTCAATGGACTCATACCGATAATACTATCACAAAGTACAAAAGACTTTGCACTTATTGTCAAGGGCACTGATATGAAAATTATAGATCTTTTGACAAATGGAGTTATATACTCATATATAATATCATATATATTAATATATTTTCATGATAACTACATGTATTTTTATAAATTCCAAATGCCAAAGCACAGATACTCAGAAACTGACCCAATTGAAAAAACATACATATTGATGTAGGTTTTCTGCTATAGGTTTACATATATTTTCATGTTTTTATTCATTTATGTTGATATATATGTTCATTCCCTAACTCTAACTCTAGAATCACCCCTCAAGGGAATCATACTGCTAAGACTACCAAAAAGTCCAAACCCCCTGGTATGTACAATAATAGACATTTATATGAAAATCATAGATGTTTTCATGGATACAGTTATATCTCATATATTACATCATATATACTAATTTATTTAAGTAATGACTATGTGGTCTAGTTTAAATTTAAAAAAAAGTCAGCATAGAGCTACCCAGAAACCTATCTGATTAAAGAATATATATATATATATACTTATGTAGCTTTTTCAAAATAATTTTAGGTATATTTTCATTTTTTGATCATTTATTTTGATATATATGTTTATTCCCTAACCCTAAACCTAGAAGCATCCCTCAATGGACTCCTAACCCAGCACAACCACAAAGCACAAAAGCCCTTGCACATATAACTATGATCACTAATATGAAAATCATAGATATTTTTACAGGCATACTTATATTCTCAAATATAATATTATACATATTAATATATTGTTATAATAACTGTATGGCCTTGTTTTAATTTCAAATATCAACACACAGACACCCGGAAACTTACCTGACTAAGAAAACAGAAATATTTATGTAGGATTTTGAGCATATTACTACATATACAATCTTTTATTATTCATTTATATTGAAAACAATGCTCACTCTCTAACCCTAACCTTAGTAGGACCCCTCAATGAACTCCTACCCATAACCATACTACAAGTGTAATAGCCCTTGCATGCATAAACATTGGCACTGATATGAAAACCTTAAATGTTTAAACAGATAACTTAATATACTCAAATATAACATCATATATATTAATTAACTTACATGATGACTGCATATCCTAGTTTTAATAAAAAATGTCAGCACAGAGCAACCAAGAAACCTATCCAATTATGGAAACATATATACTTATGTAGGTCTTCTTACATAATTCCACATATATTTTTATTTTTTCATTTATTTATATTTATATATATGCACATTCCCTAACCATAACCCAGGTAACAACTTTCAATGCAATCCTAACCCTGTCACTACCACAAAGCCCCAAAACATTTACATGTATAATATTAGGCATTGATATGAAAATCATAAATGTTTTTAAGAGGTACATTTATAGAGTCACATAGACCACCATATATATTAATTTATTTATAGGATGACTACCCGGCCCTGTTTTAATTCTAAATGTCAGCAAAGTGCTTCCAAGAAATCTATCCAATTGAGAAAACATCTACATTTGTGTAGATTTTCCAACATAATTTTACATATGTTTTTTTTTTTATTTTTTCATTCATTTATATTGATATATATGGTCATTCACTAACCAAAACCCTATACCTAAAGCATGTAAACTTGAGTGTGCACATGTAAACCTGGGGTCTGATATGAAAATCAAAGATTGTTGGAAAGGTACATTTATATAGTCATATATAATATCATATATATTAATATGTTGTCATGATGAATGCATGGCCCAGTTTTAATTCTAAAGGCAGCATACAGCTAACTTGACCCATTACAATTTAAGGAAACATACATATTCATGTATGTGTTCTGATATAATTTTACATACATTTTTATTTTTTATTCGTTTGTATTGATATATCCTCATTTTCTAACATTCCATAGCCCCATGCCTCAATGGACTTCTTCCCAGGACACTATCTCAAAGCCCAAAAGCCTTTGCAAGTATAATCTTGGTCTCCATATAAAAATCATTGATGTTTTTTCAGAAATATATATATATATATATATATATATATATATATATATATATATATACACACACACACACACACACATTATATATATATATAAACATATGTTATTATATATAATAACATATATGTTCATATATTATGATGATTGCAAGGCCCAGTGTTAATCCCAAAATACAACAGAACTACCCAGAAAAAGTTCCAATTTGAGAAAATTACATATTTATGCAGCTTTTCCAACATAATTTTATGTGAATTTTCATTTTTTTATTTTTTAATCGATACATATGATCATAGATTTGCTGACATAATTTTATGTGCATTTTCTTTTTTTATTTATTTGTATTGACGTATATGCTCATTCCCTAACCCTAACAAGAGTCCCAACCCTCCATGGACTCATAAACATAACACTACCATAAAGCACAAAGCCCTTGCATGTATAAATTTTGACACTGATATGAAATCATGGATATTTGGATACATCATTTATATACTCACATATAATATCATCTATAAGAATATATTGTTATGATGACTGGATAGCCAAGTGTAACCCCCAAACCAACAACCCTACCCAGAAACCAATCTGATCTAATTGGGGAAAAAATTATATATATATATATATACACACACACACACACACACACACACACACACATAATTTTACATGAATTTTAACATTTATTTATTCATTTGCATTGATATATATGCTCATTCCCTAACACTAACATCAGCCCCATTCTTCCATGGACTCCACAATTAACACTACCATGAAGCACAAAAGTCCTTGCAAGTATAATCTTGGGCTCTGATATGAAAATCATTGATGTTTGACAGGTACATTTTTATACTAAACTGGAATAATATATATATATATATATATATATATATATATATATATATATATATATATATATATATACACACACACACATACACACACACTCGATATTTATTTATTTATTTATTTATAAATGACTGCATGGCCTGATTTTAATCCCAAATGTTAGTATCCAGCTACTTAGAGCCCTATCTAATTGTGAAAACATATGTATTTAAATAGGTTTTGCCATATAATATTACATACTTTTATTCATTTTTTTATTTTTGCATGACAGTGGAATGCAATACAAATCTTTTTACACCTATAGAGCACAGTTTTATATCTCTGGTTGTATACAAAGTATATTCACACCAATCTGTGTCTCCATACATGTACTTTGGATAATAATGTCCATCACATTCCACCATCACTTTTAACTCCATGCCTCCTCTCTTCCCCTCCCATCCCTCTGCCCTATCTAGAGGTCCTCTATTCCCATGCTCCCTCTCCCTATTCCACAATGAATCAGCCTCCTTATATTAGAGAAAACATTTGGCATTTGGTTTTGGGGGATTGGCTGACTTCACTTAGCATTATCTTTTCTAACTCCATTCTTTTACCTGCAAATGCCATAATTTTATTCTATTTTATTGCTGAGTAATGTTCCATTGTGTATATTAGCAATTATGAATTGTGCTGCTATAAACATTGATGTGCCTGTGTCCCTAGAGTATGCTATTTTTAAGATCTTTGGTTATAGACCAAGGAGAGGGATAGCTGGGTCATGGTGATTCAATCCCTAATTTTCCAAGAAATCTCCATACTGCTTTCCATATTGGCTGCACCAGTTTGCCATCCCACCAGCATTGTATGAGTGTATCTTTTTTCCCACATCCTCGCCAACACTTATTGTTTGTATCTTGATAGCTGCCATTCTGACTGGAGCAAGATGAAATCTTAGAGTACTTTTGGTTTGCATTTCTCTAATTGCTAGTGATGATGAACATTTTTTCATATATTTGTTGGTTGATTGTATATCATCTTCTAAAAAGTGTCTGTTAAGGTATTTAGCCCATTTATTTGTTGAGTTATTTGCTTTTATGGTGCATAACTTTTTGAGTTCTTTATATATCCTAGAGATTAGTGGTCTATCTGATGTGTGAGGGGTAAAGATTTGCTCCCAAGATGAGGGCTTTCTATTCATCCCACAGATTGTTTCTTTTGCTGAGAAGAAGCTTTTAGTTTGAGACTGCCCCATTTGTTGATCCTTGATTTTAATTCTTGCACCAAAGGAGTCTTATTAAGGAAATTGGTGCCTAATCTCACATGATGAAGATTAGGGCCTACTTTTTCTTCTATTAGATGCAGGGTCTCTGGTTTTATTCCTAAGTTCTTGATCCACTTTTAGTTGACTTTTGTGCATGGTGAGAGAGAGAGATTCAATTTCAGTTTGTTGCATATGGATTTCTAGTTTTCCCAGCACCATTTGTTGAAGAGGCTATCTTTTCTTCATTGTATGTTTTTGGCACATTTGTCTAATAAGATAATTGTAATTTTATGGATTAGACTCTGTGTCCTCTATTCTGTACCATTGGTCTACACGTTTGTTTTGTTGCCAGTACCATGCTGTTTTTGTTACTATTGCTCTATAGTATAGTTTAAAGTCTGGTATAGTGATAGCACCTACTTCACTCTTCTTGCTTTAGCTATTCTGGGTCTCTTATTTTTCCAGATAAATTTCATGACTGCTTTTTCTATTTCTATGAGGATTGTCATTGGGTTTTTGATCAGAAGCAGGGGTTTCTATCCTCATCAAATAAAGTAGACTTCAAACTAAAGTCAATCAAAAAGGACAAAGAATGACACTACATACTGCTCAAGGGAACCACACAGCAAGAAGACTTAACAATAATAAATATATATGCCCCAAACAATGTAGCATCCACACTCATCAAAGGAAATCTTCTCAAGTTCAAGAATCAAATAGACCACAACACAATAATTTTGGGTGACTTTAACACATCTCTTTTGTCACTAGATAGATCTTCCAAACAAAAGTAGAACAAAGAAACTATAGAACTCAATAATACCAAATAATACCAAAAACTTAGACTTAACTGACATATGTAGAATATTTCACCCTTCAATGAGAGAATACACTTTCATCTCAGCACCACATAAAATTTTCTCTAAAATAGACCATATAAAATGCCATAAAGCAACTCTTAGCAAATATAAAAAAGTAGAGATAATACCCTGTATTCTATCAGACCATAATGGAATGAAATTAGAAATCAATGATAAAATAAGAAATAAAAGCTACTCCAACACCTGAAGAGTAAATAATATGCTACTGAATGAAAAATGGATTGCAGAAGACATCAAAGAGGAGATAAAAAAATTTTAGAGGTGAATGAGAACACAGATACAACATATTAAAATCTCTAGGATACTATGGAAGCAGTTCTAAGAGGAAAGTTCATTGTATGGAGCTCATTCCTTAAAATAAGAAAATTTCAACAAATAAATGACTTAACATTACATTTCAAAGCCCTAAAAAAAGAACAAATCAACCCCCAAAGCAGTAGAAGACAGGAAATAATTAAAATCAGAGCTGAAATCAATAAAATTGAAACAGAAGAAACAATTGAAAAAATTGACAGAACAAAAAGTTGGTTCTTTAAAAAATTAAATGAAATTGACAGACTCTTAACTATGCTAAAGAAGAGAAGAGAAAACTCCAATTACTAACTCACATGATGAAAAAAGAAATATCACAACAGACATTACAGAAATACAGAAGACAATTAAAAATTATTTTGAAAACTTGTACTCCAATAAAATAGAAAATATTGAAGGCATCAACAAATTTCTATTCATATAATTTACCCAGATTGAATCAGGATACTATACACAAGTTAAACAGATAAATTTCAAATGATGAAATAGAAGACACCATCAAAAATCTACCAAGAAAATCCCAGGACTGGATGGATACACAGCTGAGTTTTACAAGACCATTAAAAAAGAACTAATATCAATACTCTTCAATTTATTTTATGAAATAGAAAAAGAAAAAACACTTCCAAACTCATTTTCTGTGAGGCCAATATCACCTGATTCAAAAACCAGGCAAGGACACATCAAAAAAAGAAAACTTCAGACCAATATCTCTAATGAACATAGATGCAAAAATCCTCAATAAATTCTGGCAAATTGAATACAAAAACATATTAACATACACCATGATCAAGTAGGTTTCATCCCAGGGATGCAAGGTTGGTTCAACATACAAAAATAAATAAATGTAATGCATCACATCAATAAACTTAAAGATAAGAACCATGTGATCATCTCAATAGATGCAGAAAAAAGCATTTGAGAAAATACAGCACCCCTTTATGTTCGAAAAACTAGGGATAACAGGAACATATCTCAACATCTTAAAGGCTGTCTATGCTAAGCCCAAGGCCCACACCATACTACTGGAGAAAAATTGAAGGCATTCCTTCTAAAAACTTGAACAAGACAGGGATGCCCTCTTTCACCACTGCTATTTAACATAGCTCTTGAAACACTGGACAGAGCAATTAGACAAAAAAAAATTAAAGGGATACACATTGGAAAAGAAGAACTCAAATTGGCACTATTTTCTGATGATATGATTCTATATCTAGAATACCCTAAAAGCTCCACCAGAAATCTTCTAGAACTAGTAAATGAATTCAGCAAAGTAGTAGGATATAAAATCAACACCCACAAATCAAAGGAATTTCTGTATATCAGTAATAAATCCTCAGAAAGAAAAATGAGGAAAACTGCCCCATTTACAATAGCCTCAAAAAAAAAGAAAAAAGAAAAATACTTGGGAATCAACTAAAGAGGTGAAAAATCTATATAATAAAAATTACAGAGCCCTAAAGAAAAATGTCAAAAAAGAACTTAGACTATGAAAAGATCTTACCTTGCTCTTAGGCAGAATTAATATTACAATTTTACATATTTTTTTTTATTTTGTTGTTCATTTATATTGATATATGTGTTCATTCCCTAATCATAATTCTAGACCTACCCCTTAGTGTACTCCTACCCCTAACACTACCACAAAGCACTAAAGTCCTTGCATATATAATTCTGGGCATTTACATGAAAATCATAGGTATTTTGACAGTCATATTTATATAATCACCTATAATATCATATATGTAAATATTTTTCATGTATAAATGCATGGCCCAGTTTTAATCACAAATATCAGCACCGAGCTGTTCAGAAGCCTATTGGATTGTGAAAAATTATGTATTTATATGTTTTCTGACATAATTTCACATATATTTTTATTTTCCATTCATTTATATTGATATATTTGCTCATTGCCTGACCCTAAGCATAGTCCTGCCCATCAATGTACTCCTAATCCTAACACTGCCTCAAAGCCCATAAACTTTTGAATATACAATCATGAGCATTTATATGAAAAGCATAAATACTTTGACAAGTATATTTATATACTCATGTATAATATCATATTAAATATATTTTATAAATAAAAATTCCCCCATTTGGATTCTAAATTTCAATCTCCAGCTACCAAAAACTTATCTGATTTTGAAAATATATTATTTATATAGGATTTGTCACATAATTTCACATTTTCTTATTTTTTATTCATTTATATTTACTTATATGTTCATTATCCATCCTAACACTTGCCCTACTCATTAGTGTACTCCTATTCTTAATATATCACAAAGAACTAAAGTTTTTGCACCTATAATGCTGGGAATTTTTATGAAAATCATAGATATCTTGAGAGGTACATTTATATACTCACATGTAGTTCCAAATATATAAACATATTTTCATGTATGAATACATAGCCATATTTTAATCCCAAATATATGTACCCTGTTACTCAGAAACCTATCCAATTGTGAAAAGCTATGCATGTATAAGTTTTCAAAAATAGTTACATGCATGTAGATCTTCCTACATAATATCACATATATTTTTGTATTAGGGTTCTCTAGAGGAATAGAATCAATAGGAAGTATAATTATAAAAAGGGGATTTATTAGGTTGGCTTGTGCGACCAGAAGCTTGATAGTCCACAATTTCTGTCTGCAGGCTGGAGAGCTGGAAGAACCAGTACCTGCACAGTCCAAGAAGATAAAGCCCCATAACAAGAGGGATCAATAGTGCTACCCTAGTTAAAGACCAAAGGCTTATGGAGAATCACTGGTACAATCTGCTTTGGAAGAGGGAAGAACCAAGCATTGGATATCCTCAGAGGATCTCAGCAGCAATCAAGAACTCATTCAAGAAGAATTGAGCTTGCATCTGCTACTGCTTCCTTGGTCTTCCAACTTTTATTCCACCCAAGCCGTCATCCTATTTGACAGTTCTGCCCACACTTAGGCTGGGTCTCCATTTCAGTTGGCTATCCCACATGCCAATCATTCCTAGACATACCCTCACTGATACACCCATATGGCCCTTAATCATCAGCATCTCTTAATACAATCAAGTTGACAATTCAAATTAGCCATTATAACTTTAATTTTTGTATTGATTTTTATTGGTATATATGTTCATTTCCTAACCCTAGATTTGCACCTAAATGCACTACTACCCTCAACACTACCACAAAGCACTAAAGGCTTTGCACATATATTCATAGGATTTCTAAGAAAATCATAGAATCTTGACAGGTGCTCACACATAATATCTTATATATGAATATATTTTCACATATGAATGCATGGCTCAGTTATAATCCCAAATATTAGCACTAGCTACTCAGAAATCTACCCAATTTTGAAAACATATGTATTTATATAGGTTTTCTGACATAATTTCATGTATATTTTTATTTTTATATTCATTTATATTTATATATACATTCTCTTTCTAAACCTAACCCTAACCCTACTGCTCAATGTACTCCTACCCCTAATAATACCACAAAGCACAAAAGCCCTTGCGCATATAATCTTGGGCATTTACATAAAAAATCACAGATATGTTGACAGGTACATTTATATACTCACATAAAATATCATATCTATAAATATATATTTATGTATGAAACCATGGCTCTGGTTTCCTCAAATCCTCTGCCTCTGACACTAGAGCTATATTTTGTTCCTAAAGTGTGCTTTTTCTGCACTTATTATACTTATCACACTTATTATATTCATATAATAAACTGCCTGCTGAAGGTGCCTTCTTTCACTTAGGGTAATGAGTCTGAGATTAATCTGTAGAAGATATAATGATTCATTTGAATTTTTGTTGCATTTTAACATCTCTCTCTGTGAATTCCCTCAATATTATTTCTTCCTCAAACTATCATAGATTTTTCTTTCAGTAATTCATCTATATTAACTAGAATTACTTTACCAAATAACAGAAACACTAAATGATTAAAACTGCATTAGTCTTATCTGTTATTTTAGAAAGAAATGTGATAGATACAACATGGAACTATAATTTATAATGTTTTTATTTATCAACTTATTTAGAAGTTCTTTTGTGTCCTCTAGTATTTTTTATAAATACTATAAAAACATATATAGTATGTTACAAAATATATGAATTATTTAATTTCAGTTTTGATGAGATAATTATCTATTGTAGTTTTCTGTGCCTATAATGTAGAAAGTCTACAATTTTTATGTCTTTGTTATTAATCATTATACTGAACTCTCTGAATAATTCAAATTTTGGCTAATTATCTTGAACTTATTATATAATTTCCCACCTATGAAAGCATTCAGTTCTCTTTTATTTTTCAATATCTCATTTTATATTTGCTGATGGCACCTAGGAATTATTTTTTTGAACTTTTTTCTTCATAGGTAAATAAAAATTTCTGATTCTGATATGTTTATCTAATAGTGTACATACAATGCTTTTTTAATTTTTTTACAAAAATATAAATACAATACTTGGAATTTTAAAACTTCCATTTGCACTCTTTTTTGACATGGATAAAATTACTATTTTAAATTAAACTATTGTCCAAATTTTGATAAGTAGAAATAACTCTTTTTTATTTGGGATAAGAAACTTCAAACTGAAGTTGAACATTAACTTTCAGCAAAAGCAAAACAAGTAAACCAGGAGCTTGTGCGCCATCTACTGATAATTTTGTTTCTCTTTTTTACTTGAAGGAAAGAAGCAAAGGTTAGGAGACAAATGTGCTGAAATCTTTCCAATCCCAGCAGACAAGCTACAGGCAGTCCTGAATAATTAAACTTCCAAAAAGCCAATCAAGTTGATGATCTTTTCTCCATTTCCCCAAAATAGCCTTACTGACAAACAAACTTTAAGCTTTCTTTGAGAGATTTTCTTCCACCAGTACCCATCAGCTAACTTCAGAATTCTAGTGGACATCACAATCAACTAAGTCACCATTGAGAATAAAGCTCTGCTTACAAAGGCAAGGCAAACTAGTAACAAGAAGTGAACTGGATGTCACAGTCATTGTTGCCAGTTTTAAATACGTGATTCTCATTAACCACAAACTCAAAATTCTGTTTAATTTTCCTAAAAATATGGATGATCTTTCCAAATTTCAGGGGGAACTAAATATGTGTAATAATAATTGTTATTAGCTTTTCATACTGTAACCCTTTACCTACAATATTTATCCCTCCCAAAACATTTTAAATTAAATGTGATGGATCAGGTAGGTTGATATGTCTGGAGAAAAACAGAAATTACCTCAGACTACTAAAGTAAGATTCACCAAATGCAATTCTTAATTTTATAACCAAAGAAAATTTATGAAAATCAAGAGTTAGATGAACAACTAAATAAACAACTAGACTATTAAAGCTTCTGATTATGAATCTTACAATTCAGGCATTGCTTTGGATCTCATGCACTTATAAGGGAACTAATGCAGAGGTATTTTGTAACTTACCTGTTTCTTCAGTTATCAGGGGAAAGATAAGATTAAGGACCACCCTGTTTGCCATACAGAAGAATGACCACTGCCCATCTACAAATGTGTGGCTCCCCCAAGCTTCACCCATCTTGGGACATTGAAGCCACTGCCATAGTAAACAGCCTGCTGAAGGTGCCCTCCCCACATGGTAGCCTCCACCTTGAGACAACACACAGGGTGTGGAGGCAGCTGCCTGCTTCAGCACTGCAATGCCACAATGCTACACCCCCCAACAGTCTGTCCAATGCCACCACACAGCCCGCCCTTGCAGTTCCATCTCTGAAAGGGGTTGCCTCCATCTTGGGACACTTCCACTGCCATCTTGCGTTACCTCCACTGCCATCACCACCATCATTAGTTGGGGCAACTTCAATCTTGGGACACTGGCAGGAGCCTGGAAGCTCAATATCAAAGTACATACAGGTTTAAAACTATCACCACCAACAACTAGGGACATGGCTACTTCCATCTAGGGACAATAGCCAGAACTTGAAACACCATCACCAAGGTACCTGCAGTCTTGGATACACCTGAGGAATTCCTGTTAGGTGTGCTATTAGCCACCATCTTGTTGCAGAGGCAAGAGAGAGCCTTGCACAGAGTTGATAGGTAGAAAGAGGGTATGAGGCTATCTTGATCCTGGCTTGCTCAGCCAACCAGTCCAGCACCCATGATAATCCCAAGGTCAACTTGAGATGCATATGCTGGAACCCCATACCATCCTGGGCCCTGACATCCTCCCCAGTCTGACACTACTAATCACCTGGTCCTGCTGGTTTGGCAATCAACAGAGCCCTCCAGCTCCTCAATTCCCAGTCTCTCAACCCCACCCTCAGCCACCAATAGGGCCCTGCACTTGTAGCTATGTAGCCTGCCGCAGTCTGGCTGGGCACAATTCAGGAGCCACTTGTCAAAAGAAATGAACTTTATTTTTAGAACCATACAGGCCAAACAAAACAGCTCCTCAGAAAAAACCCTCAGAGCCCAACTGCCACCACCGGCTTCCCACAGCCTCTCCCACAAACACAAGCCTCACCACCTCCCACAATCCTCCTGCTCTTGAGGCCGATTGGTTGGGTCGCATGGGCGGAGCCAAAGAAGTCCCCCAATGAGCATCACTGCAGAGGAGCCAATCAGCTAGATGTTGCCAGCTGATGGTAGCCAACCTGCAACTCTCAATGGCTGGTCTTGATCTTCCCAATACAGAACAGCTTTTCATGACATGTGCACAGGTCCTGGCACTCAGCCCCAAGGATCTCTGGAAAGAGAGGTTCCTCATTGGGAAGTCAAAAGGGTGGGGGCTGGTAAAATACAATTGAGATTCTAAACTACAGACCAGAAATTTGTGGGGTCTACAAGTGTTATAAGGGGCTAAGACCAGGCTCATGCATAACAAGAGTGGTCCCCAAAGGGGATTCCTGGAGTGCAGTCTTCCAGTGGAATGGCAATTGCTATACCCCACTCTAGGATTCCTGTCTCCCAGTTTAACCCTCCCATCCTAGAAACCTTCAGCATCCTGATGGTGGAGATACCAGCAAACTCCAGACAAACCCACCTATTGGATGAGATGGAAAGCAGAGAAGACATTGTGCTGCAACAGAAACAATTATCCAACTTTCCTTTGAGATTTTTGTTTGTTTTTTGTTTTTCTCTTTTTTTGTTTTGTTTTGTTTCCATGCTCACATCCACAACATTTTTGAAACCAAGTACTTTTTATGCATCAGGCTACTGAGGACTAGAATGTTTGAATAGTATATTACAGTATTGTTATATATTTATTTATTTTTACTTTTTTTCTTTTTCTTTTCACTTTCTTTTCTTTTTTACTTTCTCTGTTTTCTACTGACTTATCTGTTTCTCTAGAGTCCCTTTTCTCCTGTCAACAGTCAACTTCTTTTGATTCTTCTTTCACACACTTCCTATGATCTAATACCTCTATATTCTCACCTCCTACCTTATGGGGCACCACAATACTGGCTACACGCCAGGTCTGCTGCTCCCGGGAGCCCTGTTTTCATGAACGACTGGGCACACTCTTCCAGTTTGCCATTCCCTCAGACCCTAAGTTTGTAGAGCTTGGGGCTGAGAATCCTCAGCGAATTTTACTTGCCCTCCGGTAGCCACTCCCCCAGTAGCTGGTGCAAGAGACCTCAGCTGTCAGCACTGGTGGGAGCGGTAGTTCCGCGCCGCAGGTCCCGCGTCACCTCTGCTTCCCTGGGTCTGGCTATCCTGCTCACGGGAGAGCTGGGAGGGGCCCTCTCGGGAGATCTGGGAGGGGCCCTTAAGGTTTCCCCAATGTGTGGAGAGGGAAGGCTAGGGAATTACACACCTGTAGCCGCAGGTTTCAATGAAGTTATCTCCTCCACTGCAGTCTGATGACATCAGTTCTCTGCCATGGTGGTATCTCTTGCAAATGGCGACATTTCGTTTCCCTTTGCCAGGCGACCAATGCAACAGGTGGGTCCTTACTGTCTCTCCCAAGCCCCGTTTCAAACCTGTGGACACTACCTATGAAGGCTCGGTAGGCATTTACCTCCGTAGGATGAGAAGGGCTGACCAGTTGTTTCAGCCGGATGGATTAGTGCTGAGTCACAGCTGTTTGTCTGTGGGAAGCAGGCGAATGGGAGCTTGAATTCAGCCGATCCGGGCTCAGAGTGTGTTCTGAGAGGCCCAGACTGTTCGCCCCAGATCCACGTCAGCTCAGCATTGCCTAGTGATCCTGAGCAAACAGATTTAGGTTGTTTACGACTCCCTATGCCTGCACAGCTGAAGAGGTCAGAGACTTGATCTCTCTGTGCCCGCCACCATGTTGGAATCTCTGAGGTATTACAGTTTCTACCCTACAATCTTATAGTGTCCCTAAAGGTTTAAAATAGCTCTCCTTTAAGGGGAAGATCAATATTAATAGCACCTAATGCAAACAATATGTAGACTTAAACCAAATAGTTCCTATTTAGACAATTACGTACCTCATATCTTGCCAACACTTGATGAGTGATGTTGAACCATAAGAATAATAGATAATATAAATGAAGAGAAGGAAGTAATAAAAACACAAAAATTTTAGGAAAAAATCAAAATTATACATTCACCTGAAGGTCTAAGCATCAGTTTTGAGGTATCAGAAAAATGAATCAGCAAACCTAAAGAAGAGTCAATTGAGATTATTCAGTCTAAGAAAGAAAAAAAAGAATAAAGAAGAACTAACAGACCCACAAAGATACATGGGATGCTGTCAGAAGAATAAATAAGAACAATCCCTGATTTCTTAAAGATTATTGTTTAGTATTAAGCTTTTTGAGTTCTTTATATATCCTGGAAATTAACACCTTATCTGAAGTGTGTGAGGCAAAGATTTTCTCCCATTCTGTAGGCTCTCTTTTCATGTTCTGATTGTTTTCTTTGCTGTGAAGAAGATTTTTAGTTTGATACCACCCCCATTTATTATTGTCTTATTTTACTTCTTGCACTTTAAGAGTCTTAATGAGGAAGTCAGTTCCTAAGCCAAAGTGTTGAAACATTGGGCCTAACTTTTCTTCTAGTAGGTGCAGGGTTTCTGGTCTAATACCTAGGTCCTTGATTCACATTGAGCTGAATTTTGTGCAAGGTGAGAGACAGGGTTAAATTTATTTCTACTACATATGGATTTCCAGTTTTTCCAGCACCATTTGTAGAAGAGGCTTTTCTTCAATGTATGTTCACGGCAACTTTTTAGTATGAAATAATTGTATTTATGTGGATTTCTCTATATATCTTATATTCTGCTGCTGGCATAACACTGCATACAGTTTTATAGCAATATTTTACTAGTAGGAGTGTACTGTAAAATAGCAATTAAATATATAGTATGGTAAGTACATAAATAAATATCTCCTAGTCACTAATTATTATTATTAACATCATGTATTATAGGAAATTTTATGCATTATATATTTATATAATTGTCAGTGGAGAGTTGCTTATATGAACATGACCACAAATGAATGAGTAAAGTGTTGTGCTATTATATTAGCAACAGCTATGATGTCACCAGGTGACAGGAAATTTTCAAATCCATATAATTATATTGGCCCCAACCGTATATGCATAATTTCAAAAATATTCCATAATTTGATTAAAAATATTATATACATATCTATAAAGTTTAGTAACCTCAATAAACTCAGATTCAGAGCAAGCAAGACACATCATAATAAAATTGTGCATGTCAAGGATAAATTATATATATTGAAACCATCAGAGAGAGAAAGACCCTCAATAAATCAACAGCTAAGATCTTATCAGAAACTATGGAGGATAAAAAGTGGTAAAATAACATAATTCAAGTAAGAATAAAAAGACAGTCAATCAAAAAGTCTCTGCCAGCTAGACTTTTCTTTAAAGGAAAGAGTTTCAATCATAAGGGAAGCAATGTTTTTAGCAACTCCAAATGACTGTCTCTCCACACAGATATTTTTAAAGAAATAAGCAGCTGAAATCAACATTGTAAAAATTCTTTAAAATAAAGTTTTACAACTATCAGGAAAATGCTGCATCAAGGAAAAATCAAATGGCATAAACTCGTATGTAAAGGATCCAGAAGAATGCCACCAAAAACTACTGCAACTAATAAACAATCAGACCAGGTTTCAGTGTGAAAGGCAACTTTTAAAAAGCTACAGTTTTTCTGTATTTTTTAAATAAAAAACCTGAAAATGAAGTGAAGAAATTTTTCATTTAACTAGGAATAGATTGTAATTGCATAATTTTTTAAATCTTTAAGATTTATACTCTGAAAACTAAGAAATACTATTAAAATAAATTAATGAAGACCTTAACAAATACAAAGATTCTCAGGGATTGGAAGACTTAAAATTGTTCAAAAGTCCAGATTTCTTAAGTTGATACTTAATTCATTGGAATCACTATCAAAATGTAAGCTGGATATTTTGTAGAAATCAACAAGCTAATACTAAATTCAAGAGACTAAAATATCCAAACAATCTTTATACAAGAATGAAGTTGGAAGATTCCCATTTCCCAGTTTCACATCTTGCTATAAATTATACTAATCAAGTCTATGACACTGACATAAGTATACACATATAGATCAACAGAATTAAATTTCATACAGAAATAAACTCATACATCTATGATTAAGGAATTTTAGAAAGGATGTCAAGACCATTAAATGGAGAAAGGATAATATTTACAATAAACAACCAGATAACCACATGCAAAAGAATGAAGCTGACATTAATTCACACATATTCAAAGATAATTATAAAATGGATTAAAGACCTAAAGGCAAGTGCTAAAGCTTAAAATTCTTTGAAGAAAACTTACACAGACATCATTCTAACCTTAAATGAGGCAATGGTTTCTTAGAAATGATATCCAAAGCACATGCAATTAGAGAAAAGATATTTAACAAATCCAATAATCAAAATTTGGGGCCTACTTTACAGTATCGAGAATGTAAAAAGGCAACTCAAACAAAAAAAAAAAAACAACATGTTAGCAGATCATTTACCTGATGAAAGGGGCTGGCTTTCAAGATATATAAAAATGACTCCCACAACTTAATATTAGAAGAAGAAACCTTACAAAAATATTGACAGAGAATCTGAATAGGAGGACCACCAGCATCAGCACCAATGCAAGACTCCTGTCCACCCACCCACGTGGGAATCCCATCCACAGCCCAGGCACAGAAACTCCAGCCACCACTACTGTGTGGACTCCCATCCACCAATGAGCGACTCCCCCGGTTGTCTCCATTTTGGGACTCTGCAGCCACTGCTATAATCCTCTACACGTGGTAGCCTGCCTGCATCTGGGGACATGACATAGGGTCTGGAGACAGCCATCAGCCACAACACCACACACCACAGAGCTGCATCTCTGAACATGTTACCCAACGCCACTGTCAGGCCCCACCCTATCTGACAATACCCCATTGCTAAAAGTAGCTGCCTCCATTTTGAGAAACCTTCATTGCCATCTTTAGTTGGGGAAACTCCAAAGTTGGAACACTAGCTAGGCAGGTATCAATTATTCCCAACTCCCCTCCTCACCAGCAGCCACCAACCTGGCACAGTGACTGCCCAATACAAAAACAGCTCTCCGTGAGAAGTGTGCAGTCCCCAAAGCACTGCCCACAAGACCTCCAGAGAAAAAGGTTTCTGATTAGGATGTAGAAAGGTAGGGGGTGAGTGAGATTCAGTTTAGAGACTAAATTAGAGACTAGGAATTATGAGGTCTACAAGTGATATAAGGAGATAAGATCAGGCACCCACATGACATGAGCGAGCCCCAAAAGAGATTCTTGAGGTGAAGTTTTCCATCAGTGACTTTCAGGTGCTATGACCCACTTCCAGGAGTCCTGCACCCAAGACCAACTCTGCCACCCTGGTAAACTTCAGCATCATCAGGGTGGAGATACAAGCAAACAACAGACAACCCCATCTATTGGAAAGAAGGGAAGCAGGAAGATACTGATCTCCAACAAAAATAATCCTGTACCTTCCTTTGAGATTTTTTTTCTCTCTCTCTTCTCCCACTCTCAAATCCCCAGCATGTGTGAAACCAAGTACTTTTCATGGATTAGGCTACCAAGGATGGTGATGTCTGAAAGTATATTACAGTTGTGTTGTATATTCTTTTATCTCCTATTTTTACATTTTTTTATTTTTCTTAATATTTGTTTTATTTTATTGTGTTCTCACTTTTTTGGTCTCACCAAAATCACTTCCTCTCTCTTCTCGTGCAACTAATTTCTCTTTCACACTTTCTAAGATCTAATAATGCTATATCCCCAATTTCTACCCCCTCAACATCTCACCCTACACCTCACCCCAGGCTCTTTGATTATCATCATGAATTGTAGACTATTTTACAAACTACTGTGTATACTGTAGGTAATAATTGAATTTGCCATTTCTGTATATTGTGGAAAAACTGTAAATATATATACATATACATATATGTGTGTATATATACATATATACATATATATATGCTCAAAACAGCAGAATTTATTTTCTGAATTTCAAGTGAAGAAAAGTACAAAAGAAAGGTGTCAAATCACAGTGATTCCTTCTAGGAATCTGTTCCATGCCCTTCTCCTAGTTTCTGGTGACTAACAGCAGTTATTGATCTTCCTTAGCTTGTTGTTTTACCACTCCAAATGCTGTCTTTGCTTTCCCTGGCCTTCTTTGCAATGTATGTCATCTCCTCTTCAAATATCAATTTTTTAATTTAAAGTCAATTGTAATTCAGTTCGATCTTATCTCAACTAATTAACACTGGCAAAGACCTAGTCAAGTTTTCTCATTGCTTCTATTCAGAACTATATCTAATTCTTTTATTCAAAATTAGTAGTCCATTAAAGGTACATTTCTCAATTACCTAAAGCTTCTAAGCCAAAAAATAGCACAAATTTTCTCATAGAAAATAGGTCTCTTATCAAGCAGAATATTTATTTATTTAATCTCTTAAAAAGTCTCCATGTCTGGACCAAATAAACATTATGTAAAGAAAATTACAAATCAAGCTATCTTGACAAATCTATTCCTCATGATGATCAGGCATGAGATGATCTAATAAAATTGGGTTTCACAGCCTAGGTACTCGCTTTAAGTGAGATAAGAAATATTTAGACTTAGGTGCATTCAATTTGGTTATTTTCTATTGTAAACCATTATGAAAACAGGCAATAGGGATAGAGTGAGAACTCTATGATCTTGTTTTAGCAAGAAAAAATCTTATTCAAAAGTTTCCAGGTGCTTCTTTGTCTTTAAGACAATTACCCTGTGTAGAACAATTTGAACACTGTTTATTCCATTGAAATTACATGGGGTAAAGGGGAAAACTTATTTTTAGTTTGATAATAGCTTCCACTGAAGGAATCTAGGGAGTGAGTAGATAAATCTACATAAGGGTAAATAAGGCATCTGCAAAGAAATGATTAAAAAATTCTCTTTTTTTAGTATAAATGCTTAATCAAGATTTATTCACTATCATACAGTGCTTTCAAAGCATAAAATTAATCTTTAGAAGAAGCACAAGCTTATGTGACTCTGCCACTAATTACAGTATAATTTTAATACCCCACAAAGAAATTCTATATAAATTGATAGCTATTTTTATACCCTCATATGAACATCAAGAAACTACTAATCTTTTTTGTTTTTATATCAGCTATTTGGTTTAAGGTTGTATATTGTTTGTATTGAGATCTGTTTACGTTGTTCTCCCCCTCAAAGGAGAGATATTGGAACCCTGCAGGGGCACTACAAGCCTATAGGGTAAAAACAATAATGCCTTGGATCCACAGTGCTAAAAGTTAAAACACACAAACCACATGAAAAACAAGGGGAAAAAGAGTCCCAAACAAATCAAGATACTACATTATTAGAATCCATAGCCAGCACAACAGAAGAAATTACAGCGAAGGAGTTCAAGATGTACATAATTAAAATTATCTGTGAATTAAAGGGTGTTATAAGAGAGCAAATATAGGCAGGAGGAGATCAGTTCAATAAAGAGATACATAAGCAAATACAGGAAGCAAAAGATTACTTCAATAGGGAGATAGAGGTTCTAAAAAACAAAACAAATAAAAAAGAAATCCTTGAAATGAAAAAAAAAATAAGCCAAATTAAAAATTTAATAGAAATGATCACCAATAGATGAGATCTCTTGAAAACAGGATCTCAGACAATGAAGACAAAATATATAATCTTAAAAAGAATGTTGACAACACAGTGACAATGGTAAGAAACCATGAGCAGAGCATTCAGAAATTATGGGATAACATAAAAAGACCAAATTTAAGGATTACTGGGTTAGAGAAAGGCATAGTGTTCCAAACAAAAGAATTGAACGATCTATTAAATGAAATAATACTAGAAAATTTTCCAAACATAAAGAATAAAGTGGAAAGTCAAATATAAGAGTCTTATAGGATGCCAAACATAGAAAATCACAACAGATCCACACAAAGGCACATTACAATGAAAATGTCTAGCATACAAAAAAAGGGAGATAATCTTAAAGGCTGCAAGAGAGAGGAATCAGATCACATATAGGGGGATACCAATTCATATCTCAGCAGATTTTTCAATCCAGAACCACAAAGCCAGGAGATCCTGGAACAACATATATCAAGATCTGAAAGAAAATGGATGCCAACCAATAATCTTATATCCAGCAAAACTAAGCCTTTGATTTTTATGGTTAAATAAAAACCTTACCTGATAAACAAAAGTTAAAAGAATTTATAACTAGAATGCCTGCACTCCAGAACATCCTTGGCAAGATTTTCCATGAGGAGGAAATGAAAAACAACAATAAAAATCAGCAGAGGGACATATTCCAATAAAGTAAAAAAAATCAAAGGAAAAACTAAGTCAAGTTAAATACCAAAAATAATCAAAAATGATTGGGAATATAAATTATGTCTCAATAATAACCCTGAATGTTAATGGCCTAAGCTTAAAAAACAAAAGACATGGACCGGCAGATTTGATTTTAAAAAGAAGACCCAACAATATGCTGCCTTTGAGAGACTCATCTCATAGGAAAAAAGACATCCACAGACTGAGAGTGAAAGGTTGGGGAAAAAACATACCACTCACATTGAGTTCAGAAACAAGCAGGGGGTTTCATCCTTATAGAAAAGAAAGTAGACTTCAAGCCAAAGTTAAATGAAAGGAATAAAGAAGGACATTTCATACTGCTTAAGGGAACCTTACACCAACAAGACATAACAATCACAAATAGTATACCCCAAAGAATGGAACATCTACATTCATCAAACAAACTCTCCTCAAGTTTAAAAGTCAAATAGACCACAGCAATAATTCTGGCTGACTTTATTACACCCATTTTACCACTGGATAGATGTTTCAAACAAAAGCTAAACAAAGAAATTATAGAACTCAATAGTATAATCAGTAATTTAGACTTAACTGACATATATAGAATATTTCATTCATCAATGAGTGAATACACTTTCTCCTCAGCAGCACATGGATCCTTCTCTAAAATAGGCCATATACTATGGCACAAAAAAACTCTTAGCAAATACAAAAAAAAAAAAAAGAGCACTCTATAAGATCATAATGGAATGAAATTAGAAATCAATGAGAAGAAATAAAAATTACTCCAACACCTGGAGACTAAACAAAATGCTACTGAATGAACAATGGATTACAAAAGACATCAAAGACAAGATTTAAAAATTCTTGGAGGTAAATGAGAACATGGACATAACATTTTGAAATCTCTGGGACACTATGAAAGCAGTACTAAGAGGAAAGTTCATTGCATGGAGTTCATTTCTTAAAAGAAGAAAAAAGTCAAAAAATAAATGACTTAACATTACACCTCAAAACCCTAGGAAAAAAACAACAAATCAACCCCAAAAGCAGTAAAAGACAGAGAATAATTAAAATCAGAGCTGAAATCAATAAAATTGGGGGAAAAAAGAAACAATTGAAAAAAAATTGACAAAATTTTTAGATTTTTTTTTAAAAAAATAAATAAGATTGTAAACCCTTAGCCATGCTAATGAAGAGAAAGGAGAGAGAAAACTCAAATTACCAACATCTGTGATGAAAAAGTAAATATCACAAAAGAAACTATAGAAATACAGAAGGTAACTAGAAATTATTTTGAAAATTGTACTACAATGAATTAGAAAATATCAAAGGCATCGACAAATTTTTAGAGTCATATAATTTGTCCAAACTGAATCAGGATGATACACACAAGATCAATTTCATGCAATAAAATAGAAGATGCCATCAAAAGCCTACCAATTAAGAAAAGTCCAGGAACAGAGGGATACAAAGCTGAGTTCAACAAGAATTTTAAAAAACTAATACAAATACTCCTCAAATTATTTCATAAAAATAGAAAAAGAAAGAACACTTCCAAACTAATTCTATGAGGCCAATATCACACTGATTCCAAAACCAGAGTAAGACACCTCAAAGAAAGAAAACTTCAAACATTAGCTAATATGATGATATATAATCAATCAACAAATATATGAAAAAATGTTCACCATCTCTAGAAACCAGAGTAAGATACCTCAAAGAAAGAAAACTTCAGACCAATATCTCTAATGAACAAAGATGAAAAATTCTAAATAAAATTCTGGCAAATTGAATACAAAAACATATCAAAAAGATAGTGCACCATGATCAAGTGGAATTCACCCCAGGGATGAAAGATTGGTTCAACATATAGAAATCAATACATGTAATTCATCACATTAATAGACTTAACGATAAGAATCATGTGGTCATCTCAATAGATGCAGAAAAGGCATTCTGCAAATACAGCACCCCTTCATATTCAAAACACTAGAGATAACAGGGACATATCTCAACATTTTAAAAGCTATGTAGACTAAGCCTCAGGCCACCATCGTTCTAAATGTAGAAAAATTGAAAGCATTCCCAAAAAAACTGGAAAAAGACAGGGATGCCCTCTTTTACCACTTCTAAAGAGAGAGTGAGAGAGGGGAGAGAGAGAGAGAGAGAGAGAGAGAGAGAGAGAGAGAGAGAGAGAATTTTTAATATTTATTTTTTAGTTCTCGGCGGACACAACATCTTTGTTGGTATGTGGTGCTGAGGATCGAACCCAGGTCGCACGCATGCCAGGCGAGCGCGCTACCGCTTGAGCCACATCCCCAGCCCCTCTTTTACCACTTCTATCTAACATAGTTCTTGAAACTCTAGCCAGAGCAATTAGATGAAAGAAATTAAAGGGATACAGATAGGAAAAAAAAGAACTCAAATGAGCACTATTTGCCAAACATATGATTCTATACCTAGAAGACCCAAACATTCCACCAGAAAATTTCTAGAACTAATAAATTAATTCAGCAAAGTAGTAGGATATAAAATCAAAGGTATTTCTGTACATCAGTGACAAATTCTCTGAAAGAGAAACAAGAAAAACTACCCCATTTACAACAGCCTCAAAAAAAAAAAAAACTTTTGATCAACTTAACGCAAGAGGTGAAAGATCTCTATAATGAAAACTACAGAACACCAAAGAAAGAAGTCACAGAAGACCTAAGAAGATGAAAATATCTCCCTTGTTCTTGCATAGGAAGAATTAATATTGTCATAATTACCATACTACCAAAATCGCTATACAGATTTAATGCAATTTTAATCAAAATCCCAAGGACATTCCTCATAGAAATAGAAAGTAGTCATAAAATTCACCTGGAAAAATAAGAGACCCAGAATAGCTAAAGCAATTCTTAGCAAGAAAAGTGAAATAGGTCACATCACAATACCAGACCTAATAATACAGAGCAATAGTAACAAAAAATGTCATAGTATTGGTACCAAAATAGATTTCTAGACCGGTGGTACAGAATAGAGGACACAGAGACAAACACCCACATAAATACAGTTATTTCTTATTAGACAAAGAAGCCAAAATCATATATTGGAGAAAGGATAGCTTCTTCAACAAATGGTGCTGGGAAAACTAGAAATCCATATGCAGAAAAAAGAAATTAAACCCCTATCTCTCACCATGCACAAAACTCAACTCAAAGTGGTTCAAAGACCTAGGAATTAAACCAGAGACCCTGTCCCTAATAGATAAAAAAAAGTAGGCCCAAATTAAGGGCTGGCTCTAGCTCAGCGGTTCCTTCGACAGAAAACTTACAACCAAATCTCTATCATGTCAGATTAGGCCCTGACTTCCTTAATAAGACTCATATTGTGCAAGAAATAAAATCAAGAATCAATAAATGGGATGGATTCAAATTAAAAAGCTTCTTCTGAGCAAATGAAACAATCAGTGAGCCGAATAGAGAGCCTACAGAATGGGAGCAAAGTTTTTACCACACGCACATCAGATGCATGTTGAGAGCCACAGCTGAAGGGGCCCCAGCAAACTTCCAGCTGCCAGCAAACTTCCAGCTGCCAGCTGATGATTGGCTCACAGCGGCCCCAGCAAACTTCTAGCTGCCAACTGATTGGCTCCTCTGCGGTAATGCTCATTGGGCTGTTTCCCCGCCCTTTCAGACTACAGAGCTGCTCATTGGGGGACTTTTTTTGGCTCTGCCCATGAGACCCAGCCAATCAGTCTCAAGAGCAGGAGGAGTGGGGGAGGTGGAGAGGCTTGTGGGAAGCCAGTGGTGGCAGTTGGGCTCTGAGGGTTTTTCCTGAAGAGCTGTGTGGTGCAGTGTGTGTGTTCTAAAAATAAAGTTTGTTTCTTTTGACAAGTGGCTCCTGAATTGTGCCCAGCCAGACTGTGGCAGATGCAGCACTAATTTCTAGCATATATAAATAACTCAAAAATCTTAACACCAAAAAAACAAATAGCCCAATCAATAAATGGGCCAAGGAACTGAGCAGACACTTGATTGCTTTATATATATATATATATATATATATATATATATATATATATATATATATATATATATATATATGATGATATATAAGCAATCAACAAATATATGAAAAAATGTTCACATCTCTAGCAATTAGAGAAATGCAAATCAAAACTCCTCTAAAATTTCATCTCACTCCAGTCAGAGTAGCAGCTATTAAGAATAAAAACACCATAAGTATTGGGGAGGATGGAGTGGGGGAGGCACATTCATACATTGCTGGTGGTACTGCAAATTGGTGCAGCCAAGATGCAAAGCAGTATGAAGATTCCTTGGAAAACTTGAAGTGGAACCACCATTTGACCCAGCTATCCCACTCCTCGGTGTATACCCAAAGGACTTAAAAACAGCATACTACAGGGACACAGCCACATCAATGTTTTTAGCAGCACAATTCACAATAGCTAAACTGTAGAACCAACCCAGATGCCCTTCAGTAGAGGAATGGATAGGAAAATTTGTATATATACTCAATAGAACATTACTCAGAATTAAAAGAGAATAAAATCATGGCATTTTCAAGAAAATAGATGGAGTTGGAGAATATTATGCTAAGTGAAGTAAGCCAATCCTGAAAAACCAAATACTGAGTGTTTTCTCTGATAGGAGGATGGTGATCCATAATGGGGATGGAGGGAGCATGGGAAGAATGAACAAACTTTAGATAGGACAAAGGGGAGGGAGAGGAATGAAGGGGAATGTGGGTAGGAAAGATGGTGAAATGAGATGGACATCATTACTCTAAGTACATGTATTTTAAAAAAGAATCTGAATAGACATTTCCCCAAAGAATATACACAAGTGGTTAATAAGCACATGAAAGGACACTCCACATCAATAATCATTGTGAAAAAAGCAAAACTCCAATGAAATACCATCTTGCACCCAACTAGGATGTCTATAACAAAACTATGGAAAATAATGTGGTAAAAATGTAGGGAAATCAGAATCCTCTTACACTGCTGTTAGGAATGTAGCAGAATTCAGCTGACTTGGAAAATTTTGTGCAGGTCCTCTCAATTTAAATGAAGTTGCTATGTGACCCTGAAATTCTACCCTTATATGTATATACTCTAGAGAATTTTAAATACCCTCTAGTCACACTTTCGTCACTGTGACCAAACTATCTGACAATAGCAACATAAAGGAGGACAAATTTATTTGGCTCACAGTTTCAGAGGTTTAGTTCCTAGTTAGTCAAGTCCATTGCTCTCAGACCAAGGTGAGGCAGAACATCATGGTAAAAAGGCATGGCAGGGGCTGGGGATATAGCTCAGTTGATAAAGTGATTGCTTTTCATGCACAAGGCTCTGGGTTCAATCCCCAGCACAAAAAAAAAAAAAAGTCATTCCAGAAGGAAGCACACCCCCTCATTGTGGCAGGGAAACAAGGAAAGAAAGGGGAAGGAACTGCAGGAAGGATGAACCCTTCCAGAGCATAACTTCAGTGACCAATCTTCTCCAGGTACACCCTACCTGTCTATGGTTATCATCTAGTACATTCAAACTAG
Source organism: Spermophilus citellus (assembly GCF_964194105.1). NCBI lineage: Eukaryota > Metazoa > Chordata > Mammalia > Rodentia > Sciuridae > Spermophilus > Spermophilus citellus. Next base: position 146,937,008 of record NC_138185.1, read on the forward strand.
GATGGACTGATTAGGTTATACCTCTCATAATTGAATCATTTCACTTCTGAATATTCTTGCACTAACACAGAAGCATTTGTGGGACACTTCATTTCCCAATCATAAAAATAGCAGCATTATACATAATAGTAAAAATTCATAAACAATCCACATATGCAGTAACTGATGAATGGATGAACAACTGTGGTATATATGTAATGAAACATTATGCAGCCATAAAAAGAATGGAGTACTGGTATGTGGCCCACCATGATTGCACCTGTAAAATATTATGCTAAGTGAAAGAAGCCAGACAAAAGACCACATCTTGTATGATTCCATTAAATAACATCCTGAACAAAGAATCCCACAGAGACAACGAGTAGATCAAGTGGTTTTCAGGGACTGAGTAAAGTGGGAAAATGTAGAGTGACTGCTCATGGTCACAGGGTTTCTTTTGGGGGTGAGAAAAATTCTGGTGATAGATAGTAATGCTGATTTCACAATCTTGTGAATGTAATAAAGTCAACTTTTTCACCGCTGTGACCAAAAATCTGATAAGAACAATTTTAGAGGAGGAAAAGTTTATTTAGGGTTTCCAATTTCAGAGTTCTCAGTATACAGATGGCCAACTCCATTGCTGTGGGCCTGAGGTAAGATAGAACATCAGGGTGAAATAATGTGGAGAAGAAAAGTACCCCCAAACATGACAATAAAGAAGCAGAGAGAGGGAGAGAGAGATAGAGAAAGCTCTTCTATCTGTGGACAAAATATCAACCCCAAAGGCATGCTCCCAGTGACTCATCTCTTCCATCAAAACCCTATCTGCCTACAGTTACCACCCAGTTAATCCCTATGAAGGGATTAATGTACTGATTAAGTTAGTGCTCTCATAATACAATCATTTCACCTCTATAATTTCTTGCCATAATAGTTATGTAAGTCAATACCTGTACTGACTACCTATAGATCTTGCCTATCTAGTTATCAAAATAGACACCTACCAGTCAAGAGCTTTGTCTTGTTGCACACTGTTGAATTATGATGATTGCCTCTCATGGTTACACACTACAACAGGGGCTCTTAATTTCAGCCTCCTGTTGTTGTTCTTAACAATAAGGAGTCTATTATTTGAAGATTGAATGAAAGATTGCCTCTGAACCTTCCTTTAAAATATGGTTAGTGGGTGGAGTCACTGGATTTATAAAATATATCCTTTGATTGTGGCAAGCTCTCTTAGATCTTTGGATCCTTCATTAAACATCTGTAAAGCAGTTCTAGCGAAGGTAGGCAGACCTGTGACCCACCAGAAGGTCAGACCCAGCAACCTGCGGAGTGACAGAGCTGCCCCACGCGCCTGCAGGGTAGGCGGACCTGCGACCCACCAGCAGAAAAGGTCCAGTGGCCTGCTGAGGGGCAGGTCCGCCCCCTCCCCCCGTGCCTGGAAGGTAGACGGATCTGTGACCACCGGCAGATCAGGCCCAGCGGCCTGCTGAGGGGCGGAGCCGCCCCCTCCCCCTGCACCTGCAAGGTAGGCGGACCTGCGACCCACCAGCAGGTCAGGCCCAGCAACCTGCGGAGTGACAAAGCTGCCCCACGCGCCTGCAGTGTAGGCAGACCTGCAACCGACCAGCAGAGCAGACCTAGCGGCCCGCCAGCATGGTAGACAGATCACCCCAATTGGAGGAGGATCACAGCCACTACCTGCCCTGCAAGGGAGATTTTTCAACTATACAAGAGCAATATAAATAAATAGAGGGAAAATTTCAAAAACACAACAGTTTCACCAAGCAGAAAGAAACGCGAGCAGTATGAAAAGACAAGGAAAGAAAGGACCACAAGCAATGCAGGTCAACTCAACTGTAGAAGAGGTAATAGCTGCAACAGATGGAGTGTCAGATAAAGAGTTCAGGATATACATGCTTCAGATGATCTGGAGTCTCAAGGAAGACATGAGACAGCAAAATCAGACAATGAAAGATCACTTTGACAAGGAACTACATAAACAAATCCAGGAAGCAAAAGACCAACTATACAGGGAGTTAGAAGTTATAAAAAATAAACAAACAGAAATCCTAGAAAGGCAGGAAGCAATAAACCAACTTAAAAACTCAATTGAGAATACTACCAGCAGAGTAGAACACTTAGAAGATAGAACATCAGACAATGAAGACAAAGTATTTCAACTTGAAAAGAACATAGACAGCTCAGCAAGACAGTTAAGAAACCATGAGCAGAACATCCAAGAGATATGGGATAACATAAAGAGACCAAACTTAAGAGTCATTGGGATACAGGAAGGCATGGAGGTCCATACCAAAGGAATAAACAATCTATTCAATGAAATAATACGAGAAAACTTCCCAGACTTGAAGAATGAGACAGAATCCCAAATCCTAGAAGCCTACAGGACGCCGAATGTGCAAAATCATAAGAGATCCACACCTAGACACATTATAATGAAGATGCCAAACATACAGAATAAAGAGAGAACTTTAAAAGCTACAAGAGAAAGGAAGCAGATTACATTTAGGGGTAAACCAATCAGGATAACAGCTGATCTCTCAACACAGACTCTGAAAGCTAGAAGATCCTGGAAAAACATATTTCAAACACTGAAAGAAAATGGGTTCCAACCAAGAATCGTGTATCCGGCGAAATTAAGCTTCAGGATGGAAGATGAAATTAAAACCTTCCATGATAAACAAAAGTTAAAAGAATTTGCAGCTAGAAAACCATCTCTTCAAAAAATCCTTGGCAAAACATTACAGGAAGATGAAATGGAAAATAACAATGAAAACCAACAGTGGGAGGTAGAACAGTAAAGGGGGGAAAGTAATCAAAGAGGAAAACAAATCAGGTTTATTAACATTAATAAACAAATATGGCTGGAAGAACAAACCATATCTCAATAATAACCCTAAATGTTAATGGCTTAAACTCACCGATTAAGAGACACAGGCTAGTTGACTGGATCACAAAACAAGACGCAACAATATGCTGCCTACAGGAGACACATTTGATAGGAAAAGATATACATAGACTGAAGGTGAAAGGTTGGGAAAAATCATATCACTCATATGGACTGCGGAAACAAGCAGGAGTGTCCATACTCATATCTAATAAAATAGATTTCAAGCCAAAGTTAATCAAAAGGGATAAAGAGGGACACTACATACTGCTCAAGGGAAACATATACCAACAAGACATAACAATCATAAATATATATGCCCCAAACAATGGTGCAGCTATGTTCATCGAGCAAACTCTTCTCAAGTTCAAGAGTCAAATAGACCACCATACAATAATTATGGGAGACTTCAACACACCTCTCTCACCACTGGACAGATCTTCCAAAGAAAAGTTAAATAAGGAAACTATAGAACTCAATAACACAATTAATAACCTAGACTTAATTGACATATATAGAATATACCACCCAACATCAAGCAGTTACACTTTTTTCTCAGCAGCACATGGATCCTTCTCAAAAATAGATCATATATTATGTCACAGGGCAACTCTTAGACAATATAAAGGAGTAGAGATAATACCATGCATCTTATCTGATCATAATGGAATGAAACTGAAAATCAATGATAAAAGAAGGAAGGGAAAATCATGCATCACTTGGAGAATGAACAATAGGTTACTGAATGATCAATGGGTTTTAGAAGACATCAAGGAGGAAATTAAAAACATCTTAGAGTTAAATGAAAACACAGACACAACATATCGGAATCTATGGGACACATTGAAAGCAGTTCTAAGAGGAAAATTCATTGCTTGGAGTTCATTCCTTAAAAAAAGAAAAAAACCAACAAATAAATGATCTCATAATTCATCTCAAGCAAAACAACAGCAAAAGAAGTAGAAGACAAGAAATAATTAAAATCAGAGCTGAAATAAATGAAATCGAAACAAAAGAAACAATTGAAAAAATTGACAAAACTAAAAGTTGGTTCTTTGAAAAAATAAATAAAATCGACAGACCCTTAGCCATGCTAACGAAGAGAAGAAGAGAGAGAACTCAAATTACTAGCATACGGGATGAAAAAGGCAATATCACAACAGACACTTCAGAAATACAGAAGATAATCAGAAATTATTTTGAATCCTTATACTCCAATAAAACAGAAGATAGTGAAGGCATCGATAAATTTCTTAAGTCATATGATCTGCCCAGATTGAGTCAGGAGGATATAGACAACCTAAACACACCAATAACAATAGAGGAAATAGAAGAAACCATCAAAAGACTACCAACTAAGAAAAGCCCAGGACCGGATGGGTATACAGCAGGGTTTTACAAAACCTTTAAAGAGGAACTAACACCAATACTTTTCAAGCTATTTTAGGAAATAGAAAAAGAGGGAGAACTTCCAAATACATTCTACGAGGCCAACATCACCCTGATGCCTAAACCAGACAAAGACACTTCAAAGAAAGAAAACTACAGACCAATATCTCTAATAAACCTAGATGCAAAAATCCTCAATAAAATTCTGGCGAATCGGATTCAAAAACATATCAAAAAAATTATACACCATGATCAAGTAGGATTCATCCCTGGGATGCAAGGCTGGTTCGATATATGGAAATAAATAAATGTTATTCACCACATCAATAGACTTAAAAATAAGAACCATATGATCATCTCGATAGATGCAGAAAAAGCATTAGACAAAGTACAGCATCCCTTTATGTTCAAAACTCTAGAAAAATTAGGGATAACAGGATCATACCTCAACATTGTAAAAGCAATCTATGAGAAGCCACAGGCCAGCATCATTCTGAATGGAGAAAAATTGAAGGCATTCCCTCTAAAATCTGGAACAAGACAGGGATGCCCTCTCTCACCACTTCTGTTCAACATAGTCCTCGAAACACTGGCCAGAGCAATTAGACAGACGAAAGAAATTAAAGGCATAAAAATAGGAAAAGAAGAACTTAAATTATCACTATTTGCAGATGACATGATTCTATACCTAGCAGACCCAAAAGGGTCTACAAAGAAACTATTAGAGCTAATAAATGAATTCAGCAAAGTGGCAGGATATAAAATCAACATGCATAAATCAAATGCATTCCTGCATATCAGCAACAAATCCTCTGAAACGGAAATGAGGACAACTACTCCATTCACAATATCCCCCCAAAAAATAAAATACTTGGGAATCAACCTAACAAAAGAGGTGAAAGACTTATACAATGAAAACTACAGAACCCTAAAGAGAGATATAGAAGAAGACCTTAGAAGATGGAAAAATATACCCTGTTCATGGATAGGCAGAACTAACATCATCAAAATGGCGATATTACCAAAAGTCCTCTATAAGTTCAATGCAATGCCAATCAAAATCCCAACAGCATTTCCTGTAGAAATAGATAAAACAATCATGAAATTTATATGGAATAATAAAAGACCCAGAATAGCAAAAACAATGCTAAGCAGAAAGTGTGAATCAGGCGGTATAGCGATACCAGACTTCAAACTATACTACAGAGCAATAGTAACAAAAACAGCATGGTACTGGTACCAAAACAGGCAGGTGGACCAATGGTACAGAATAGAGGGCACAGTAACCAATCCACAAAACTACAACTATCTTATATTTGATAAAGGGGCTAAAAGCATGCAATGGAGGAAGGATAATATCTTCAACAAATGGTGCTGGGAAAATTGGAAATCCATTTGCATCAAAATGAAACTGAATCAATAGGACACCCATAGCGCAAGAGTTAACAACTAGAATCAACAAATGGGACTTACTCAAACTAAAAAGTTTTTTCTCAGCAAAAGAAACAATAAGAGAGGTAAACAGGGAGCCTACATCCTGGGAACAAATCTTTACTCCACACACTTCAGATAGAGCCCTAATATCCAGAGTATACAAAGAACTCAAAAAATTAGACAACAAGATAACGAATAACCCAATCAACAAATGGGCCAAGGACCTGAACAGACACTTCTCAGAGGAGGACATACAATCAATCAATAAGTACATGAAAAAATGCTCACCATCGCTAGCAGTCAGAGAAATGCAAATCAAAACCACCCTAAGATACCATCTCACTCCAGTAAGATTGGCAGCCATTATGAAGTCCAACAACAACAAGTGCTGGAGAGGATGCGGGGAAAAGGGTACACTTGTTCATTGTTGGTGGGACTGCAAATTGGTGCAGCCAATTTGGAAAGCAGTATGGAGATTTCTTGGAAAGCTGGGAATGGAACCACCATTTGACCCAGCTATTCCCCTTCTCGGTCTATTCCCTAAAGACCTAATAAGAGCATGCTACAGGGACACTGCTACATCGATGTTCATAGCAGCACAATTCACAATAGCAAGATTGTGGAACCAACCTAGATGCCCTTCAATAGATGAATGGATAAAAAAAAATGTGGCATTTATACACAATGGAGTATTACTCTGCATTAAGAAATGACAAAATCATAGAATTTGGAGGGAAATGGATGGCATTAGAGCAGATTATGCTAAGCGAAGCTAGCCAATCCTTAAAAAACAAATGCCAAATGAATTCTTTGATATAAGGGAAGTAACCAAGGACAGGGTAGGGATGAAGAGCTTGAGAAGAAGATTAACATTAAACAGGGATGAGAGGTGGGAGGGAAAGGGAGAGAGAAGGGAAATTGCATGGAAATGGAAGGTGATCCTCAGGGTTATACAAAATTACATATAAGAGGAAATGAGGGGTAAGAGAAGAATAATACAAGTGGAAGAAATGATTTACAGTAGAGGGGGTAGAGAGAGAAGAGGGGAGGGGAGGGAAGGGGAGGGGGGATAGTAGAGGATAGGAAAGGCAGCAGAATACATCAGACACTAGAATGGCAATATGTAAATCAATGGAAGTGTAACTGATGTGATACAGCAATTTGTATACGGGGTAAAAATGGGAGTTCATAACCCATTTGAATCAAATTGTGAAATATGATATATTAAGAACTATGTAATGTTTTGAACGACCAACAATAAAAAAAAGCAGTTCTAGCACTTATTTCACTTATTCTGGGCCATCCTTCTGCCCAAATGTCAAAGGCATTAAAGTCTTAATACATAAATTATTTCCATGTAAATAATCTCCATTGTCTAATTTATGTATTAAGACTTTAATGCCTTTGACATTTGGGCAGAAGGATGGCCCAGAATAAGTGAAATAAGTCTTGTTCTTCCTCATCCATTGTCTTGTGCTTCCTCATCCATTACTAAATCAGTTTTCTTGATTTCTGAAGTGCTTAGTAGCCACTTCATGAAGTTCCTTTCATGGAATTTCCCCTTCTTCCAGAAGTAGGCTCGATATTTCCTTAGTCTAGGATTATGTAACTAGTTATTTTCTAGTAACAGTGAGGCATGATCTTGAGATGGATGTGTATTATATTGCAAGGCACACACCTTAGTTGATGCCTTCCCTTTTCAACAGGCAATGTGAGGGAGCCTTTTTCCATATTAATGACCAAAAGATTCAAAGGAAAATATTCTCATATTAGAAACCAGATTCTAACATTTTCTTTACTTGGACCCTGACTTTAGATGAGTTTCCACAGTTGTGAATTCAGGCTTTTTTACAATTCCTCCACTCTCATAATGGGTGTTTGTTCTAGACTTTTAGCACAGCCAGTAACTGTGAGCATTGTGCACATTGCTTATGCACTACCATGGACCTTTCATTTTTCTCACCATGGCCTGACTTGATAGCTGAATGACCTCTGCCTGCTCTTTACTTCTGCCAGTGCTTTGGGTCCTAATTTATAATCAGCCTGCTCACTATTCTTATAAAGTAACATAATCTCACCTCTCTCAAATTCTAGACATCTATCTCAACCTAAACAATCCCAGGCCAGAGTCTTGCTAACTGAGATGTTGCCCTGTGTGCAAGGTTATCGTCATCTTACCACCAACAACAGGGGCCTCTTGCCATCGGGCCTGTGAGTGATTCAATTTTAACATCCCAATTTGAGCATGTTTCCATAGGGTCACTACTAGTGTTAACTCCCTTAATTTGTGTTTACTTAGAGATCTCTGATATAAGAATTTGAGTACAAATAGTTTCACTGGCAGAAGTGATCTCAGAAAAAACCTGTACTTTCCTGATAGATAAAGTGAGACCAAAGAGGAAGAGAATGCAACAACCCATGTGTTACCCAGCAGCATAGCACTGCCAGCAACTGAGATTCATTCCCTTTCTGGAAGTCTGGAAACCACATACAACATGCACCTAGGAATTAGCCTAGCCTGTGTGCATAGAGGGTGCTGTAGTATTTATTAGTATTGCCTGGAGGTTGCTTTCTAAGACATTAAATCCCTCACTCTTCTCTTCCTACCCAAAGTGTAAAGTACAACAGGATTAGCCAAACAGCTTTCAATCAAGAGTGGTAACTTTTTGCATTTTAGCTTGTATATAAATGTTATATGCTGAGGAGATGAGACCAGGATACTGGCAAAATAGGCTACACAGTAATTATTTTCAAATTTATATATACAGTCTAGACTTTTGGGTTAGTATTTCACTGTTGTGACTAAAGCACCTGATATAAATAACTTATTAGGAGCAAGGATTTATTTTGGCTCATGTTTTAAGAGTTTGAGTCCATGATGAGCTGCCTGCATTGCTTTAAGGCAGAACATCATGGAGAAAAGATGCTTATCTCACAGCCAGGAGGCCGAAGGAGAATGGGGGGGGGGGCAGGATAGAGACTAGAAATGCCCTTCTAGGGCATTCCTCTAGTGACCTCCTTCCAATTATGCCCCACCACCTGCAACTATCAACATTTCTCAGCAGTCCCTTCTGCTAGCAATGGATTCATTGACTGCTGAGGTCAGAGCCCTCATTATCCACCCCTGCCAATTGCTATATTGGTGTCCAAGTCTTCTACACATGAACCTTAGGAAGACATTCTAGATTCAAACCATAATACCTTCTCTCCTGAACTCTGAACTCATATATCCAGGAGTTATTCAGTCTCCCCAGTTTGACTCAGAATCAGAATTTCAATTCAATAGGTCTAAAATTATCCTCTTTATCTTTCTTCCAAAATGTCTACACATACCATTTTTAGCCATGTTACTTAATGGCAACTTCATCTGTTTAGCTTTGTAGGCTAAAACATCTGGAATCGGGCATGATTGGTCTATTATATTTGTATTCGATAATGATCTTCAGGAAATCCTATTGCCTCTAATGTTGAAACACATTTAGAATCTGACCACGACTTTTGCTTCCCATGTTCCCTTCAAGTGTGGGCTGTTGTAACAGCTGGCCTGAATTAGTCAACTTGCTACAAGTCTAGACTCCTATCCACCCTGACCTTTTCCAGCACAGCATTCAGTTTTTCTCCAAAATCCTGATCAGTATTAACACCTCTCTACTCAAAATTCTCCAAATCCTCACCATTTTACCTAGGAAGAGAAGGCAATATACTGATTATTTATTATTTTCTCTTTTTTTAATTTTTACTACTTTTATTATCATATCTGAACTAATGTTTGATGTATTTATTCTAAACTTGGTATGTGAAGAAAGTAATTTCTGGTTAATTTTTGTTTGATATCATTGAACCAACCTTTATTATGTATTGCTATATAATTTCTTTTATTTTTAAAATGTTATTTTCTCATGTTTTTATGTATCTCTTCAGGGTTTTTTTATATATACTTTTTCATTTTTTAAATGTCTTTCTGTATAAAAAAGATCAATTATTTTCATTTTTTTTCTCTAATCCACTCAAAGTTCTGTGGATTAGAAAAACTTCCATTTTGGCAGATCAAGGGCTCAGGACTACACGGTTTGTCAGATGTGTGGTGCATGTGCTGGATAAGGAGTTAAAATTAGCATGACTATGTGGTGAGTCTGGGTATCACAAGATGGTAAATATAGTTAACCAGGTGGAGTTTAATATTATTGTGTTTCTTTTGCAGACACAAAGATTTTTAAAAGCACTTTTATACCTGTTCACTTTTTGAATGCTTCTACTGTTGACTTTATATTTAATTTATTAGGATTCTTCAGAGAAAATCAACACAGATACATATATATAAAGAGACAGAAAAACAGAGACACATACTTGCAAGTCCAGAATCTGCAGTGTCAGCCATGGAGACCCAGGAGAGTGGGCGGCAAGGATGATGTCTAAAGGGGAGGACCCCTCCTGCTTGGGAACACTGGTCTTTTTTTTAATCCTAGCCTTCATTATGGAGGGCAGTCTACTTTACTCAAAGTGCAATTTAAATGTATCATTCAAAAGCACCCTCTAAGTTGACACATAAAATTAACAACATTTTTAGTGTCCTTCCCTTCCTCCAAATCAAGCATTATCTTCATCTGGCTGTTACAAATTTCTATGTAATTCTTTATATTATGTATTTGTACCGACATGATAACCATACTTCAGAAACAAATTACATTGAAGCTGGTAGCCTGTTTCTGTAATCTTTATTTAATAATTACCATCAGTGTGTTTTAAAGAGGGAAACCAAACTTACAAAAATTTTGTGGCTAATTTTAAGTGAAAGACGATTATCTGATGTCAATATAGAACATGAGACTTCTTGGTTCACTCAGAGGCTGTCTTGGTAGTGAATCCCTTATAAATCTGGTTGTGCATACAGTGAGTGTCACATGAATGGTTGTAAATGTGGTAATGGTTCAGCAGAACATTCTGGGATATTTGTAATCAGCAAAGATCCATTGGTGGGAGAAGCCTGCATTACATCAATAATATTGATAAGTAAGCAGCCTATCAATTATGGCAGATGTCCAGAGTAACCCATAACCAGGAGACTGTATGATACCTGACAATATAAATCCAGAGATGACAAATATTCTGTCACATTCAAATCTGACTCCTAGTATGAATAAATTTTCTTCAGTATTATGCTTGATTAAAAACTATATAAAATCATGTGCAGAATATATAAATACATAAATTTTCAGTGTATTTTCAGAATCTCTGTATTTAATTTGATTATATAAAGGAAAAAATTTTAGTCTATTAACTAGATAAGGACATGTATTTTTCTGATTAAATTATTAAAATAATTTCAATCATGCTCATTTAATAGGGCAGATCTTTGAAATTTCCTTCTTGTGTTACCTGGGGAAAAGAATGAGATTTATTACCACAAATTTCCACTCTAGGATGATTTATTCCCCAGCCTCCATTATGGGAGTTGATCACGAGTGTCCCATCATTAAAGTGTTCTTAATTCTGTGGGGCAGAGGATATATATGTATTATATCTTAAATCCAAAGAAAGCTGAAGTCTGGAGTTTTCTGTCTTCTTAAAATGATGCTCTCCTCAAATTATCTTTTAGGAGGCAGGAGAAAGATGCAAATAAATAACATCTGTAATAAAATTGTAAGTGGTTTCAAAAGCTCAATTCAAGCATGTATAGAAGGTGTGATATACAAATTTGGTGACCTGCAATTTCAGCATTGAGCACCTTACCTCTAGGTAAGTAAAGAGCTTTTGACATGGATATGAACACATTTTAAGATATGAGTCTAATAGAGACTCATTTATTCTATTATCTTATACTTTGTCACTTGAGTGCATCATAATAATTTGTTACTTAAAATTAAATTTTATCATTGTAAGATGTGTTTTTCTATCTGTGGTTCTGTGGTTCCTTGTATTTAAATTTTAAAATGCTATTATTTTTATGCAAAATTAACCTACTGTTTTCTGATAATAAACTTAATACTCATTTAACAATTTTAGAATTGTTAAATTATAAAGAGTTCTCCGAAATTAGAACTCTATTTGAGGGCTGGGGATGTGGCTCAAGTGGTAGCGCACTCGCCTGGCATGCGTGCGGCCCGGGTTCGATTCTCAGCACCACATACAAACGAAGATGTTGTGCCCGCCGAAAATTAAAAAATAAAGATTAAAAAAATTCTCTCTCTCTCTCTCTCTCTCTCTCTCTCTCTCTCTCTCTCTCTGTCTCTCACTCTCTCTTTAAAAAAAAGAACTCTATTTGAGTCTATTTTATATTTTTAATATCCATCTCATTAGAACATTATTGAATTATAATTTATGTATCATAAAGTTAATTCATTTTTAGAGTACAATTCAATGGTTGATTTTAGAATACAGTTGACTCAAAAGCAAGTAAGAGATCTTTATATTAATCTCCTTAGTTTTCCACTTGATTATTTTAACTATCCACTTAATCTTCATTTAAAAGAAACACTAAATTAAATTATATTTTTAAATTACATGTGAAAACTTTCATAGGTACAAAAAAGGTAAAGAATACAAGTAGAGGTACTGATCTATGGCATGTGTGATACACACTAGGATGGCTGTCAGGCTAACAGCCAAACCTGCAAATGTTGTTCAGTTGTGATTATGTTCATGGTGTCCACAAGGCATTAGTTAACACTTTAGACTAAAACTATATTACATTTTAATTTAAAAGAATGAAAATTAAAATAAATTAAAATCCTCATGTAACTATGCTATTATTAGATCTCTTTCCTCAAAGATGTTCTCTGAGAATATGATACATGCCATTCTGTAACACATACAACACAATAGTGCTGTTAACATAAAATATCTAAAGAACAAACATAATCTAGTTTTAAGGGCTGGGCTTGTGGCTCAGTGGTAGAGAGCTTGCCTCGCATGTGTGAGACCCTGGGTTTGATCCTCAGCACCACATTAAAACAAAAAAAAAGATAAATACAAATAAAGATAATCTAGTTTTAAGATCTGAGACTATCCTGTGTTTATAAGCAACACCTTAATACACTTTACATTCAGAACCTGGTTTTCTAGCTTAAATAATACTTGTTCTCTTAAATTTGTCATCCACTGCTTCTCCTGACTCAGGACAGAGATACATTGATTGGTATTTGGGTATATATACAGACACCCACCAAATTTTTTTCCTTGTTTTTTTTGTTTTGTTTTGTTTTTGTTTTTGTTTTTGTGGACATCAATGGGGAGGAGGTGTGTGTGCAATTTTCTATGTTTGACATAATAATAATTTTAAACTAAGTTGCAACTTCAATTTTTAGGTCTGATGTTTAAAAAGAATTGCCCATGGACAATGGTATGTACCCTGGTGGGTAAATAAAAAACCAGGAAATCCTCTTAAGGATTATTGGTTCATTCTCTGCACTAGATTACTTCTACATCTCCCATGGACAAAGGCTCCAAAGGGAGGGGGAAAAATGTTTCAACAGCTCTCACCTATGCTGAAGTCTTCTAGAATGTACAACTACCCCCATGGAAACACTAAAGTCTGAAAGAGGCAGATGTACATGTTGGTATGGACTTGTTTATAAAATTCCATCTATTGTTAAATTATCTGTTACATATGAAACTTATATTGAAACAACCCCTAGCTGATCACTTTCATGTGCCTGACAGTTGATAGCACTTTCACTTAACACCTCTCTTCCCTTCCTTCCTTCATTCTTTTCTACTTTCGTTCCTTTCTTCTTTCCTTCATCCTATTTGCCTGCCTTCCTGATTTTTCTACCATTCTATCTTCCTGCCTTTGCTTATATTTTAATTGATAAAATTATATATATTTATGGTGTACAAATTATATATATTTATGATGTACAAATATATATATTTTCATATATGTTGTGGGATGGCTAAGTCAAGCTATTTTACATGCATTCTCTAAAAAATTGCCATTTTTTTGTAGTTAGAACATTTAAAATCTGCTGTCTCCACAACATTGAAGTATACAATATACTGTTGCTAGCTATGATGTTAAATAGATTATCTTGTGTAACTACAACTTTTTGCCTTTTTACCAACTTTGCCTATATTCTCTCACCTCCCACCATCTGATAACTACATTATACTCTGTTTTTATGAATTCCACTTTTCTAGATTCCACATATTATTAAGATCATGCAATATTTGTCTTTCTGTGAGTGAGGACTCCCCTTCTCATAATGTGCTCTAGGTTCTTCCAACCTGACATAAATGACATCATTACCATTTCTTTGTGTTGATGCAGGACAGAATCTGATATCTGGGACAATGGAAATTAAAAATTATTCGGTGGTGTCAGAATTTGTATTGCATGGACTCTGTTCTTCACAATATCTACAAAAATTTTTATTTGTATTTTTCTCTGGGATGTATGTAGCCATTATTCTGGGTAACCTCCTCATTGTGGTCACTGTAATTTCTGCCCCCAACTTGCAGTCCTCACCTATGTACTTCCTGCTAGGGAATCTGTCCTTCTTGGATATGTGGCTGTCCTCATTTGCCACCCCCAAGATGATCAGAGATTTCCTTAGTGATAGAAAGATAATCTCCTTTGGAGGATGTATGTTTCAAATCTTTCTCTTGCACTTTACTGGAGGGGCTGAGATGGTGCTGCTGGTTTCCATGGCCTATGACAGATACGTGGCCATATGCAAACCCTTGCATTACATGACAATGATGAGCCGGCAGACTTGCATCAAGCTCGTGCTCATTTCCTGGGTCATTGGATTTCTGCATTCCATCAGTCAAGTAGCCTTTACTGTGAATTTACCTTACTGCGGCCCCAATGAGGTGGACAGCTTCTTCTGTGACCTTCCTCTGGTGATCAAACTTGCCTGCATGGACACCTATGTCTTGGGTATACTTATGATCTCAGACAGTGGCTTGATTTCCGTCAGCTGTTTCCTGCTGGTCATGATCTCCTACACTGCCATCCTCCTCAGTGTCCGGCAGCGTGCTGCAGGAGGTGTCACCAAAGCTCTGTCCACTTGCTCGGCCCATATCATGGTGGTCACACTTTTCTTTGGGCCCTGCATTTTCATTTACCTGTGGCCCTTTAGTAGGTTTTCTGTGGACAAGCTCTTGTCTGTGTTTTACACTATTTTCACTCCACTCTTGAACCCCCTTATCTACACATTGAGAAATGAGGAGATGAAAACAGCTATGAAGAAACTGTGGAACCAAGTTGTGAATTTTCACTGACTTCCTGCTTTCCATGGTCTCTCATGCTTCCACTTATTCAGGAGATATAGATTCTTAAATATGATTCTTAGCAAAGATTTCTTTCTGACCTGTGTTTACATAATTATAATATGTTCTGTAAAAGGTGATTTACTGCAACAAAATTATTTATATCATTTATATACATATTTTCATATATATATGAATGCCTATGTAGATGATGCATAATTGTCACCCATATACATTTTAAAGTTAACTCTATGATTACCTTTCTCTGTTAAAACATGATTTATGTTACTAGTTATTTTGCTTAAAATGTTGATACAAAATTAATTTTCATTTCATAGTCATAGCCTATTATAGCAATGGGAAATATTCAAAACATGATATATTTGGCACTCAGAGGGTAGACTGGGTTTAAATAATAAATGCCCACTGCATTTGTATACTGATTTTGATAAGCTTGAGAGGACAAAATAGTTCACTAATTCAAGATACTATCAATTTTAAAAATCATATTTTTCCTTGTGTATATTATGCTTAATGCTTTTATTTTTTAAAAAAATGCTTGCAACTGATAGGCAATTTCAGTAGTTAGTTGTAACTGGGAAAATGAATATTTTATTAAAATTTATTTTTATGGCTAAATTATTTCTATTATGTTACAGTTAATATGCATACCGTTATTAAATTAATACATTACACTTAAAGTTGATTCTCAATAAGCACTACATCTTTTACTGAGATGATCCTACCCTTTGGGCCATCATTTAATAGGAAGTATGTTCTTGGATTCCACAAATTCAGATCTTATGCTGAATTTTTGTTTTTATTTTTTTATTGGCCCTTTTTAGTTATACATAACATTAGGATTCATTTTGTCACACTTATAAAATCATGGAATATGATTTTCTCAAATTCAATTCCCATTACTTCCTCTTCTCTCTCTCCTCTTCCCTTCCCTTGTTTTCTTTTCTCTACTGATCTTTCTGCTATTTACTTATAGGTTTTCTTTTAAAATTAGTGTCTTTTGGATGTACATGATGGTAAGATTCACTGTAGCGTATTCATACATGTACATAGGAAAGTTCCTCCCTTATCCCATCCCCTTTCCCTCCCACTCAATCCCCTTCATATACTCCACTGATTTTTCTTCCACCTTGATAGAATCCCCCCTTTTTTCCTCTTTTCTTTTCTCTCCCTCTTCCTCTTAATCTCCCTCTTCCTCTTAATCTCCCTATTTCTCTCTCTCTCTCTCTCTCTCTCTCTCCCTCCCTCCCTCCCTCCCTCCCTCCCTCCTTCTTTCTTATTGTCTTGTTCCCCTCACCCCCTTTATTTTGGACTTGTTCCTGAATACTACAAAGACTATCATTAAACAACAGTTGAATTTGACTTTAAATAAATTAACCTTCAGAAATTCAAGCAATTTTCTCACAGGTTGACTTGGAAACATCAAACTAAAGGAAAGGATTAGAAATTGAATAAATTAAATAACCAGATGAAACTTCCAAAATTGTTGAACTTAGTCTTCAATCAGAGAAACATGCTGTGGATATTTTCTGACATCCCTTATTACTGCAACTCTACACATGTGCATAAATATAATAGACCATACAAGAATTCCAATTTTGTCTTAAGATTATATCCTTTACCTGCTATTATAACAATACTGTATTTCTATTTTAAAGACTTTGCACATAATTAATTTTTTAAGAGAAAGAGAGAATTTTTTAATATTTATTTATTTTTTTTTTTTGGTTCTTAGCGGACACAACATCTTTGTTTTGTATGTGGTGCTGAGGATCGAACCTGGGCTGCACGCATGCCAGGCGAGCACTCTACTGCTTGAGCCACATCCCCAGCCCACATAATTAATTTTTATAATCAGTTCCGCTTATGTATATGAACATTTAAAGAGCTTAAGAGGATGTCAATGTTTGCCTTAGTTATTGATATAATACTGACTATTGACAGTAATAGATCATAGAGGTATTTTTATTTGATTTTTTAGTAAGATTAATTTTACATGTTAGTATGACTCCATCCCACTTATTGATTCTTGGTTTTAATTCTTGCACTATAGGAGTCTTATTAAGGAAGTTAGGGCCTAATCCCACATGATGAAGATTAGGGTCTACTTTTTCTTCTATTAGACGCAGAGTCTCTGGTTGTCTTCCTAGGTTCTTGATCCACTTTGAGTTGAGTTTTGTGCATGGTGAGAGAGAGGATTTTAATTTCATTTTGTTGCATATAGATTTCCAGTTTTCCCAGCACCATTTATTGAAGAGGCTATCTTTTCTTCAATGCATGTTTTTGGTGCCTTCGTCTTATATAAAATAATTGCACATAGCCACATCAATGTTTATAGCAGCACAATTCACAATAGCTAAACTGTGGAACCAACCTAAATGTCCTTCAGTAGATGAATGGATTAAAAAATGTGGCATAAGGGGATAGGAAAGGTAGCAGAATACAACAGTCGCTAATATGCCATTATGTAAAAATGTGAGTGTATAACCAATGTGATTCTGCAATTTGTATTTGGGGTAAAAATGGGAGTTCATAACCCAATTGAGTCAAATGTATGAAAGATGATATATCATGAGCTTTGTAATGTTTTGAACAACCAATAAAAAATATAAAAAAAATGTGGCATACATATACAATGGAATATTATTCAGCAATAAAAGTTTAAAAATATGGCATTTGCATGTAAATAGGTGCAGTTGGAGAAGATAATGCTAAGTGAAGTTAGCCAATCCCCAAAAAACAAATGGTGAATGCTATCTCTGATATAATGTGACTGACTTATAGTGGGGTAGGAAGAGGGCGCATGGGAAAAATAGACTAACTCTAGATAGGGTATTAGCAAAGGTGGTGGAATGTGATGGACATCATTATTTAAAGTACATGTATGAAGACATGAATTGGTGTGAAAATACTTTATATAAAAACAGAGATATGAAAAATTGTGTTCTTTATGTATAATAAGAATGTGATCCATTCTGCTGTCATGTATTTAAAAAATAAAAGCAATTAAAAAACAAAAAACAAAGAAATTGTACATGTTAATGGTGCTCTGTGTGAAATTTAACATTTCAATACATGCATCAGCATATATGAATCAAATCCAGCATCCCTCTATTCACCTTTTTTCCCCACATCCAATGCTTTTTTTTTCTGAGAACTGGTCTCACTAAGTTGCTTAGGGCCATGCTAACTTGTTGAAACTAGCTTTGAACTCATGATCCTCCTGTCTTAACCTTTTGAGTTGCTGGTATTATAGGTTTGTGCCACAGTGTCTGGTCCTTTATTCGCTCTTTCTACTTTCTAGTAATCACTATTTCATAATCAGGTTGACAGTTTTTAAAATTTTGCATGTGAGAAAGAACAGGTTATACTTCTTTATGGAATTTGGCTTTTCCTTAACATAATGTCCTCCTGTCTTATCCATTTTGCCTCCAAGAGCAGCTTTTCATTATTCTTTATGGTTGAATAATATTTCATTTTGCACATATACCATATTTTGTTTATCCATTTTTCCATTGAGGTGTACCTCGATTAATTCTGTATCTTGGCTATTGTGAGTAGTCAGATACTTATGGCATGAGGTTATTTCCTTGTTAAACTGATTTAGTTACATTTGGAGATATACAAAGAAGTATAATAGCTGGATCATATGATAGCTCATTTTTTAGTTTATTGAGGAAAATTAATATTGTTCTACATGTTTCTACCATCTTTATCATCAAAATGAAACAGATGCTATTTATACATATGGTTATTAAATAAATAAATATTTTTTGAACATGTACTATATTCATATTTTAGACACTGAACTAGTTTTGGAGGTAGAATATTTAAGAACATATATTCCCAGACTCTCAAATCTTTCAGTTTAATGGAATGAAGGCAAGTAGACAGGAACAAAATATACATAGGACATGTTGTAAAAGCCCATTAAAGGAAACAACCTAGGTTTATAGTTAGGGAAAGGGAAATTGTGTGTGTGTGTGTGTGTGTGTGTGTGTGTGTGCGTGCATGTGTGTGTTTTCAGCACAGGAACACTCACATAGAAAGTTCCTTAATATATGATCACATGAGGTTTCAAACCTCTTAGAACTATCCAGTGACTCATACTCCATTTCTAATCTCTACTCCAGTTTCCATCTTTCTTTGACCAATTCATATTCATTCCTGAGGATGAATATGAATCATTGCACTGTCAGTCTAGGTGCGGACATCTCGGGGTTTAGTTAGTTGTGTAAGCTGATGTGCATGGCTGTTGGATGTGTTAGTGAAACTCAAGTACAAGAAACCATCAGTTTCTGTTTTGTGAAAATTATGGGCTCTGGTATGGAACTTCTCATTGTCAGTTCAGAGGAAGCCACAAATTGCAAATTAAAGGAGTTACTATCTGTGGAAGTGTTTGTGAAATTCATTTCCCATTCAACTCAGGGGTCTTAACCACTGCAGCCCTTTTTATTTTATTTTTTATTTTGGGATAAGTTCTCACTAATTTGATGAGGCTAGCTTCAAACTTGAGATTCTCCTGCCTCAGCCTCCCGAGTCGCATGGGCCACCACACCTGGCTCATTTCCCATTTTTTAATGAGGTAATTTAAATGCGTGATACAGTGTAGGCTTTTTTTAAAAAGCAAGCAAGCCAGCCTCAGTGTGGCTTACCTGTAATCCCAGCTACTTGGGAGTCTGAAGCAGAAATATTGCAAGTCTGAGGCCAGCCTGGCAACAATGATACCCCACACTCAAACATAAAATGCAAATAATATGGCTCTGTAATTGACATTAGGATTTAAATTGTAGGAATTTTAATTGTAGGTATTAATCTCAGAAGTCTGCTTTTCACTGTAAGCTGCGTCAACTCACTCTTAATCACTACTAGCATTAAAAATTATTGGATATTTGCTAATGTCAACCACTTGCACAAAATACTGTTTAGAAAGATTTTCTTATGAGAAAATGCTCTATTAAGGGAGCAGGATGTGTTACCAGAAGTATATCACTAGGATATACTAATTCTAACAATGCAACCTCCTAAAATATATTGTTTATGGCTAAAAGACAAGGTCAATAAGAAATTTCTGAGAAGTTCAAGGAATCTGACATATTCCTTCTTCTTTTTAACTGCAATCATTGAGAGATCAACTGATTCTTCTTCTAATTCTCTGTGACATATCAATGTTTCTCTTCAACATGAATATTAAAATAAATTTTAAATCAAATTATTTAACTGAAGCATTCTACTATTGTAAGTAATTTCTACATATTCAGTTCTCAAATAAAACCTCAACATTTCAGGATATTTTTTGGAAGTAAAATTTTATTTCTATGTAGAATAATTTTTTTCTACTAAAGATTGAACCCTGGGATGCATTTATTTATTGAATAATTATATATATAAATAGTATCTGTTTCATTTTGATGATAAAGATGGTACAAACATGTAGAACAATATCAATTTTCCTCAAGTTACATCTTCAGCACCCCCTCCATCTCTTTCTTTGATTTTTTATTTTAAGACAGGTCTCACTAAATTTCTTAAGGCCATGTTAATTTGTCCAACTTGGTCTTGATTTTGGGATACTCCTGCCTCAGCCTCCCAAGTCACTGAGGCTATAGGTTCAAATCACAGCTCCAGGCTTCATTTTTATCTCTTCTTTGATTTCAGATGACACTTGAAGAAAATTTTAGAAAGACTTTCATAGAGTAAAACTATATACTTTCAACCATTGGCTCTCCAGGTATCTCCCCTTCCATTGAGAATAACCTGGGGACCATATCCAAGGAAGTGTCTCACTGCATTACGGGCAGATCTCTGCAGAGTATTGCAGCTCTCATTGGTGGGCTATGCCCTCCAATGTGGTAGCAGACTCTAGCAGTTCACTGTTAATTTATTCTTCTTCCTGGGTTTTTATCTCCTAAGTTCCAAAGAATGAACTCTGCTGACCTGGATGAGTGAGTATAACAGTAGGATTTATTGAAGAACAGGAACAGAATTCTTGCAGTGCAAGAAGGAACGTGGTAGCAGGTTTCCCCCACCAAGTGTGCTAGTCTAGTGCTTTATATAGCACTTGGTTCATTGCTATTGGTCCAAACTTATGTTAATTAGAGCTTGGAAATGGTACTAACACTATTGGTCAATTCTTGAGTCACAACTTCATTCAATTTCCTCCATTTTCGTTTTCCTCATGGCAGATCAGGAAGGGGGATGTTGAAGTCATTGGATGGATGCTGCTTGGAGCAGGCTTCTGCAGCAGGCATCAGAACAGCGCCCAGGCCTGGCCTATGAAGGATGACAGGTTGGCATGACTTGGCTATCCTGAGCTCACCTCAGTGCTATCCTCACCCATGCCTACCAGGAGAGCTCCACATGGCCATAGGCTATGCCTGCCAACTGTACCTCAACTTACTGAGGCCACCACTCAGCTGCTCCACTGATTCATCATTCCATTGCCACTTCTTGGCAGGGACCAGGAGGCTGGCTGCACAGCTTGGCATCTAGGGAGTCATGCCACTGGTGGAATTATTAAAGTACCAACCAAATTCAAATATAGACCCATCTGATTCCATACTCACCTTCCCATAGACAGAGTCAGTATTCATAGTTGTGTATATTATGAATTAAATTACTTAATTATCTGCTCAACATTGAGATATTTTATGGAATTCTATCATAATAATAGTGGTATATCCATATGAGTTTTGGTTGGTGTCAGGTATTGACTTTGAGTTGCTTTTTATAATAATGTCATCAACTCCTGTTTACTCAGAGTTCCCAATGCCTCAAAAAAGTTTACAAGTTATGTTTCCAAGTATGGGAAAAGGTTAGAACTTTGAAATATTCTTCCCTAGTCAACATCACATGGATGACAGTAGATATAAAGCCTTCTACACTAATTCAACACATTTTTGGTCTCTATTTTATTCATTTTACTTTAGCTATGGTAACAATTTTAGAAATATAACGAGAATAAAGATAAAATTACAATCTTTAATGATTACCAAATGCTCTTATCTTCTATCTCTATTTGTGACAAAACTAGTTGCTGAATTTGCTTTTATCATCCCCTGACTAAAAATGGTGTTAAAATGAAAATATTTCAGTTTATTCGTATTTTAGATTTATATTTTTATTTGTATTGTTTGTTCTAAACTTGAATATTAATTTAGTTTTCCTTTCTTTGAATATAAAGACTCATTATGCAGTAAAACAGGTCTATGACTTAATGTAACTCTAAGGATTCAAGGGGTGATAGTGATATAAACTGTGCCCAACAATTGACAAAGGTGAAAGTACCATATACTCTTTCCTATACACTTTACAGTGTCCTCCACAAACTAGTGACAATGCATCAAACTGTTGCTACATTAAGGTAAATTCACCAGTTCAAAGTTTCATCATTTATACTTTTTTCATATTGAAAAAAAATCAATTTTAATGAATAAATATTTGTTGAACACTGCTATGAGCCACATACCAACTCAGACCCACTCACATCCTGTGCTTTTTTAATTTTCATAACAGCATTGAGAAGTTGGTCTTTCCAGTCATGGAAGAGAAGAGGAAATTAGGGCTCCCATGTTCTAGCTGATTCATCCAGATTCACTTGGCTGAGAATTAAAAGAGGAGTATTTGAACCCACAATTATTAGATGTTTGCTCCCTCACTTTCCCTTCTAGATATCAGTGGTGTGGTGAGCTGACAAAACTGACAAATATATCCCGTTAACTAACAAATATATTCCATTCATAAATGTAAATCATTAACTCATCAAACATTTATCTTTTAAAATATTTAGTGAGAATAAGAAACACAAGTTTCTCATTGAATTGAATGTAATGAGAATAATTTGAAACTGCAAAGAAAGTAAAGTCTGTAGCTAAGCAAATAAGAAGCTATTGAGAGCTCAGAAAGAATAGTTTGTGGCAGTTTGTATTGACAAACTAAGCACAAAGAGATCATGGAATGAAATTTTATCAGATGAAGAGATAAAATTTAAAAACACAAATCAATAAGAAAACACAAACTATATTTGCTTCAGTTAAGAAAAGAAAGCAGAATACAGAACAATTCAGCAATCTTGCACAGTTTAGATATAAAGCCAGAAGCAGTGGCATTGTGACTTAATGGAAGACAATTAAACATAGAGGCTTCTGCCTCCTGATTCATTAGTCAAAAAGTAGTATTCTCATAGTCTCTGCTATCAAAAACTCACTTCAGTGTCTCATGTCTCCTATTTTTTCCAAAGTCTACTCCTATCCCACAGCTTTCGCATGGCGGACTTGACCTCTTTGTTCCGAAGTGTGTAGATGAGGGGGTTTAGCATGGGGGTAATGACATTGTAGAGTACAGATACCATCTTGTCCACGGAGAAAGTGGAGAAAGGGCGGGCGTAGATGAAAATACAGGGTCCAAAAAAGAGTGTTACCACCATGAGGTGGGATGCACAGGTGGAGAGAGCTTTTCTCCTTCCTTCCTTGGAGCGAATCTTAACCAGGATAGTGGTGTAGGAACAAATCAGCACCACAAAGGAGCTGGTTGATATCAACCCACTGTTAGATACCATGAGAAGTTCAATGACAAAGGTGTCTGCACATGCAAGTTTGATGACAGGGGGGACATCACAGAAGAAGTTATCCACCTGGTTTGGCCCACAAAAGGGTAAACGGATGGTGAGGATGGTCTGGACAGTGGAGTGCACAAATCCTCCCATCCATGAGGCAGCCACCAACATGCAGCACAGACCCCGACTCATGACTGTAGTATAGTGCAGAGGGCGACAGATTGCTACATAGCGATCATAAGCCATCACTGTGAGCAGGAACATTTCAGCTGCCCCTACAAAATGCAGGAAGAAGAGTTGCACAATGCACTGGTTGTAGGGAATGAGCTTTTTATTATCAAGGAAGTCAGCCAGAAGCTTAGGGGTTGTTACTGTTGAATAGCACAGATCAAGGAATGAGAGGTTACCAAGAAGGAAGTACATAGGCGATGAATTTAGGTAGTTATCAGAGGCCACTGTCACCATGATGAGGACATTGCCTACCCATGTGGACACATAAAAGAAAAGGAATAATAAAAATAGCCCTGCCTCAATAGATGAATTTTCTGAGAATCCTGCCAGAGCAAACTCTTTCACACCTTCTGTTTGGTTTTCATCCATTTGACTTGGTTTTACCTAGATAAAAAAATATTGAAAGACAGAACATTAGCAGCATTCAAAATAGATATGTCACATCAAATACAAAAATCTTATTTCTAAAGAGACACATAGTAAATCAAAATTTAGATATTAGAGAATTTTCTTTGTTTTAGCATACATATTTTACATCTCGAAATTTATGAACAGGATACTTTCCATTTAGGCAAGTCAACAAGAATAAAAGTTATTATAAATGTTAGCTTAAATAAAATGTCAATAAAGGCAATTATGCAAATAAAAATATTATATAATTTTACACTAAAACCTTAAAATATGAAGGAATATATGAAGTAAAATGACAACTTTGAAAACTATTTTGGTAAAATTATATTTATAAAAATAGTTATTAAACTAAGAAAAATGGTTATATAATGAAGAAAAAGAAGACAAGACTATATTTAAAATGCAATAAATTGTATATATATGGAAAACTAAACTATTTAAGAAAGTACATTAAAACTAATGATAAAACATGGAAGTTTATTCTGACAATCTGAATTTTCTTCTTAGTCCTGGATAATTTCTAATTTCACAATGAACTCAACCATATTTCTGATAAATATATAAGCTTTTTGAGAATTCATGTAGTAATACATATCTTCAAGGTTTATGACATTATTTAATTTTATGTGAAAACCATATATATTTGGATTTTCTCTCTTTGTGCAATTTAACTATTACTTATTAAGAATTTACTTAAATTATAGGTAAAAATTTCACTTAATTAAAATTTTGGAACTTGTCCTAAGAACAATGTCATAGTTTAGGTATGACATCAAATAATCTCAGGTTGTTATAAAGCAAGTTTTAAATAATAGATTTGTTTTTCAACAAATTTTCACTTTATTCAGTTTCATATGTATAATTTTTTATCTAACTATCAAAATAATGAATGTTTTTTAATATAATTTATAAAAATTAAAAGTATGAAGAAAATACTTTTCTTACAATGCCAAAAGCAAACACTGTTAATTTTGGCAATCCATATATTCTTAAAACTTATTCTTATTTTAAAACTCAGTTTGATTTTACAACTGATACATGATTGCATATGCAATATTATATGCTTTTGGAAAAGACCACAGGTGACATTAAATGCTAATTCTGAAAGTGACTACTAATGATAAGAACATGAAGACCAGTTTTCAGTATAACAAATTTTAAGCCAAATTACTTACCTTCTTTTTGTAAAAGATAGATTTTTAGTCTTGTACTCACATGTTATGGGCACACTAAAACTATAGAAATATCTTACATATTATAGAATCAAAAAGATAAATGAATAAGGAAGTAAGTCCCTATTTACACTGGCCAACAATATGGAATTTTGACATTTAGAGATTTAGGAATTCAGACATTCACAATCCAATAACAAAGGGAATTGTTACAAAGTTTTAATCACAACCTTGAGTATGTAAAATGGGGATTTGAGAATCCTTACATATTACTGTTCGAACATGGGCACATTTGGGGGAGAACTTGGTACTTTATTTTAGATGTAAAAGTTTTACAACATCTTGAAAGAGACTCAACTTCTAGGATTTATAGCATAAATTTTCAAATAAAAATGATCAATAATAGCATTGCTTAAATAATCAATATTAGAAAGCACTCCAGAAGTCCATCAACAGTGTAATAATTTAAAAATGAAAATATGTGTAAGATACAATATTAACTTTAAAATGTGAATATAGTGTATATAGATAATAGCATTTTAATGAAAAATAATGCATATATGTATAAGTTTTATACAAATTTAAGGGAACCATAAATTCATTAAACTATCAACACTACTTATCACTATTGGCTTATAAAATTTACCTTCCACACCATACCACACAAATATGTACAATTATTTCATGTTAATTAAAAAGAAAAAAGCCTATAAAAGGTAATGAGGTTAAATCAGATTTGAATCCATACATAACTAGTATTTAGTTATTAAGGATTTCAAATCAGAGAATTGCCTGTTTTATATATTTTTAAAAATTAATAAATAACAAGGTTTGTGATAGTCACTAATTATACTGGCTCACAATCTACCACATAGACAGATCATCTACCACACAAAATATTTTGAGTTATAGCAGCATTGAAACCAAGGTAGTAAGTATTGATCAGTAAATTTACTACAAATGAGCTGGACTGGAAATATATTTAAAATCACATTTGAAATTCTGACAAACTCACTTCACCAGGGAGACAGGAACATATCCCTCATCCTTTTTCCTACCAGTCCTTTCAATATATGCTTAAAGAATCTCTAGAAAAATTTTAGAGAAGAGAAACAGCCAGATAGATTTGATATTAAAATGTACCATAAACCTGCAGTAATTGGTGTGGTTCTTTACTTTCCATAAACAATAATGATAAATAGATGGAAGAAACCCAGAGAGTTCAGAACAAAGGCAATTATTTAAAAGGTGCTGTTAATGAT
Organism: Spermophilus citellus; assembly: GCF_964194105.1. Lineage (NCBI taxonomy): Eukaryota > Metazoa > Chordata > Mammalia > Rodentia > Sciuridae > Spermophilus > Spermophilus citellus. Next base: position 146,963,582 of record NC_138185.1, read on the forward strand.
AAAGTGATTTTCAAATCATTGGAAGGTTCTTTGGAGAAGGACTGGTTAGCTACTAGAGACATACAGAAAAATAAATTCCAATGTTTTAAGCATTTAAATAATAGTTCAAAAAATAAAATGTCTAAATAAATATACAAGTGAGTATATGTGGCTCATTGTATTTTATATTATTAGTGAAACTTTTTAAAGGATCATTATAAAGCAGAAATCACAGAAGAAAGTAAATTTTATTTGATGAAGATGAGCAAACTCCCTTTATCATCTCAAAAACACAAATGCCAGAGGCAAAAGCTGAACTGGGGAAATGCAGATGCATGTATGTTCTTAATATAAAAGATTACATTGATGTTCTTATAATCAGTAAGGAAAGTTTCAAGAGCCAAAATAAGATATGAATGTTTAAGAAAATAGATTTTTTGAACAAATGGGAAAAAAATTAATTTCAGTAGAAAAATACCTTGAGATGCATTCAAAGCATTTAAACAATTTACTTTGCATGGTGGAATGACAGAGCCTCTTATGATTTCTAATAGCTTTTTAATATTAACAAGTGTTCTGCAATAAGTGTGTCTTACTTTTGAAATTGGAAAATATATTTTATTTAAGAAAACATCACATAAAAATATCCTCAACTTCTTTTCTCCATACCTCTCTATCTTATTTTTGAAGTTGAGACTGGAAAAAACTGAGACTGTTCAAGGTTTTTTTTCACTTGCTCTTACTTTGGTCAGTCTTCCTTGTTATGATCCAGTTCTACCAAAAAAAGAGATATGTCCCTTTTATTTTGAAGCTGAATAAGAAAACATGAGAAATGTATCAATTAATGACCCTGGGAAAACCTTGTATGATGTTAGTGAATTCCCTTAGCAATTAAAATTCTATGTAGTAAGCAAGTTAGAATCTTTAATTAGTGTACAAATTTTACTATAAAGAATAGACAAAAAAAGACATTAGCTTCCAAACAATATATTCATGTTTCCATGCATAGATATATATGTGAAAGCTGACTGTCTACTTAAAAAGTAGGTAACTTCAAAGATCTAAAGCAATAAAAATTTAAGAACATGGACTAGGGTTGTGGCTCAGTGGTACAGCACTTGCCTCATATGCATGGGTCACTGGATTTGATTCCTAAGCACTACATAAATAAATAAAATAAAAGTATTAAGAAAATAAGAACATGATAAAGAGACCAGATATATTGCAATATATTTAAATTTATTATAGAAAATTTCTTAGAAAACTTTGGTGACCATAAATATCATTTTCATTAATCCTATTATGTAACCAAAGATTAGGTTTTCAAACTTAATCAGTATTTCAGTTAGCTTTTTCATCAGTGTGACCGGAAGATCTGACAATTTAATGTATTTTGGCTCATGGTTTCAGAAGTTGTGTCCATGGTCAGCCAAATCCATATCTCCAAGTCTGAAGTGAGGCAGAACAGCATGGTAGAACAGAGTCCCAGAGTGAAGCAGTGTGGACACGGCAACCAGAAAACAGAGAGCTCTGTTTACCAGGAACAAAAGATAAACCCCAAAGACATGTCCCCAGTGACCTACTTCCTGCACCACACCCTACCTACCTACAGTGGCTGCCCAGTCAATTCATATCAGTGGATTAATTCATTGATTAGGTCAGACCTCATAATCTAATCGCTTCACCTCTGAACATTCTAACATTGTCTCACACATGACCTTTCTGGGGGACACCTCATATCTAAATGATAACAATTGGAAATATTAGAAATAATTGCTTCTTAACAGTCACATCCTTCTGACTGCGGACATAACTAACTTTGTAATTTTATTTCTGCAATTAATCTGTTTTGGATTTGGAAACACTTGTATTACTATTTTGTAGACAGGAGAGTTCATGGCTAATATGAAAGACATGTCTTATTTTTAATTGTTTGGTCTCTTTCATGGCAAACAAGTCTGCTAATTACTTGTTTCTTTCATTTAATAGTCTATGTTAATTATATCAGAAAATGGCCTATACAACCAAATATTTTGTCTATGGCTTTGAAATTCCAGTCAAAAATGTCTAAAGTTTCTTAGTTGTCATTGGCTCTGAATTGACCACTTCACATGTTGATTTCTCAAATATGCATAGCTTAGAATTTTTTAACTTTTAAGAAAAAAAAACACATCTATTAAAGGGATTTATGAAATGGAATAATGTTCTCATCTCGCTATACCTATGGTTACATACATTTTACTCCTTATACCAGGAGATTTAAAATCACCTCAATTACCAATACAAATGTGTTTTTGTTAAATATTAAAAAGGTAAAAAATGATTTTTTTGAAGATGGCCGCTGCGTAAGGGGGTAGCTGAAGTGCTGAGCCTGGTGCTCAGAACAACGGCTTTAATAGAGACTTCGCCCAGCTTGTTAGAGCTCCTTTCACCATTAATCTGTAGTGGACCACCCGGCCAAGCAGCAGAAAAAACAAAGAGATTGAAAAAGAGACGCTTGGCTCCCGGACGCTTTCCTGCTCAAAACCGTGCTTTGCGCCCATCTGCTTCCTCTTTCACTTCGCTCCCGGCAGAGAAGCTGAATGGGTAATCAGCAGTGGATTGTAAGTACCTGAGGCAAAGAAAGCTCATTACGCCCTGCCCTTTTTTTTTTTTTTTTGAATATTTTCTATACAGGAAGAGTTAGTGGATTGGGATTGTTGGCGGGGCTATGGTTTCGGGGCCGAAAATCCACTCTGCGGGAGCCGCCATTTGCTTTCTGCTTGCTGTCTTGATGGCTCTGTCTACATTGTACAGCAGCTGCATCTAGAGGCTGGAACTGGGCTGCGTGCCGAACCCTGTCCTCCGAAGGCTGGACCACGGCCTCAAGTGCTTCGGTCACCTGTTCCCTGCTGCACCTTGGGGCATAGCCTGCTCTGGGGTCATTCAGCATCCCTCTACGAGGGGTCAGGCGCGGCGGCAGCCGCTTGGGCCCTCCGCGGCGCCAGCCGCTTGGCCCTCCGTGGTGGCAGCCACTTGGGCCCTCCGCGGCGGCGCTGCTAAGGTCGCAGACAAGCGCGGCGCCAAAGAGCGTGGACCAGAGGTGGAGGCGAAGGCAGCAGGATTTCAGTTCTAGAAAACTGGACTGGAAACAGAAGCAGCAGTTTGTATAACCCCAAGATCTTGCTTATGCCAGGAAACTGTAAGGGTAACATGAATATCATTGAGGAGGTCTAACATGACGGCAGACGCAGAGGGATCAAGTCTCTGACCTCTTCAACTGCGAGGGCATAGGGAGCTGTAAATTATCTAAAGCCTATTTGCTCAGGATTACTAGGCAATGCTGAGCTGACGTGGAGCTAGGGCGTACACTTTGGGCCCCTCAGAAAACACACACTGAGCACGAATTTGCTGCATTTAAGCCCCGGATCTCCTGCTTCTCGTGACTCAGCACTAACGATCCTGCTGAAATAACTAGTCGGCCCACCTGATCTCACAGAGGTAAAAGCCAACTGAGCACCATAGCCAGACCCAGGGAATCAGGAGTGACGTGGGACTAGCGGAGCAGAACCACGGCTATCGCTCCCACCAGGGCTGACAACAGAGGTCCCTTGCACCAGCTACCAGGGGAGTTGCTACCTAAGGGCAAACAAATTTGCTGGGGGTCCTCAGCCCCAAGCCCTACAAACTTAGGGTCCGAGGGAGGCAAACGGAAAGGGTGTGCCCAGGCATCCGTGAAAACAGGGCTCCCAGGAGCAGCAGACCCGGTGTGTAGCCAGTAATGTGGTAAGCTTCACAGGTGAGTGGGGCCTGGATTGAGGAACCACAAGAGAAGGACCTAGACACTCAGGACTGGAGACTCGCACAATCTGGGAAGAAGAGCTGAGGCACAGTGATTGGCCTATCACGAGGAGAAGCCTGGCCCAGTGGGCATAGCTCCACCTACTGGAAGAGAAGTTAGTCGAGCTCTATGACTGCATTTATTATTATTACTATTTTTTTAATGATTATTATTAGTATTTTTTTTATTCTCACTTTTTGTAGTTGATGTTGTTGTTGTTCTTTAACTTTCTTATTAATGGTTTCAATTTTTTTAATTTTTTTATTCTATTATTATTATTTTTTTAAACTCCAATTTCCATTTTTCTATTATCATTATAATTTTTTTGTTTGTTTTAAAATTTTTATTTTTTCGTTTTTTCTTTCTTTCTTTTCACTTTCTTTTCTTTTGTCTTTTCATTTCTTTTCAATTTTCTTATTCCCCCTCTCTTGAATTCCACCTGCCTACACTCACTCTATTTAGTCACTTCTTCCCTTCCCTTCTAATACCTCTCCTCCCAAGCATCAAATAAATTTATAAGAGTAAACAGTAACTCAGCAGTCAAACAGAACAAGAAGTATCATGAGCATAAAAAAGCAAGGAAGAAAAGGAGTACAAACAATGAAAGACAGCCTAAATATTCAGGAGGACCTGGAGTCATCAGAAAAATGGCCATATAAAGAACTCAAGGAACACCTTAGACAGATGGAAAGGAACCTTAAAGAGCACATTGAAAAGGAATTACATAAACAGATAAAAGAAGAAGTTAAGCATCTTTATCAGGAGATAGAGATTATAAAAAAAATCAAACAATAATTCTAGAAATGAAGGAAACGATAAACCAAATTAAAAACTCAATCAAGAGTATCACTAACAGAGTGGAGCAAGTAGAAGCCAGAACGTCAGATAATGAAGACAAAATATATCATCTTGAAAAGAGTCTAGCCGACTCAGATAGACTGGTAAAAAATCACGAGAAAAACATCCAAGAGATTTGGGATAATTTTAAAAAATCAAACTTACGAGTCATCGGGATAGAGGAAGGCACAGAGATTCATGCCAAGGGAATGAGTAACATGCTGAAGGAAATAATTACAAAAAACTTCCCAGAAATAAAAAAGGAAACAGATATAAAAATTGTAGATGCGTACAGGACACCGAGCACACAAAATCACAGTAGACCAACGCCAAGACACATTGTTATGAAGATATCCAATATACAGAACAAAGAGATAATATTAAAAGCTACAAGAGAAAAGAGGCAGATTACATTTAGGGGTAAACCAATAAGGTTGACAACGGATTTTTCATCACAGACGCTGAAAGCAAGAAGATCCTGGAACAACGTATTTCAAACACTGAAAGACAATGGATGCCAACCAAGAATTCTGTATCCAGCAAAATTAAGCTTCAGATACGAATAAAATCGACTTCAAGACTAAGTTAATCAAAAGGGATAAAGAAGGACATTATATACTGTTAAAAGGAAACATTGACCAACAAGACATAACAATTATCAATATTTATGCACCAAATAATGGCGCTGCGATGTTCATAAAACAAACTCTCCTCAAGTTCAAGAATCGAATAGACCACAACACAATAATCATGGGTGACTTTAACACACCTCTCTCACCATTGGACAGATCCTCCAAACAAAAGTTGAATAAAGAAACTATTGACCTCAATATCACAATCAATAACCTAGACTTCACTGACATATATATAGAATATATCAACCATCATCAAGTGGATATACTTTTTTCTCAGCAGCTCGTGGAACCTTCTCAAAAATAGATCATATATTATGCCATAGGGCAACCCTCAGTAAATATAAAGGGGTTGAGATAATACCACGCACTTTATCAGATCATAATGGAATGAAACTGGAAATCAATGATAAAAGAAGGAAGGAAAAATCCTACATCACATGGACAATGAACAATACGTTACTGAATGATCAATGGGTTACAGAAGACATAAAGGAGGAAATCAAAAAATTCTTAGAGATAAATGAAAATACAGACACAACATATCGGAATCTATGGGACACAATGAAAGCAGTTTTGAGAGGGAAATTCATCGCCTGGAGGTCATTCCTCAAAAAAAGGAAAAACCAACAAATAAATGAGCTCACACTTCATCTCAAAGCCCTAGAAAAGGAAGAGCAAAACAATAGCAAATGTAGCAGAAGGCAAGACTTAATTAAAATCAGAGCAGAAATCAATGAAATTGAAACAAAAGAAACTATTGAAAAAATTAACAAAACAAAAAGTTGGTTCTTTGAAAAATAAATAAGATCGACAGACCCCTAGCCATACTAACGAAGAGAAGAAGAGAGAGAACTCAAATTACTAACATACGGGATGAAAAAGGCAATATTACAACAGACGCTTCAGAAATACAGAAGACAATTAGAAATTATTTTGAAAACCTATATTCCAATAAAATAGAAGATAGTGAAGACATCGATAAATTCCTTAAGTCATATGATTTGCCCAGACTGAGTCAGGAGGAAACTCACAACTTAAACAGACCAATATCAATAGATGAAATAGAAGAAGCAATCAAAAGACTTCCAACCAAGAAAAGCCCAGGACCGGATGGGTATACAGCGGAGTTCTACAAAACATTTAAAGAAGAATTAATACCAATACTTTTCAAATTATTTCAGGAAATAGAAAAAGAGGGAGCTCTTCCAAATTCATTCTATGAGGCCAACATCACCCTGATTCCGAAACCAGACAAAGACACCTCAAAGAAAGAAAACTACAGACCAATATCTCTAATGAACCTAGATGCAAAAATCCTCAATAAAATTCTGGCGAATCGGATACAAAGGCACATCAAAAAAATTGTGCACCATGATCAAGTAGGATTCATCCCTGGGATGCAAGGATGGTTCAATATACGGAAATCAATAAATGTTATTCACCACATTAATAGACTTAAAGATAAGAACCATATGATCATCTCGATAGATGCAGAAAAAGCATTTGACAAAGTACAGCATCCCTTTATGTTCAAAACATTAGAAAAACTAGGGATAACAGGAACTTACCTCGACATTGTAAAAGCTATCTATGCTAAGCCTCAGGCTAGCATCATTCTGAATGGAGAAAAATTGAAGGCATTCCCTCTAAAATCTGGAACAAGACAGGGATGCCCCCTATCACCACTTCTATTCAATATAGTTCTCGAAACACTGGCCAGAGCAATTAGACAGATGAAAGAAATTAAAAGCATAAAAATAGGAAAAGAAGAACTTAAATTATCACTATTTGCAGATGACATGATTCTATACCTAGAAGACCCAAAAGGGTCTACAAAGAAACTACTAGAACTAATAAATGAATTCAGCAAAGTGGCAGGACATAAAATCAACACACATAAATCAAAGGCATTTCTGTATATCAGCGACAAAACTTCTGAAATGGAAATGAGGAAAAACACTCCATTCACAATATCCTCAAAAAAAATAAAATACTTGGGAATCAACCTAACAAAAGAGGTGAAAGAACTATACAATGAAAACTACAGAACCCTAAAGAAAGAAATAGAAGAGGATCTTAGAAAATGGAAAAATATACCTTGTTCATGGATAGGCAGAACTAACATCATCAAAATGGCGATATTACCAAAAGTTCTCTATAGGTTCAATGCAATGCCAATCAAAATCCCAATGGCATTTCTTGTAGAAATAGGTAAAGCAATCATGAAATTCATATGGAAAAATAAAAGACCCAGAATAGCAAAAACAATTCTAAGCAGGAAGTGTGAATCAGGTGGTATAGCAATACCAGATTTCAAACTATATTACAGAGCAATAGTAATAAAAACAGCATGGTACTGGTACCAGAACAGGCGGGTAGACCAATGGTACAGAATAGAGGACACAGAGACTAATCCACAAAGCTACAACTATCTTATATTTGATAAAGGAGCTAAAAACATGCAATGGAGAAAGGATAGCATCTTCAACAAATGGTGTTGGGAAAACTGGAAATCCATATGCAACAAAATGAAACTGAATCCCCTCCTCTCGCCATGCACAAAAGTCAACTCAAAGTGGATAAAGGAGCTAAATATCAAATCAGAGACTCTCCGTCTGATAGAAGAAAAAGTTGGCTCCGATCTACAGATTGTGGGGACGGGCTCAAAATTCCTTAACAGGACACCCATAGCACAAGACTTAATAACAAGAATCAACAAATGGGACTTTCTTAAACTGAAAAGTTTTTTCTCAGCAAGAGAAACAATAAGAGAGGTAAATAGGGAGCCCACATCATGGGAACAAATTTTTACTCCTCACACTTCAGATAGAGCCCTAATATCCAGAGTATACAAAGAACTCAAAAAATTAGACAATAAGAAAACAAACAACCCAATCAACAAATGGGCCAAGGACATGAACAAACACTTCACAGAGGAGGACATACAATCAATCAACAAGTACATGAAAAAATGCTCACCATCTCTAGCAGTCAAGGAAATGCAAATCAAAACCACCCTAAGATACCACCTCACCCCAGTAAGATTGGCAGCCATGACGAAGTCAAACAACGAGTGCTGGCGAGGATGTGGGGAAAAGGGTACTCTTGTACACTGCTGGTGGGACTGCAAACTGGTGCGGCCAATTTGGAAAGCAGTATGGAGATTCCTGGGAAAGCTGGGAATGGAACCACCATTTGACCCAGCTATTGCCCTTCTCGGACTATTTCCTGAAAACCTTAAAAGAGCGTACTACAGGGATACTGCCACATCGATGTTCATAGCAGCACAATTCACAATTGCTAGACTGTGGAATCAACCCAGATGCCCTTCAATAGATGAATGGATAAAAAAAAATGTGGCATTTATACACCATGGAGTATTACGCAGCACTAAAAAATGACAAAATCACGGAATTTGCAGGGAAATGGATGGCACTAGAGCAGATTATGCTTAGTGAAGCTAGCCAATCCCTAAAAAACAAATACCAAATGTCTTCTTTGATATAATGAGAGCAACTAAGAACAGAACAGGGAGGAAGAGCAGGAAGAAAAGTTTAACATTAAACAGAGACATGAGGCAGGAGGGAAAGGGAGAAAAAAAAAGGAAATTACATGGAAATGGAGGGAGACCCTCATTGTTATACAAAATTATATATAAGAGGTTATGAGGGGAATGGGATAACAAACATGGAGGGAAATGAATTACAGTAGATGGGGTAGAGAGAGAAGATGGGAGGGGAGGGGAGGGGGGATAGTAGAGGATAGGAAAGGTAGCAGAATACAACAGTCACTAATATGGCAGTATGTAAAAATGTGATGTGTAACCGATGTGATTCTGCAATCTGTATTTGGGGTAAAAATGGGAGTTCATAACCCACTTGATTCTAATGTATGAAATATGATTTGTCAAGAGCTTTGTAATGTTGTGAACATCCAATAAATAAAAAAAGGTAAAAAATGACCTTTATAAATTAAGATAAATATCAACTTGCATTAACCCACAATTCATGTAAAGGAAAATATTTTTCTTATCTGTTTTTCCTTTGTTTTATTTTTCTTCTTTGAAAATCAAACTATTGCATTTTTCTGATAATTCCAAAATTAATTAACTTTTCTTCTTTAAGAATTATTTAAAAGGCTTCTTTTAGACTATTGTATCAAGATGGTTATATTTACATTGATCAACAAATTTCATACTTTTTAACAAGTCAAAAACCTGAAACCCGTTTATGTTCCTCAACTAAAATTTCTTTTCCTCTCAGATATAAATGTATCTTCAATACACATATCACCCAAAATTTTAATTTTGGACAAACAAAAGATTTCTTGTTTTATCAAATATTATGATTTCAGGATACTCTTTGTCAAAGAATATTGCAGGAACAATGATATCTTGTTTATCTCTACCTTTTATAATTTTATGTTAATGCTTTCTAAGAGGTCTAACATATACATGAAAACCTCTGCAAAATAGTGTTTATTCAAGATGTGCCAACATCAAATTCTCATGTGTACTGGTAAATGGATCTGGCTTTTTTAGTACTAGGGATTGAAGTCAGGGTCACTCAATCTCTAAGCCACATCACCTACCCTTTTTTTAAATTTAATTTAGAGACAGGGTCTCAGTTGCTTAGTGCCTTGCTGTTGCTGAGGCTGGCTTTGAATTCATAATCCTCCTGCCTCAGTGTTTGGAGCCTTTGGAATTACAGGCATGAGCCATGGTAAATGTGTATATATATATATATATATATATATATATATATATATATATATATATATATATATTCGCCAGTGTTCACACAGCTAAATTCAACACATAGAGCTTACATAAATTTTACATAGGTAGAGAGAAGTAGAATTTGTGAAAACACAAAATAATGTGATAGGTAGATGAAATTGCTCTATCATCATGTTAGTTTTGCCTGTTCCAGAAATACAGTTAAATAATACATACCATTTTGTGATGATTGTACTTTAAATTTTCAATAAATACATGTGAGATTCATTCTTATAATAATTTTATTTTTTTCAATGTAATATTGTATCCCACTAAGTACTAGTCTACATTTTTTAAATCCTTTCACCTCTGGTTGTATACTTGTGGTGTTTTCAGAGCTGCCATCAATAGTTTTGCACATTTCTTATGGACATAATCACTAATTCCTCTTAGACATATGACTTGGATTGAATTACTGGATGATGGGATAGGCATGAAACTGCCTAAGGATTTCCAATGTATTTGCACTATATTATATTATCACTACTGTGGATGGGGTAAGAGGTGTCCCCCAAAAACTTCTTGTGTTAATGTAGAAATATTAAGAGGTGAAATTATCAGATCATAAGAACTATATTCTAATCAGTGGATTAATCCATTTATGCATTAATAATTTGAAAGAACTACTGTTCTGGGTGGTAACCAGGGTTATGCCCTGCAAGGATTCATCTTTCCTGTGGACCCTTCCACTCTCCTACTCTGTTTCCTGGTTGCTATATCCTGAGCTGCTTCCCTCCACCATGCTGTTTTGTTATAATTCTCTGCCTTACCTCAGGTCCAAAGCAATTGTATCAGCTGATCATGGACTAACCTCTGAAATCATGAACCGAAAATAAACTTTTTCTCCTCTAAGTCGTTCTTGTCAGGTATTTGGGTCACAACAATGAAAAACTGACTAGCACAAAAATTAGTATTGGGAGGAGGGTCATTGCTGTAAATAACCTTATTAAGTGATTTAGAAGTCTTTGGAAAATTTTTGTGGGCAGAGTTAGGGAAAGTTTGTAGAAACAGAATGGTTAATATTTACAATGTTATAAACACCTTGATGGGTAATTCTGGTGGGAACCCAGAAGACAAGAATTCCAATAGGAATGTGGAAAATAAATATTGTGGTTATAAGGTTTTAAAGGGAAGAGGGGACTATATTGAGAATTTACAAGAGGCCATGCTTATCATATTCTGGCAAAGAAGTTGTCTATCTTTTTCCATGTCCTTAGACTTTGTGTGATGCCATGTTGAAAGGTGATAGACTAATTAATCTGATGGAGGAAATTTCAAGGCAGCACAGAATTCAGGCAATGGCATGGGAATTGCTTTTGGCATTTAAGCAGATTCACTGTAAGAATAAGAAATATAAAGCAAAGCAAAAGAATTTTAAAAACTTGCAGTTCAGGCTGAAAAGTGTGTGTAAAACTGGGGCCAAGGAAGATACTGTTTTGATGAAATTATTGCCACTCAAGTTATGCTAAGTAGACAATAATAAAGATACATTGAGGGTGTCTCAAGAATTGGTGAGACCATGCACAGTAGGCACAAGGGTAAAGTAAAAATTCCTTTTTGGAAGACTGTGGAGTTATCCTGATCACACAAAGGAAACTAGAAAGTCACCCAGGCATTCAAAGGCCTCTGCCAAAGCTGTGATTCCAGGATTTCCAACTGCTGCTCAAGCTGGTGGTAGATCTTGGAATCATCCATATGGAACTGGTTCCACAAGTGTGTAGGATGCTGAAGTTGAGCGGTCATAGAGGCTTCCACCAAGATTTCAAAGGAAACCTGTGAGGCCAATCAAAGTGTAGCAGGGTCCACCACTGAAAGGGTGATATGAAAATCTGTGAAGGAAAGACAAAGGTGGGATGGAGACCTCAGGAATGAAGAGATGTCAATAATCTGGACTGTCTGCCAAGAAAAAGTGCTGGCAGTGGAAAGAAGCAAGCTAAAAGAGAGTCCATTTGTGATTCAACCACCAAGACCAAATGGGCAGGGCTGTCCAAGCTCTTTGAAGATCATATTTCACCAACATGTGATCAATATGACAGAAATGGAACTACATGAAATGTTTGCCTGGATGGATTTAGGTCTGGTGATGTTTCCCCTTCATTCTGTGCCTCATTCCTCCATTTTGGAATGGGTATAATAACTCTGTACCATTGTATTTGGGGTATATGTAATTTATTCTTGATCATCATAGGGTATCACAGACAAGAGTTACCTAAAATCTCAGATAAGACTTTGGACTCGGACTTTGGGGCAGTCCTGGAACTGTTAAGATGATAGTGACTCTTGAAAATAGCCTAAATCCATTTGGGATTGTGAAATGAACAAGAGATTTTAGAGGCCAGAGGAGAATATTATGGTTTGCAAATGAGGTGTTAATACAAGAATGTTCATAACTGAAATGTTGTGAGAGCAGTAATCAAATAAGTAGATTGATCCATTTGATGGATTAATAATTTGAAATAACTACTTTTCAGGATGGTAACTGTAGGCCTATGAAGAATGACTGGAGTAAGCAGATCTTTGGGGGCATGCCCTAGAAGGGTTCATCTTCCCCAGGGCCCCTTCCCCCTCTCCCTCTCAGCTTTCTGACTGCTATGTCCTGAGAAACTTTCCTCTGCTTCAACCTTCTGCCATATGTTGCTTCATCTTAAACCATATCAATGAAGTCAAGGGACCATGGACTGAAACTTCTGAAACCATTAGTACGGTCCACCATGGCAAGCACAGTGGATGGACTGTTAACTGATGAAGGCTGTGAGCCAGATTGAGAAAATTAATTAGAAATTATAGAAATAAGTCTTACATGGTATGGCAGGCAACATTAGTTAGCACTTGCTCCACTCTTTGTAATAGAAAAGTAGTGTACTACAATGACTGAAGTGTATCTGCCATTTCGGAACTGTGTCTGCGACTCTTTCCAGCAGAGTCACATTTAACTTTTGCTCACACATGCATACACACACACACACACACACACACACACACACAAAGCTAGAAAAATTTTATTAATCCTTTTTTAAAAAATTAATATAAAGTTATAGCAAAAAAAAGGCACCTAAATTTTAGAACCTGAAATTTAGTAACTGCTGTATAATCTGCAGCAGTGGCAGCAGCAGCAGCAGCAGCAGCAGCAGCAGCAGCAGCAGCAGCAGGAGAAGAGATTTGATTTAGTTGACTTTCTGTGGTTGTTGGTTGCTCTCACTCTAACGGTGTCAGAAGCTGCACATTTTTCAAAGAGATCAAGAAGCTGCTGGAGGTTTGTTTCTCCTGGCAGCAAACCAAGGATCTGGGAATCTTCACACTAACCCAAGAATCAGAGTGGAATGTATTTTGAAGGATGTAAAATGTTCAATCCTAAGTGTGACAAAAACTGACAAGCCAGAAGCTTATGTACTCAGTGAGAATAACATGCTTGTCTCCAACAGAGGTTTCATTTTGAAGACATGTAGTACCACCCTCTTGCTGAAAGCACTGGTTCCCCTGTTGAAGCTTGCTAGGGATTACAGTGGATTTGACTCAATTCAAAGATTCTTTTATTCTTGTAAAACTTTCATGAAGCCTTCTCATTAAGGATACCCACACTGGAATTTCCAAGAAGAAATAGAATTTCTTAATGCAATCTTCCCAAATGGAGCAGCATATTGTATGGAACGTATAAATTCTGCTGTTGGTACTTTTATACTCTGGATTTCCCAGAGAGTCTGGTAACAAGTCAGCCAGATTAAACCCTGGATATTCTGATGGGTGAGATTGACCCAGAAGTTATGGACCAGTTCTACATGAAAAGTTGTGAAAAAGTTGTATTACTGCAAAGGATGAAACTTTTCAACACTTGCAAAAATAATTCAATTTGGTTTATTCACTGTGTAGTATTTCTGCAGGTATCATCCAAAATTTCCCACATACCAGGTTTTTGTCCTCATTAGGTGTTGGCCTCACCCTCACCATCTGGGAATGTTCTATTAAATTGCTGACAGCATTTTACATCCAGTTATCTCCATATTCTAGAATATTCTCTACTAAGGTTATTAAAACCAGTTTTTACTTCATACAGATGTTTTTTGCAACAGTAATTAAATTTTTATTTCACAAGACAAATCCTTAAGAAAATTATTCCAATTACTCTTTTAATAATTGTTTACTCTTTTAATAATTGTTTCTGCATTTGTAGTCCTTTGATTTCTTCCCTCAACCTGGTGTCTTCCCTCCAGCCCCACAAATGAAGCAATACACTTACACTGTGGGTTTATATACTAATCTTATACCCCAGGTGGGGAAATGAGGAAGTCTCTGGGCTTAATTTTCTTTTAAAGACATATTAACTTGGCCTTCATTTTATTGTCATAGGCCCTTTTGAAATATCAGTGACAAAAATTAAATGTCTCTCACAAAAGAATTTTGAGCATCTCCAATATTGACTAGCAGGGAGGAGGCATAGAGTTATAGATTGAGATTAGAGTGTACTGACTGAACTGTATACCCCATGCAATGCTGTGTTCTTTTATAAATGAGATTAGCTTCTAATGGAATACCATGCCTTTACTAACTTGCTAAGTAGTGGTAGAAAAGTAGATAAGTGGGAAAATTTAACATATAGGTTGTCCTGGATTCATTAAATCCGGTCAGCTCAGATCATTTACAGTAACTTTTACTTTTAGTAAACATTTCCACTAATTTCCTTTAATAGTGTATTGTAAACTTTGGTTCAAAGCAGAATCAGTGATTCACAGACTTAATTAAGTCACACATGTACGTGTTCTGACTTCATCTGTTCCTATATCATCTTCCTTTTGCCATGGCATTCACAGGACACACTGAATGACTGACCAGAATGAAAACTGCCCAGGTTATTCAGGTATTACCATGTAGCTGAATGTATGAATAGATTTAAAAAAACATTAAAATTATAAAAATATTCAGTGGGAAATGACCGGTAATATAGGCTTTCAAGAGTTGTGATCTTTTAGCTATTTTGTAAATACTTGAATTTAAGCAACTGAGAAAACAGCAAAATTGACTAAATTTTGGATTTACTAAACTCACAATATTTTCTTTATAATTTCTATATTGATGCAGTGATACTTTGTTCCTTCCATAATTATCAACAGAAAATGTTTTTCATTGTTTCTAAACATAAAATCTACTTGGTTTGAAAACAAGTGGTTGGAATACTGTTTTGACTCATATCTCAAGCACAGTGTTGATCAAATGTTTTATTGAGGAAGCTTTCAATCAATTTGAGCTGTTTGATTCTGTAATGAGCACAATACCTAATGTTTTGACTTGCTGTGTTGTGAGGACCTATAATCAAGATAGCTTTTGTTTTGGAGCAGTATCCCAGTGGATTGATAATCTTTGTTAGCTTGAGGTCTGATATTTATTTTGCTTTTTTCCTTTCCCCTAACAAATTAAGACTTCTAATGTTGAAAACCTGCACAAATTTCTGTGTAACAAAGCCTAGAGAAATGAAAACTATGTATTGAATAGAATCTGTCCTAGTGTGATAGAAGAGGGGAAACTTTGGTGCCATAATTTCTCTCTTTATTGGTTTTGGACTTAAATCAGTTGAAATGTATTTCTGTATCACAGTTTAAGTTTCCAAAAATATTTGTTTAAATGAAATTAAACCCTATCTCTCACCATGCACAAAAATCAACTCAAAGTAAATCAAGTACCTAGGAATCAAACCAGAAACCCTGTGTCTAATAGAGAAAAAAATAGTCCCTAATCTCCATCATGTCAGATTAGGCTCCAATTTTCTTAATAAGACTCCTATAGAGCAAGAATTAAAATCAAGAATCAATAAGTTCGATGGATTCAAACTAAAAAGTTTCTTATCCACAAAAGAAACAATCAGTGAGGTAAATAGAGAGTCTATATCTTGGGAGCAAATTTTTAACCCTCACACATCAGAAAGACCACTAATCTCTAGGGTATATAAAGAACTCAAAAAGCTAAACACCAAAAATATGTATGTGTATATATATATATATATATATATATATATATATATATATATATATATATATATCACCCAATCAATAAATGGGCCAAAAGCCTGAATAGACACTTTTCAGAAGATGATATACAATCAATCAACAAATATATGAAAAAAAATGTTAATCATCTCCTGCATTAGAGAAATGCAAATCAAAACTACTCTAAGATTTCATCTCAATCTAGTCAGATTGGCAGCTATTATGCATACAAACAACAATAAATGTTGGCAAGGAAGTGGGGGGAAAAGTACACTCATATATTGCTGGTGGATTACAAATTGGAGCAACTAATCTGGAAAGCAGTATTGAGATTCCTTAGAAAACTGGGAATGGAACCACCATTTGACCAGCTATTCCACTCCTTGTCTATACCCAAAGGACTTAAAAAGAGCATACTACAGGGAAACAACCACATCAATGTTAATAGCAGCACAATTCAGAATAACTAAACAGTGGACTCAACCTAGATGCCCTTCAGTAGATGAATGTATTAAAAAAAATGTGGTACATATACACAATGGAATATTACTCAGCAATAAAAGAAAATAAAATCATGGCATTTACAGGTAAATGGATGGGGTTGGAGAATATAATGCTACATGAAGTGAGCCAATTCCATAAAACCAAATGCTGAATGTTTTATCTGATATAAGGAGGCTGATTTATAGTGGGGTGGGGAGGGGAAGCATGGGAGAATAGATATAACTGTAGATAGGCCAAAGGGGTAGGAGGAGAAAGAGGGGGCTTCGGGTTAGAAATAATGGTGGAATGAGGTGGACATCATTATCCAAAGTACATGTATGAAGATAAGAATAGTATGAAGATACTTTGTATATAACCAGAGATATGAAAAAAAAATGTGCTCTATATGTGTAATATGAATTGTAAGGCATTCCTGTGTCATATATGACAAATTAAAATTTTTAAAAAATTAAAGTTTGTTTACTGAAAAAAGAAATTATGGAAATAAGACAAAGACTCATTTATCAGTGAAAAGCAGGGTCACAGTGGATGACCAATTCTGGTCAAAGCTGGATCTAACAAACAAATGAAGCCCACACACTTTACTTATATGGGCAGGAACCCCATAGGGTTCAGTGTGAAGAACATCTTGAGAGAAACAGGATGAAGATGAAAAATACAACTTCTTGGGGCTTAGCAGGTTATGCCCACCTCCTCTACCTCTGGACTGCCATGTTTGAACATAGGGCTGTCTTAGAAAACTGGAAATGGAACCACCATTTGACCCAGCTATCCCACTCCTCAATCTATACTCAAAGGACTTAAAAACAGCACACTACAGGGACACAGCCACATCAATATTTATAGCAGCACAATTCATAATAGCTAAACTGTGGAACCAACCTAGATGCCCTTAAGGGCAGGGTGTCAGTAAAAACTGAATGGTCTTGAATCAATTGAATTTCACCAAATGTTCTCAGAAAAGCAACCCCCTGTCTTGAGATAACTCAAACAATCCCATAATTCATTAACAGGCCCCAACACATGAGAACAAAATAAACATTTCCTCTTTTAAGATATTTTTGTCAGGTGTTTTTATCAACATGATGAAAAGCTGTCCAACACACC
Organism: Spermophilus citellus; assembly: GCF_964194105.1. Lineage (NCBI taxonomy): Eukaryota > Metazoa > Chordata > Mammalia > Rodentia > Sciuridae > Spermophilus > Spermophilus citellus. The sequence continues at coordinate 146,981,216 of NC_138185.1, forward strand.
CACCAAAGATGTATAAGAGTTCCAGTTGCTCCACATCCTTGGCAGGCTTTTCTAGTCTCAGGACATTTGTTTGCTTTTTACCTTTTTTGGTTTTGTTCTTTTGCAATTGTAGGGATATAACCAAGGACCATACATACTACACATGCACTCTGCCAATGAGCTCCACCCCACCACACACACCCTTTAATTTTATTTTGAACAAGGATCTCATTAAGTTGCCCAGGTTAACTTTTGAGTTTGCATTCCTCTTGCCTTAGCCTCCCGAGTCACTGAGATCATGGGCATGCACCACTGTGCCTAGACTTTTAATTGCAGCTGTTTTCTTTAACACAAAGCAATACAGATTGTAGACTTGATTTGCATTTTTCTGATTTCTAACAATGTGCAACAACTTCTCACATGGTTACTACTTGAATGCTATTTTCTTAAATTTAAATTAGGTTTATGTAATTTTATTTATTTATTTTGGCCTGGGGATAGACCCTAGGACCTCATATATGCTGAGCATACACTCTATTACAGAGCAACTTCTCTCACTCTTTATTTATTTTTCAACTGAAGCATAAAAATTGTACATTTCTTGGGGGACATTTTGATAAATGTAAAATTGTGTAGTATTTCAAACAGTGTCAGCATATCTCTTTCAACATTTATCATGTCTTCATGGTAAAAACTTTAAAATCCTTTCCTTTAGGCCTTCAAAATATTCCCTTTTATATAATAAATATTTAACTCCTTTAACAAGTCTTACAAATATTTAAGATCTCTGAGAAAAGCAAATGACTTGAAAGCACAATTCACACTACTAACAAAGAAGGAAATAAAAATTGTATTCATTGTGTATTTATTAAAAATTAAAATCATAATTTACAATTGTCTCCTTAACACAAAGAAATTTCACAAACTCTTTTGAGAATGACACAACATAAAATCTCTCAGAGAGAAAAGACACACTTCACAAAGAGTTGTATTTGTGCAGAATAAATCTGGTATTCAGTTTATTCAATTTAACAAGGAAATGAAAATCTAACAAGATAGTAAAACTACTTGAACATAGAAGGAAAAATGTAACAAACCAAATATATAAAATATAGCATACCTGAGTTGACTAAACATTTAAAAACCTACCACCATAATTCATCACACTAACAGAATGAATAAATCACCTAGAACCATCAAACTGATACCACCAAACAAGCTGAAACTTTAATGACCCCTTTCAATTTTAAAATTTAAAAAACTAAACAAAAAATAGAGGAAAAATTCCACAATTTGATTAAATATAACAACAGAAACTCTCAGCCTATGTTATACTTAGAACTGAAAATAGTTAAAACCAAAATGAAAGTCTCCTATTACTATTTATCTATCTCTATTTATATTTCATAGAAGGCTATAGGCAGCATAGGAAAAAGCAAGAAATTAATAGTACAAATATTCAAATGGGGTCAGCATATCTCTTTAAACAAACATTTATCATATCTATTTACATTGTCCATATTTGCATCCAATGTGAAAACCTAGAAATGTAACAGAATTCTAGATTTCAGGAGGCATTCCTACTCCATATGTCATAAATATACAAAATGTTCTCATTGTATGTGTGACTGTGTGAAATAATTAAGTAATTGACTAGAATACAGTTTGATATACTTTAAGTCTGACTTTGATTTAACATCTAAGGTTTCCATATAAAATTTCATTGTGGTAATATTACCAATCAAATTTTAATAGCATGTTATTACCAAACAGATTTTTTTTCAAGTAAAAGTTACTGAATGGAATCTACACTTTTGCTACCAAAGAAATATGTTATTTCTCCTTGCTTATAAACCCACTAATCCAAAGAGATGAGAAAATGCTGAAGAGCTAAGACAGGATACTGAGAAAAATCTGCTGCACAATAACAATTCCTAAAGTTGTATGAACAATCTAGAATTCTCTGTTAGTTTTTTTTTTGTCACTGTGACCAAAGCACTTTTTATCAACAAGGGGAGGAGAGTGGGGGGACAAAGAGAGAGAGAGAGAGAGAGGAGGGAGGGAGAGACAGAGAGAGAAAGAGAGAGAGGAGAGAGAGAGAGAGAGAGAGAGAGAGAGAGAGAGAGAAGCCGGAAACAAAATATATAATTTCCAAGGGCAAAGCCCCAGTGACCCACTTCCTTCACCCATACCTGAGTTACCACCCTGTAATCCATTCAAATTATAAATCCATTAAATAGATTAATCCACCAATTAAGTCACATCTGTTATGATCTATTCATTTTATCTGTGAGTATTCCTCATTTTATAACATGAGCTTTTCTGGGTGACACCTCACGATCAAACCATAACACCCATAATGATCAGGAAATCCTATTGTCTCCACTATCAAAATACTTTTAGAGTCTGACCACTACATTTCACCTGCAGTGTTCCCCTCTAGTGCCAGCTGTTGTAACAGCCAGCCTGAATTAGTCAACTTGCTACCAATCTAGTTTCCTGTCTTCCACCCTGCCCTTTTCCAGCAAAGCTTTCAAACCTGTTCTTCTAAATCACATCTACTGTTAGTACTCTTCTACTCAAAACTCCCCAAATCCACCCCATTTCACCTGAGAAGACAAAGTACTGATTCTCTTATAGGGCTTGCATTTTCTGTGCCCACCTCATTACTTATTAGACTTCATCTCCAACTTCTGTCCACTTGTTTGCCCACCTTCAGCCACATAAGATCTTTGAACATTTCAGGCATCACTCACCTGAACATAGTGCCAGTTCTTTTTTTCCTTCCCCTAGTATAGACACAGTGGATTCTATTTCTACTTGGAGTGCTTGATCAAAACTTACTTCTTGATGAGGCCTATTTTTTGTATATGTGTATCAAAATATCACATGAGATCATATAATATATATATATGTATATATATTCACACACATATATATAACATTACATTTTAATTAATTTTTTATGCTTAAAGAGATGGAAAATTTAACTATAGTTGATCTTTATACATTGTATCTCTCTATTGAATTATCACAATGTAACCCATAAAATTGCAAAATTAAAATAATAATTTGTTTAAAAGAAAAATTAAATATCAATCTGTAATTATTCTTGTTACACTCCTAATACACTTTGCCCTGCTTGATTGTTGTGCCCCAAGCATTTATCATAAAAGACTCATTTATTTGGATTTCTTTTTTTCTACTATCATGTAAGCAACATGAGGGAAGAGATTCTAGTGTATTTAATTCACTGCTGCATTCTAAGGATTTGTGCTATATTTATAGCTTGTTGTTATTCTTTTTTTCTTTATGTCTCTTAAGAAAATACTCCAAACCCTTCCTCAAACATTGAAAAATTTTTGATAACATTATTTTTCATTTCTTATTATCTTCTCTCACACCCATGAACTTCCAATTGATTTTTAACCACTCTAGCAAATTTAAATTACTTAAAAATTTTATGTACTGCTCAGTAACTTCATAATACACATCTTTATCAGAGAAATAATGGCACCCAGATCTAAGGATAGCCTGGTGTGGTGGCTCCTGCATGTGATCACAGTGGCTAAGGAGGCTGAGACAGGAAGATTGAAAGTTTAAAGCCAGTCTCATATATGAGGGGTAAAAATTTGCTCCCAGGATGTAGGATCTCTGTTCACCTTGCAGATTGTTTCTTTTGCTGAGAAAAAACTTTTTCATTTGATTTCATCCCATTTGTTGATTCCTAGTTTTAATTCTTATGCTATAGGAGTCTTATTAAGGAAGTTGGGGCCTAATCCCACATGATGAAAATTATGGCATACTTTTTCTTCTATTAGATGCAGAGTCTCTGGTTGTATTTCTAGGTCCTTGATCCATTTTGAGTTAAGTTTTGAGCATGGTGAAAGATAGAGGTTTAATTTCATTTTGTTGCGTGTGGATTTCCAATTTTCCCAACACTATTTGTTGAAGATGATATCTTTTCTCCAGTGCATGTTTTTGGCACCTTTGTCTAATATAAGATAATTGTAACTTTGTGGGTTAGTCTCTGTGTGCTCTATTCTGTAGCATTGGTCTACCAGTCCGTTTTAGTGCCAATACCATGCTGTTTTTGTTACTACTGCTCTGTACTGTAGTTTAAGGTCTGGTATAGTGATGCCACCTGCTTCACTCTTCCTGCTAAGGATTGCTTTAGCTATTCTGCGGCTCTTATTTTTCCAGATGAATTTCATGATTGCTTTTTCATTTCTATGAGGAATGCCATTGGAATTTTGATCAGAATTGCATTAAATCTGTATAGTGCTTTTGATAGTATGGTCATTTTGATAATATTGATTCTGCCTATCCAAGAGCAAGGTAGATCTTTCCATTTTCTAAGGTTTTCTTTTATTTCTTTATTTAGGGTTCTATAATTTTCATTACATAGATCTTTCACCTCTTTCATTAAGTTGATTCCCAAGTATTTTTTTTTTTTTGAGGCTATTGAAAATGGATGGTTTTCTTCATTTCCTTTTCTGAGGTTTTGTCATTGATACACAGAAATGCCTTTGATTTATGAGTGTTGATTTTATATCCTGCTACTTTGTTGAATTCATTTACTAGTTCTAGAAGTTTTCTGGTGGAGTTTTTTTTGGGGTCTTCTAGGTATAGAATCATATCGTCAGTACATAGTGCTAATTTAAGTTCTTCTTTTCCTATACATCTCTCTTTAATTTCTTTTGTCTGTCTAATTGCTCTGGCCAGTGTTTCAAGAACTATGTTTAATAGAGCACTAATCTCTAGTGTATATAAAGAACTCAAAAAGCTAAGCACCCAAAAAACAAATAACCCAATCAACAAAAGGGCCAAAGACCTGAACAAACACTTCTCAGAAGAGGATATACAATCAATCAACAAACATATGAAAAAAATGCTCATCATCTCTAACAATCAGAGAAATGCAAATCAAAACTACTCTAAGATTTCATCTCACTCCAGTCAGAATGGCAGCTATTATGAAGACAAACAACAATAAGTGTTGGTGAGGATGTAGGGAAAAAGGTACACTTATACATTGCTGGTGGGACTGCAAATTGGTGCAGCCAATATGGAAAACAGTATGGAGATTCCTTGGAAATCTGGGAATGGAACCACCATTTGACCCAGCTATCTCTCTCCTCAGACTCTACCCAAAGGACTTAAAAAGAGCATACTACAGGGACACGGCTACATCAATGCTTATAACAGCACAGTTCACAATAGCTAAACTGTGGAGCCAACTTAGATGCCCTTCAGTGGATGAATGGATTTAAAAAAATGTGGCATATATACACAATGGAATATTACTCAGCAATAAAGTAGAATAAAATCATGGCATTTGCAGGTAAATGGATGGTGTTGGAGAAGATAATAATAAATGAAGTTAGCCAATCCCCAAAAAACAAATGCCAAATATTTTCTCTGATATAAGGAGGCTGACCCATAATGGGGTTGGGGGGAGTATGTGAGGATTCAATGAATTCTAAATAGGAAAGAGGGGTAGGAGGGAAAGGGAGGGGGCAGGGGATTAGCAAGGGTGGTGGGATGTGTTGGACATCATTATCCAAAGTACATGTATGAAGACTCAAATTGGGTGTCAATATACTTTATATACAAACAGAGATATGAAAAATAGTGTGGTATACATGTGTAATAAGAATTGTAATGCAAAAAAAAGTACATGTACAAAGGCAAAAAAATAAAAAATAAAGAAGAAATAAAGCCAATCTCAACAACAACTTAAGGAGTCCCTGTTTCAAAATATAAATAAATAAATAACAGGCTGGGGATAAGGCTCCATGCTTAAGCACCTCTCAGTTCAATCCCTGGTAGAAAGAAAAAGAAAGAAAGAAAGAAAGAAAGAAAGAAAGAAAGAAAGAAAGAAAGAAAGAAAGAAAGAAAGAAAGAAAGAAGGAAGTGCATTTTCAAGCAAAAAGATATATCTTTTCCAAATAGCTATCAAAAAAGTCTTAACAATTTATGCTCCATCTTACAAAGAGGAAGAAGCATTCATTAGTTTGGGAATATGGATTCTGGAGTCCAAATGCCTGGCTTAGAATTTTAACTTTGCTATGGAAAATTTGAACACATAAAGGGGACTTAGTATGCTTATTTTATTAGATTTTTATGAATATTAATTGAAAAAAAATAAACAGCATAGTGCTAGAAGAGAGGAAACACTCAATAGATATGTGATATTCCTTAAATATTTATTGGGACTTTTACTAAATTATTTTTAATCATACCTAAACAAAAGTTTGATGCATTTACCCTAAATTTGACATGTGAAATAAACTATCCCTTGTTGAATTTTGTTTGATATTTAATGAGGTAAACTTTGCAATTTATGTTGCCCTATTATTTCTTTTATTTCTAAAAATCATTTTTTATGTTTGCTCGTTTTTCTGTTCAGATTTTATTTATTCAGTCCTAAATGCTTTTGTGCATTAAGAATATCAGTTCTTTATCATCAGGGCTAAGATAGTTGCACTGGAATTTTGGCTGGATTTTTAAAAATGTATTTCTATTTTGGCTTGTAGGCCTTGGTATTGTACAGTCTATCAGATGATTAAGGCACATGATGCAGTAAATACCCACAGGCCCACATACATGCACACACACATACACAGAGAGATAGAGAGAGACAGAGACAGAGACAGAGAGACAGACAGAGACAGAGAAGAAGAGAGAAAAGTAACCTGGCAAGTCCAGAATTGGCAGTATGGGCAATGGAAACCCAGGACAACAGATGGCATAGATGACATCTGAAGGTGATCTGATGGTGGACCCCTCCTTCTTGGGAACACTGGTCTTTTGTTTCATCTTGGCCTTCACCTGCATTATGGAGGGCAGGATACTTCACTCAAGGTGAAGTTTTAATGTGTCAGTCAAAAGCATCCTCTAAGTTAACACATAAAATTAACAATACATTAGTGTTTTTCCCTACCTCCAAATCAAGCATTCTCTTCAGATGGCTATTAAAAACTTCTCTGTAATTCTTTATGTTTTATATCTGTACTCACATGATCACCACATTTTAGAAACAAATTACACTGAAGTTGGTAACCTGTTTCTGTAATCTTTATTTAATAATCATCATATGTATGTTTTATTTAAGTTCATCTAACCAAACTTAGAAAGACTTTGTGACTCATTTGAAGTGAAAGACAATGTCAGTGTAGAATGTGAGACTTCTTGGTTCACTTAGAGGGTATCTTGGTGGTGAAATCCCTTATGAATTTGGTGGTGCTTACTCATGCAATAGGGAAGTGAGTGTGATGCAAATGGTTGTAAATGTGGTGATGGTTCAGCAGAACATTCTGGGATATTTGCCATCCACAAAGATTCATTGGTGGGAAAAGCCTGCATTAACATCAATGATTGATAAGTAAGCAGCTTATCAATTGTAGCAGATGTCCAGAGTAGCCCAGAACCAGGAGATTGTATGATACCTGACAATATAATTCTAGAGATGACAAATATTATGTCACATTCAAATCTGATTCTCCTAGTAGGAATGCCTTCATCAGTGTTATACTTGATCAAAACTACATAAAACAATGTGCAGGACAGGCAAATTTTCAGAATCTATTTGATTAAAGGAAATACATATTTTTTGGTTCATTAAATTACTAATGACATGTATTATTATTCTTGAATTACTAAAATACTGCAAGTATGTTCATATAATAAGGCAGAAGTTTAAAATTTTATTCCTGTGCCTCTGGGGAAATGAATGAGATTCATTACCACAAATTTCCCACCCTAACGTGATTTATTCCCCAGCCTCTGTTATGACAATTGACCATGAATGATCCATCATTAAGGTATTCTTAATTTGGTGGGGGAAGAAATATATATGTATGTAAACATTTATATCTTAAATCCAAAGAAAGCTGAAGTCTGGAGTTTTTCTAGCTTCTTAAAATGGTGCTCTCCCCAAATTATTTTTAGGACACAGGGAAAATTTAAAATCAAACAGAATCTAGAATGAAAATATATGTGTTTTCAGAAGCTCCGTTTAAGTATCTACACTAGATGTGAAATAAATGGGGTAATCTTCAGTTTCAGCGCTGACCATCTTGCCTCCAGGTTAGTAAAGAGACTTTAACATAAATGTGAACACGTGTCTAAGGTATCATTCAAATAAACACTCATTTATTATCTTTTTATTATGTCATTGGAGTGAGTCATTATACCTTGTTAAATAAAATAAAAATTTATCATTGTTGAATTTTTACCACACTACTTACTTGCATTTTAATTTAAAAATACTGTTTTATATAGAAAATTAACCTCAGTTTTTTATTATAAATTTAACATTAAGTTAATAACTTTATAAAGGACTTCTTAAGTCATAGTTACTGGAAATTAATACTTTATTTTCTTACATTTAACATTCATTTTTTAAAAGAGCATTATTTAGTTATAATTTGTATATCATAAAGTTTACTCATTTTTAGTGCACGATTCAGTGTTTTTTAGTTTAGTTAGAGAACTTTGCAACCATTACCCTTACTGAATATTATAACATCTTAAACTTAAGAGCAAGTAGGAACTCTTTTGTATTTATTTCCTGAGTCTTCCATTTAATCATTTCAATTTTCAATTCACTCAATTTTTATAAACATATAAATTATATTCCATTATATTTTACATTTATATATTAAATATTTTATGGGCACATAAGGAAAGGAATGCTAAAAACATTAAAGCTCCATGGAATGTGACACATACTAGAACATACTAGTGTCAGGATACAATAACCAAACTTGCTAAGTATTCTTAATTTGTGATGATGTGCATTGTGTCCAGTGTTTTAGCTTCAAATGCAAAATTCTAGTCTAAAGGAGTATAGCATGAAATTACAATAAAAAGTATTGCAAATAAGTGTTCTCATGCAATGCATTTAAGAAAGTTCAAGGGGAACAAAAGGAATTTCGGTCCTCATTATTTTTTAAAAGTCTGGTTGAGATGATTCCTAATTGAGAGAATTAAAGCAGATTTAATAAATGCCAATTCATTTAGATTTTAAGATTCTATTACTACCTCATTTCACATTATTAGAGTATTTTACGTATGTTATTTACTTTGTTTCCCTGTAGAAGTCTTACAGAACTATTTTTTCAGATTATGTTCTTCAGTTTTATACCAAAAAAAAAGCCTCATATGAAAACTAGTTCCGTAATTTTTAGAAAATTGCTCGAGAAGAATTCAATTCAATGCTCTTTTTAAAAGATTTTTATACAGTATCTTCCTCTTAGTGAGGAAAATTAAGGTCTAATTTATTTCTTATGAAAAATTATTACTGAGACCTATGCATCCTATCCTATTTCATCTGGAACTTCAGAACTAGATTTATCTTAATTCCATTTTGAATTTGTCAGAAACTCGTGTCTATTAATGAAAACATCCCATGAAATTATTGCACAAATTTTATGTTTTGGTGCGTGAGAAATTTCCTGAAAAACATCCCTTTCATTGAAAGCCATTCTAAAATCCTCTGAGAGATAATTTATGAAAAATAATTAATTAATAAATTTCATCAATGACTTTTAATCCCAAACAAAGCTTATAAAAGAAAATAATCAGAACAACAATAAAGATTTGTGGGCTGATATCGTTAACACTTAAGTTAATTGATTTATTTCCCTTTACATCACTTAAACACTAAGGTAAGTGAAATGGAATACTGTGTTGATGTTATATAGATTTGGTCTAAATGAGTGAGGTTGTAAGTTAAGTAACTAAGAAGGAAAGACAACAACCTGACCATTGCTAGAAATCTGAGAGAAGCTAAGTTGTCAAAATTCCAAAGCAAGCATTCAGAAAACGATTATACAACTCATTAAAATCACTAAAATTCATTAACCTTTACTTTTAAAATGACTGAATTTTACAGTAGAAAAATCACACTGTAATAAATAATACAAAATACAAAAAATACAAAAAAAACAAGAAGTTTTAACACAAGAGAAACCTCAAATCTATTGCTCTTTAGAAAGCAGTTTCTTGAACTGAACTTTAATTGAAAATAAAAAATAATTGTTCTGAACCAGATTTTCTTTTGGTGCATTTAATCAGAAACATTAAAGCAAAATACTCCACAATATATTTTTTAAAAGTTTTCCTTACTTTTAAATCACAAAAGCTAAATTTTCATTATAATTATAATCACAAAGGGAACAGCACTTGTAAAGAAATATATTAATAATAGACTACCGTTACCTTGATAGTATCAACCTACATTCTTTTCCCTTTTATCTTTCTCCCTCACCATTCCACTCATTCTCTGGTTCTTGCTCTCTGGAACTTGATTGCAGCCCATATTTTCTGTTTATGAAATAGTCAGTAAGTGAACCTTGTCACATTTCTGTTATATGAAAATCTGCTAAGTATCTCCTATCTGGGTTTTTGGTGAAAAGAAGGGGAGAATAAGGGGTCTATAATTTAGAGGCTATCCCCCAGGTGGCATAGATTAGTATCTTATATTAAAATTTCATTACATATTATTTTTGGGAACTAAAAAAATAAGAATTTTTATGTAACTGTACTATCATTTAGATCAAAGTTTCCTCAAAGACATTTTCTGAGACTATGATGTCATTCTGTAAAACAGATATAACATAATGACATAATGACATTCCCATAAAATTACCAAGCATACACACATTGATTAAAAATCCAAAACCTATCCTGTACTTAATATACTTCAACTTTGATAGGCTTTTACATCCAGAATAAGCTTTTATAGATTAAAGAAATCTTTCTCTTTTAAATTTTGATTATTATGGATTCAGGAGAGAGGCATATTGATTAGATAATTAGACATATTTAGGGAGATATATACATAGAGTCACCCACCAAAATGCTTTACATGATTTTGTTTTGCTTTTGTTTATATAACTGGAGAGAGAAAAAGAGGAAGAAGAGACATGATAATGTATATATAATTTTCTGTGTTTTACATGATGATATCTTTAAACTAGTTTTCATTTTTACTTTTAGGCATGATGTTTAAATACAATTACCCATTAGACAATGATATCTACGTTGATGGGTAAAACATAGCACTACTCTGAAAATATGCATATTCTTAATTCTCCTAACAGTTTTTGTTCAAACTTTGCACATCATTCCTTCCATCTTTCTATGGGAAAAGGACAACAGGGGAAAGAAAGAAAAGAAAAAAATGTTCCTAAAGTTCTCACCTATGTTAAAGTCTTCCAAAGTGTCTAACTACTCTTAAAGAAACTCTGAAATCTGAAAAGGGCAAATATACATATTGGTATGAAACTGTTTATAATGTTCCATACTGAATTTTTAGATTTTGTGTTATATATTAAAATTATATTGAGATAAGACCTAGTTGTCATTTTCATTTCCCTGGCACCTAACAGGCACTTCAACTTGCATATTCTCTGTCTACTTCTCTTTCCCTTCTTTTCTTCCTTCCTCCCTTTTTTAATTCAAAAGAGTTGTACATATTTCTGTACACAAAATGATAGTTTCATACATGAATACATTGTGTAATATATAAACTAAACTATTTAACATGCATTAACTCACTATTTTGTTGTGAGACCATTTAAATTCTGACTCAGAAACTTTGAAATATATAATCAACCATTATTATTGCTATTAGTTATAACCACCATGATATGTAGTAGACCTTTTGTACACATTCCTCATTTATCTCAAACCCTGAATCTTTTGACCACCTTTGCCCCAATTATCACCACCCACCCAAGCCCAATCTCTGGTAAATACTATTTTACTCTGTTTCTATAAATTCCACTTTTATAAATTCTGAATATTACTAACATCATGCAATTTTCTCTTTATATGCCTGACTGACTTTAATGCCTCCCCTTTATATAAGGTGCTCTAGTCCACCCATCTTGATACAAATGACATGATTTTCTTTTCCTTATGTAGATTCAGAAGAGAATCTGATACCTGTGATAATGGACATGCAGAATTATTCGGTGGTGTCAGAATTTGTGTTGCTTGGACTTTGCTCTTCACGATATCTACAAAATTTTTTCTTTGTATTTTTCTCTGGGATGTATGTAGCCATTATTCTGGGTAACCTCCTCATTGTGGTCACTGTAATTTCTGCCCCTAACTTGCAGTCCTCCCCTATGTACTTCCTGCTGGGGAATCTGTCTTTTGTGGACATGTGGCTGGCCTCATTTGCCACCCCCAAGATGATCAGAGATTTCCTTAGTGATAGAAAGATAATTTCCTTTGGAGGATGTATGTTTCAAATCTTTCTCTTCCACTTTGCTGGAGGGGCTGAGATGGTGCTGCTGGTTTCCATGGCTTATGACAGATACGTGGCCATATGCAAACCCTTGCATTACATGACAATGATGAGCCGGCAGACTTGCATCAAGCTGGTGTTCATTTCCTGGGTCATTGGATTTCTGCATTCCATCAGTCAAATTGCCTTCACTGTGAATTTACCTTTCTGTGGCCCCAATGAGGTGGACAGTTTCCACTGTGACCTTCCTCAGGTTATCAAACTTGCCTGCATGGACACCTATGTCTTGGGTATACTTATGATCTCAGACAGTGGCTTGATTTCTGTCAGCTGTTTCCTGCTGGTCATGATCTCCTACACTGCCATCCTCCTCAGTGTCCGGCAGCGTGCTGCAGGAGGCGTCTCCAAAGCTCTATCCACTTGCTCTGCCCATATCATGGTGGTCACACTCTTCTTTGGGCCCTGCATTTTCATTTACCTGTGGCCCTTCAGTGAGTTTGCTGTGGACAAATTCCTGTCTGTATTTTACACTGTTTTCACTCCACTCTTGAACCCCTTCTTCTACACATTGAGAAATGAGGAGATGAAAACAGCTATGAAGAAACTGTGGAATCAACAAGTGACTTTTCACTGACTTCCTGCTTTCCATAGCACCACATGGTCCCACTCATTCAGGAGATAAAGATTCTGAGATAAGATTCTGACCTTGTGTTTGCTTTTATAATTTTAAATATTTTATGTAATAGACAATTCATTTAAGCACAAATTATTTCTATGACTTTATTTTATATATAAAAACAAATGCATGTATGTACAAATGTACATATATATGTGTATGTGTATGTGTGTGTGTATATATATATATATATTTGCATCTACATTTGGAACAAACTCTATGTTTAATTGTCTTTGTTATAACCAGATTTATCTTTCTAGCTTATTTTGCTTAAAATGTTGATATAAAATGAATTTCAATTTTATAATCATAATCCAACATACCATAGAGGAGTTATCCAATACATTAGACATTTTGTATAAGGCAGATAAACTGGAATTAAATAATGAGTGCCCTGTGAATCTTTCACTTGATTTTTAGAAACTGGAGAGGATGAAAACACCCTCCAATTCAAGACTCTTTAATTTTAAACAGTGTTTGTTTCTTTGTGAGTGTGTAGTACACTTTAATCTTTTATTTAAAAAAAATAGATGTTTGCCACTGTTATGCAATTTCAGTAGCTATTTTTAACATGGGAAAATCCTTGTTTTATGGCACAATATTTTATGGTATGATCACAAGCTACTATGTTATATTTAATATTCACTGGATTGTTAAATTAATATATTGCCACCCAAAGTAGTTTTTTATATACATTGCATCCTTTACTTAGTTGATTGTATTATTTGGGGCATCATTTAATAGGAATTTTGTGTTTGAATCCCACAGATTCATCTTATTTTAAATGTCTCTGTATTCTGAAAAGATAATCTTATGTTCTATAATCAGATCTCCTTTTAAAAATATTTATTTTCTTCCACATATGAGAGAGAACATGTAGTATTTATCTCTCTGTGTCTGCTTCATTTTCCTTAATGTAGTGTCCTCCAGCCCCATCTATTTTGCTACAAATACCAGGATTTCATTCTTCCTTAGGGCTAAATAATATTCTATTGTGCATATATGCCACATTTTCTTGCCCACATTTCGTGCCCACGATGTGCACCTAGGTTGATTGCATGACTTAACTATTGTGAATAATCCTACAATACAGTGGGCATAATCATTACCTTTGGATATATATCTAAAAGTGGGATAGCTAGATCATAAAATATTTCTATTTAGTTTATTGAGGAATCTCCATGCTGTTCTCTGTAATGGCTATGCCATTTTTTTATCATTAAAATAAAACAAATACTATGTAAGCATTCTTTTATGCAATAAATAAGCATTTCTGAAGTACCTACTATAATTCAGATTTTAGACACTGAGCTAGTATTAGAAATAGAGTATTTAAGAACATACATTCCCAGAATCACGGAGCTTTTACTTTAATGAGTAAAAAAGGAAGGTACACAGTCATAAAATTTGCTAAAGTAGGAATACATAGGATATGATCTAAGAGCACTTAGAGAAACTACCCAGACCTTACAGTTAGGAAAAATATCCTTTCCTCCTTTATTCTTCCAAAATTTCCTAGAATTCTATCCTATCAATTTATACACATGCACATGAACATACACACAAAAAAAAAAACACACAACACACACACATACACGAGAGAAAGAGTATGTGTATGTGTTTAGCATAAGAACACCCTTACACAAAGTTCCTAAATATCCAATCACATGAGGTACTTCATACCTCTTACAACTATCCAGTGACTCACATTCCATTTTTTAATCTCTGCTCCAATCTCTACCTTGCTTTGGCCAGATCCTTGAGGATGAATATGAATCATTGTACTGTCAGTCTATATACAGACACCCTGGGGTTAATTAGTTGTGTAAGTGATACACATGGCTGTTGAATGTATTAGTGAAATTCAAGGGCAAGAAATCATGTATTTTCTGAAAATTATGAACTCTTGTATAGAACTTGCATAGGGAGCCACATATTGCAAATTAAAGGAAATTACAATCTGAAGAAGTGTTTGTGAAATTCATTTCTCACTTTTAAATGAAGTAATTTGAATGCACCAGGAGAATTGCAAGTTTGAGGCCAGCCTGAGCAACTTAGTGAGGCTCCATCTTAAAAACAGAATGCAAGTAATATGGCTCTGTAATTGACATTTGAGTTTAAATTGTAGGAACCAATCCAAGAAATCTACTTTTTACTGTAAACTGCCTCAAGTGACTCTTATTCACCACTAGTATTAAAAACTATGGGCTAATTGCTGATCTCAACCACTTGCAGCAGTAACTGCTACTAAGAATTTTTTGGAAGGATTTTCTTATGAGAGAAGACTCTATAAAGGAACCAGGTTGTGTTTCTAGAAATACATCACTAGGATACAATAATTTTAAAAATTCAACCACCTAAATAAAATACATTGCTTATGGCTAGTGGACCAGGTCAGTAAGAAATCTCTGAAAAGTTCAGGGAATCTGAAATATCCCTTCTTTTCTTTAACTGCAATCATTGAAAGATTGGCTAATTCGTCTCCTAATTCTCTGTAACATATCAATTTTTTCTTCAACATGAATATTAAAATAAATTTTAAATCAAATTAGTTACCTGAATCATTTTAATAATATAAGTCATTCCTAAATACTAAATTCTTAAATGAGACTTTCAAATTTCAGGATATCTTTTGGGAGTAAAATTTCAAACATACATAGAAGAAATTATTTTTTTCCTGTGTTACTAGGGATTGAATCCAGTCATGTTCTGAGCTACATCTACAGCCCCTTTTTTAATTTTATTTTGAGATAAGGTCTTGATAAGTGGCCTAAGCTGGCTTCAAACTTATGATCCTGCTGCATCAGACTTCAAGTTGTTGGCACTACAGGTGTGAGCTCCTGCTTCCAACTTCATTTTATCTCTTCCTCTGATTTCTGACGATATTTTGAAGAAAAGAATTGAAAGACTTTCATAGAGCAAAATATATATCACCAACCATTGGCTCTTCAGTTAACTTCCTCCTCCATCCACTAAGAATGACTCAGGTGGTAGTGATATCTGTGTGTGTGTGTGTGTGTGTGTGTGTGTGTGTGAGAGAGAGAGAGAGAGAGAAGACAGAGTAAAATGGTAGTTTCCTTCTTCTATTCAAAAGAGTCCTTGAAACTCTACTCAGAGCAGTTAGATAGATGAAAGATATTAAAGGGATACAAATAGAAAAAGAAGGGCTGGGGATGTGGCTCAAGCGGTAGCGCGCTCGCCTGGTATGCGTGCGGCCCGGGTTCGATCCTCAGCACCACATACCAACAAAGATGTTGTGTCCGCCAAGAACTAAAAAATAAATATTAAAAAAATTCTCTCTCTCTCTCTCTCTCTCTCTCTCTCTCTCTCTCTCTCTCTCCCCCCTCTCACTCTCTCTTTAAAAAAAAAAACAAATAGAAAAAGAAAACTATCGCTATTTGCCTACAACATGATTCTCTATTTAGAAGATCCAGAAAACTTCTAGAACTAATAAATGAATTCAGCAAAGTAGCAGAATTCAAATTCTATTCCCATAAATCATAATAATTTCTATATATAAGCAATTAATCTACTTCAAGAGAATTTAGGAAAACTACCCCATTTATAATACTCTAAAAATACCTGGGAATCAATCTAACAAAAGTGGTGAAAGATATCTACAAAGAAAACTACAGAACACTGAAGAGAGAAATAGAAGAAGACCTTAGAAGATGGAAAGATCTTCCTTGCTCTTGGATAGGCAAAATTAATATAGTCAAAATGGCCATACTACCAAAACTGTTACACAGATTTAATGCAATTCCAATTAAAATCCCAATGACATTCTTCATATAACTAGAAAAAAATAATCATGAAATTCATTTGGAAAAATCAGAGACCCAGAATAGGCAAAGCAATCCTTAGCAAATAGAGTGAAGAAGAAAGCATCACAATACCAGACCTTAAACTATACTACAGAGCTATAGTAATAAAAATGGCAAGGTATTGGCAACAAAATAGACATGTAGACCAATGGTACAAAATAGAAGACAAAGAAACAAACCTAAATAAACATGGTTATCTCATACTAGACAAAGGTGCCAAACCTTCATTGGATAAAAGATAGCCTACTCACAAATGATGCTGGGAAAACTAGAAATCCACATGTAGCAAAATAAAATTAAACATCTGTCTCTTGCCCTGCACAAAAATCAACTCAACGTGGATCAAAGACTTTAGCACTAGAACAGAGACTCTGTGGCTAATAAAAGAAAAAGTAGGCCCAAGTCAGAGTAAGACCTGACTTCCTGAACAAGACTCCTAAAGCACAAGAAGTAAAATCAAGAATCAATAAATGGGATGGATTCAAACTAAAAGGCTTCTTCTCAGCAAAGGAAACAATCAATAAGGTGAAAAGAAAGCCTACAGAATGGGAAAAAAATCTTTACCACTCACACCTCAGAACACTAATATCCAGGAGAACTCAAAAAAATTAACACCAAAGAAACAAACAACCCAATCAATAAATAGGCTAAGGAATTGAACAAACACCTCTCAGAAGAAGAAATACAATTGATCAACAAACATATGAGAACATGGCAGCAGGCGCAGAGAGATCAAGTCTCTGACCTCTTCAGCTGTGCAGGCATAGGGAGTCGTAAACAAACTAAATCTGTTTGCTCAGGATCACTAGGCAATGCTGAGCTGACATGGATCTGGGGCGAACAGTCTGGGCCTCTCAGAACACACACTGAGCCCCGATCGGCTGAATTCAAGCTCCCGTTCGCCTGCTTCCCGCAGACAAACAGCTGTGACTCAGCACTAATCCATCCAGCTGAAACAACTGGTCAGCCCTTCTCATCCTACGGAGGTAAATGCCTACCGAGCCTTCATAGGTAGTGGCCACAGGTTTGAAACAGGGCTTGGGAGAGACAGTAAGGACCCACCCGTTGCATTGGTCGCCCGGCAAAGGGAAACGAAATGTCGCCATTTGCAAGAGATACCACCATGGCAGAGATCTGACGTCATCAGACTGCGGCGGAGGAGATAACTTCATTGAAACCTGTGGCTACAGGTGTGTAATTCCCTAGCCTTCCCTCTCCACACATCGGGGAAACCTTAAGGGCCCCTCCCAGCTCTCCCATAAGGGCCCCTCCCAGCTCTCCCATGAGCACGACAGCCAGACCGAGGGAATCAGACGTGGCTCAGGACCTGCGGCGCGGAAGTCCCGGCTACCGCTCCCACCAGTGCTGACAACTGAGGTCTCTTGCACCAGCTACCGGGGGCATGGCTACTGGAGGGCAAGCAAATTTGCTGGGTGTTCTCAGCCCCAAGCTCTACAAACTTAGGGTCTGAGGGAATGGCAAACTGGGAGAGTGTGCCCAGTCGTCCATGAAAACAGGGCTCCAGGGAGCAGCAGACCTGGCATGTAGCCAGTATTGTGGTGAGTGGCACCCGTGAGAGGGGGACTGGCTAGAGGGAAAGTGGGGAAGTGACTAGACACAGCAGGAGGCCCTAGGCACTCAGGATTGGAGACTCGCCCAGTCTTGGAGGAGGAGCTACTGCACAGTGATTGGTTCCGCGTATTGACAGGAGAAACTTGGCCTGGTGGGCACAGCTCCACCTACTGGAAGAGAAGTTAATCAAACTCTAAGACTGCATTTATTAGTTTTTTTTTTTCTCTTTTTTTGATTTGGGTTTTTTCTTTCATTTTCATTTTTCTTTCTTGTTGTTTTTTAAATTTTTTACAATTTTTTTTAAATTTTTTTTCCTTCTAATTTTAATGTTAATTTTTTTATTATTATTATTATTTTTAATTTTTTTTCTTTTTTTATTTCCTATTTTTTTTCTTCTTTTGTCTTTTCATTTCTTTTCAACTTTCTTATTCCCCCTTCCTTGAATTCTACCTGCTTACTCTCATTCTCTTTAGTGACTTCTTCCCTTCCCTTCTAATACCTTTCCTCCCAAGCATCAAATAAATTTATAGGAGTAAACAGTAACTCAGCAGTCAAACAGAACAAAAAGTATCATGAGCAACTTGAAAAAGCAAGGAAGAAAAGGAGTACAAACAATGCAGAACAGCCTAAATATTCAGGAGGACATAGAGTCATCAGAAAAATGGTCATATAAAGAACTCAAGGAACACCTTAGACAGATGGAATGGAACCTTAAAGAGGATACAAGACAGCAAATTCAAGCAACGAAAGAACACATTGAGAATGAATTACATAAACAGATAAAAGAAGAAGTTGAGCATCTTTATTAGGAGATAGAGATTATAAAAAATAATCAAACAATAATTCTAGAAGTGAAGGAAACAATAAACCAAATTAAAAACTCAATTGAGAGTATCACTAACAGAGTGGAGCAAGTAGAAGCCAGAACGTCAGATAATGAAGACAAAATATATCATCTTGAAAAGAGTCTAGCCAACTCAGAAAGGCTGGTAAAAAATCACGAGAAAAACATCCAAGAGTTATGGGATAACATAAAAAAACCAAACTTACGAGTCATCAGGATAGAAGAAGATACAGAGATTCAAACCAAGGGAATGAGTAACCTGCTGAATGAAATAATTACAGAAAAATTTCCAGAAATAAAAAAGGAAACAGATATACAAATTGAAGATGCATACAAGACACCGAGCACACAAAATCACAGTAGACCAACGCCAAGACACATTGTTATGAAGATATCCAATATACAGAACAAAGAGAAAATATTAAAAGCTACAAGAGAAAGAAGGCAGATTACATTCAGGGATAAACCAATAAGGTTAACAACGGATTTTTCATCACAGACGCTGAAAGCGAGAAGATCCTGGAACAACATATTTCAAACACTGAAAGACAATGGATGCCAACCAAGAATTCTGTATCCCGCAAAATTAAGCTTCAGGTATGACAACAAAATAAAAATCTTTCATGATAAACAAAAGTTAAAAGAATTTGCAGCCAGAAAACCAGCATTGCAAAGCATTTTGAGCAAAACACTACACGAGGAAGAAATGAAAAACAATAACCAAAACAATCAGTGGGAAGTGCCTCAGTAAAGACAGAGGGCAGGGGGAAAGCTAACCTTAGAGAAACAAACTAAAAGAAGATAAATAATCAAACATGGCTGGAAGTACAAACCATACATCAATAGTAACTCTAAACGTTAATGGCTTAAACTCTCCAATAAAGCGACATAGGCTGGTAACATGGATTAAAAAACAAATCCAACAATATGCTGCCTCCAGGAGACACATCTAATTGGAAAAGACATACACAGGCTCAAGGTGAAAGGTTGGGAAAAAATATACCATGCACACGGTCCTCGTAAGCAAGCAGGGATGGCCATCCTCATATCAAATAAAATTGACTTCAAGACTAAATTAATCAAAAGGGATAAGGAAGGACATTATATACTGTTAAAAGGAACCATTCACCAACAAGACCTAACAATTATCAATATTTATACACCAAATAATGGTGCTGCGACATTCATAAAAGAAATTCTCCTCAAGTTCAAGAATCAAATAGACCACAACACAATAATTATGGGTGACTTCAACACACCTCTCTCACCATTGGACAGATCTTCCAAACAAAAGTTGAATAAAGAAACTATAGAACTCAATATCACAATCAACAACCTAGACTTAACTGACATATATAGAATATATCAACCAACATCAAGTGGATATACTTTTTTCTCAGCAGCACATGGATCCTTCTCAAAAATAGACCATATATTATGCCATAGGGCATCCCTCAGTAAATATACAGGGGTGGAGATAATACCATGCATTTTATCTGATCATAATGGAATGAAACTGGAAATCAATGATAAAAGAAGGAAGGAAAAATCCTACATCGCATGGACAATGAACAATACGTTACTGAATGATCAATGGGTTACAGAAGACATAAAGGAGGAAATCAAAAAATTCTTAGAGATAAATGAAAATACAGACACAACATATCGGAATCTATGGGACACAATGAAAGCAGTTTTAAGAGGGAAATTCATCGCCTGGAGGTCATTCCTCAAAAAAAGGAAAAACCAACAAATAAATGACCTCACACTTCATCTCAAAGCCCTAGAAAAGGAAGAGCAAAACAAAAGCAAATGTAGCAGAAGGCAAGAAATAATTAAAATCAGAGCGGAAGTCAATGAAATTGAAACAAAAGAAACTATTGAAAAAATTAACAAAACTAAAAGTTGGTTCTTTGAAAAAATAAATAAGATTGACAGACCCCTAGCCATGCTAACGAAGAGAAGAAGAGAGAGAACTCAAATTACTAACATGCGGGATAAAAAAGGCAATATCACAACAGACGCTACAGAAATACAGAAGACAATTAGAAATTATTTTGAAAACCTATATTCCAATAAAATAGAAGATAGTGAAGACATTGATAAATTCCTTAAGTCATATGATTTGCCCAGACTGAGTCAAGAGGATACTCAAAACTTAAACAGACCAATATCAATAGATGAAATAGAAGCAATCAAAAGACTTCCAACCAAAAAAAACCCAGGACCGGATGGGTATACAGCGGAGTTTTACAAAACCTTTAAAGAAGAATTAATACCAATACTTTTCAAGTTATTTCAGGAAATAGAAAAAGAGGGAACTCTTCCAAATTCATTCTATGAGGCCAACATCACCCTGATTCCGAAACCAGACAAAGACACCTCAAAGAAAGAAAACTACAGACCAATATCTCTAATGAACCTAGATGCAAAAATCCTCAATAAAATTCTGGCGAATCGGATACAAAGGCACATCAAAAAAATTGTGCACCATGATCAAGTAGGATTCATCCCTGGGATGCAAGGATGGTTCAATATACAGAAATCAATAAATGTTATTCACCACATCAATAGACTTAAAGATAAGAATCATATGATCATCTCAAAAGACGCAGAAAAAGCATTCGACAAAGTACAGCATCGCTTTATGTTCAAAACACTAGAAAAACTAGGGATAACAGGAACTTACCTCAACATTGTAAAAGCTATCTATGCCAAGCCTCAGGCTAGCATCATTCTCAATGTAGAAAAATTGAAGGCATTCCCCCTAAAATCTGGAACAAGACAGGGATGCCCTCTATCACCACTTCTATTCAATATAGTTCTCGAAACACTGGCCAGAGCAATTAGACAGACGAAAGAAATTAAAGGCATAAAAATAGGAAAAGAAGAACTTAAATTATCACTATTTGCAGATGACATGATTCTATACCTAGAAGACCCAAAAGGGTCTACAAAGAAACTACTAGAACTAATAAATGAATTCAGCAAAGTGGCAGGATATAAAATCAACACGCGTAAATCAAAGGCATTTCTGTATATCAGCGACAAAACTTCTGAAATGGAAATGAGGAAAAACACTCCATTCACAATATCCTCAAAAAAAATAAAATACTTGGGAATCAACCTAACAAAAGAGGTGAAAGAACTATACAATGAAAACTACAGAACCCTAAAGAAAGAAATAGAAGAGGATCTTAGAAAATGGAAAAATATACCTTGTTCATGGATAGGCAGAACTAACATCATCAAAATGGCGATATTACCAAAAGTTCTCTATAGGTTCAATGCAATGCCAATCAAAATCCCAATGGCATTTCTTGTAGAAATAGGTAAAGCAATCATGAAATTCATATGGAAAAATAAAAGACCCAGAATAGCAAAAACAATTCTAAGCAGGAAGTGTGAATCAGGTGGTATAGCAATACCAGATTTCAAACTATATTACAGAGCAATAGTAATAAAAACAGCATGGTACTGGTACCAGAACAGGCGGGTAGACCAATGGTACAGAATAGAGGACACAGAGACTAATCCACAAAGCTACAACTATCTTATATTTGATAAAGGAGCTAAAAACATGCAATGGAGAAAGGATAGCATCTTCAACAAATGGTGTTGGGAAAACTGGAAATCCATATGCAACAAAATGAAACTGAATCCCCTCCTCTCGCCATGCACAAAAGTTAACTCAAAGTGGATCAAGGAGCTGGATATCAAATCAGAGACTCTGCGTCTGATAGAAGAAAAAGTTGGCTCTGATCTACAGATTGTGGGGTCAGGCTCCAAATTCCTTAATAGGACACCCATAGCACAAGAGTTAATAACACGAATCAACAAATGGGACTTACTTAAACTGAAAAGTTTTTTCTCAGCAAGAGAAACAATAAGAGAGGTAAATAGGGAGCCTACATCATGGGAACAAATTTTTACTCCTCACACTTCAGATAGAGCCCTAATATCCAGAGTATACAAAGAACTCAAAAAATTAAACAATAAGAAAACAAATAACCCAATCAACAAATGGGCCAAGGACATGAACAGACACTTCTCAGAGGAAAACATACAATCAATCAACAAGTACATGAAAAAATGCTCACCATCTCTAGCAGTCAGAGAAATGCAAATCAAAACCACCCTAAGATACCATCTCACTCCAGTAAGATTGGCAGCCATTATGAAGTCAAACAACAACAAGTGCTGGCGAGGATTTGGGGAAAAGGGTACTCTTGCACATTGCTGGTGGGGCTACAAACTGGTGCGGCCAATTTGGAAAGCAGTATGGAGATTCCTGGGAAAGCTGGGAATGGAACCACCATTTGACCCAGCTATTGCCCTTCTCGGACTATTCCCTGAAGACCTTAAAAGAGCGTACTACAGGGATACTGCCACATCGATGTTCATAGCAGTACAATTCACAATTGCTAGACTGTGGAACCAACCCAGATGCCCTTCAATAGATGAATGGATAAAAAAAAAATGTGGCATTTATACACCATGGAATATTACGCAGCACTAAAAAAATGACAAAATCATGGAATTTGCAGGGAAATGGATGGCACTAGAGCAGATTATGCTTAGTGAAGCTAGCCAATCCCTAAAAAACAAATACCAAATGTCTTCTTTGATATAATGAGAACAACTAAGAACAGAGCAGGGAGGAAGAGCAGGAAGAAAAGATCAACATTAAACAGATACATTAGGTGGGAGGGAAAGGGAGAGAAAAGCAAAATTGCATGGTAATGGAGGGAGACCCTCATTGTTATACAAAATTTCACATAAGAGGTTGTGAGGGGAACGGGAAAATAAACAAGGAGAGAAATGAATTACAGTAGATGGGGTAGAGAGAGAAGATGGGAGGGGAGGGGGGATAGTAGAGTATAGGAAAGGTAGCAGAATACAACAGTTACTAATAGGGCATTATGTAAAATGTGGATGTGTAACCGATGTGATTCTGCAATCTGTATATGGGATAAAATTGGGAGTTCATAACCAACTTGAATCTAATGTATGAAACATGATATGTCAAGAGCTTTGTAATGTTTTGAACAACCAATAATAAAAAAAGAAATTTTACAAGTAAAAAAAAAAAAAAGAGGAGAATGGATCTCCTACAAACCCAGAGGTCACTCAAAGGGGGGTCTCACTAGTATAAAGCCAATGGTCCAAATGTTTATAAGGAAGAAAAAAAGCATGGCCAGACAAAAGGGGAAGCCTCCAATGGCCCCCTATAGCCCACTATTGGCTGTTATCATGAACATATACCTGGTTCATGTGGGGGCTTGCAGCGCTGGGTCTCATGCATCAGATGCAGTTGTGTGTGTCTATGGGAACCCTGCCATATTCACCAATCATCAACTTCTGAACAAGTGGGAAGAAACTGAAAGGAGGAGCTGGGGCCAAATTCTTGGGGGAAAACATTCACTCCTTCTCTGTTCAAGTCTTAGCTTTTGAGCATGGCAGTGGGCCATAGGGTGCTCACTCCAAAAGGACATGCCACTCTGGCTCCAAGCCACTCACTGTGAGCCACCAGCAGGAAGGGTCACAGAGCCCCACGCACCCAGGCATACTGAATGGGGCACCCAGGCATAAGTGAGGCAGCTACAACATACAATTAGAGCAGGCTCCCACCTGACTGGAGGATAAAGCTACACAGACAAGGAACAACACCTAGGTGGGCACGATGTGGCTGCCACTCTGGGACCTTCACGGGACCACACTGCTGCCCTCCATCCTTGGCAGACAGCCCACAGCGAGATTGACATAGGTGCCTTTTATACAAATGATGCCCCAGGTTATCAATCTCTGCTAAGATTTATATTAGATTTAAGAGTTGGAGAATCCTAGCAGCCAAGATCCTGCACTGGGAGATAACAAAAAAATCCCTGCATCTTAAAGCACCAGACACGCTATGTCCGCCTCCCTTCCCTAGATGACAGTTCCTTCCAGGAGCTTGAGTACACCATCCTTGGGACAGCACTGGACTCTGACTTAAAAGCCCATATCTATCAAGAAAAAATCGAATACCTTGGTTACCATCTGATTCAGCAACAGAACAGATCAACCACTGGGCCTCAAAAGAAACAGGAGATCTGCTCAATTCCAGTCCCTTCAACCTGCCATCAGACTAGAGAATTCTTGGGGACTACTGGGTTCAGCCATGTATGGATCCCTAACTTTTTAGTTATGACAAACCCTCTCTATAAAGCCACAAAGGGGGAGGAATGGGATCCTCTAATATGGGGGTCAACTAAGCAAAAGGCCTTTGAGGACATTAAACAAGCACTCACCAGTGCACCTGGATTAGTGCTCCCTGACCTCACAAAGCCTTTCTTTCTGTATATCCATGATTGATCTGGAGTGGCTATGGGAGTTTTGACTCAGATGCATGGCACCATCCAGTGGCCTATTTGTCCAAACAGCTGGACTCTGTAGCCCAGGGCTGGCCACCTTGTTTATGGGCACTTGCAGCCATAGTTCTTCTGTCGTTGGAAGCTGATAAACTGGCAGTGAGACAAGAACTGGTTGTCAGAGTTCCTCATTCAATTTTGACTTTGTTACAATATAAAGGACACTATTGGTTGGCTAATGAAAGAATGGTCAAATATCAGGGCATATTATGTAAAAACCCACGTATCCATGTTGAGATCGTCAGAACTCTAAACCCAGCAACTTTGCTGCCCATTGGACCTGGAAAACATGATCACAAATGTGTTGAGGTCATGGATGAAGTATTCTCCAGCAGACCAGACTTAATAGACCAGCCTCTCAAGGACGCTGATGAAGAGTACTTCACAGATGGAAGTAGTTTTATAAAAGATGAGGTATGTTTTGCTGGATATGCAATGGTCACTCTGGACTCTACTGTCAAGGCAGAACCTCTGCCTCAGGGAACTTGAGCACAAAAAGTAAAACTTATTGCTTTGACTGGAGCACCTCAGTTGACAGCAGGAGTCTGTGTGGAATATTTACATAGACTCAAAATATGCATTAGTTACCTTTCATGTTCATAGGGCCTTATGTAGTCTAATTAACTCAGGAGAGAAAAAAGGGGGGCATGATGTATGGGCAAGAAATTCTTAAACTTTTGGATGCACTGTGGGATCCCAGGAAAGTTGTGGTTATGTATTGCCAAGGTCATCGAAAGGGAAACACTGTGGTTTCTCAGGGCAACAGGAGAGCTGACAGAGAGGCCAGGTTAGCTGTCTGCAAGAAACAGGAAGAAAATCTAGTCCCAGGTTTAAATGTTTCCCTTCTGCCTGGCCAACTATCTAACAGAATGGGAGCCAACATACTCCCAACATGAAAGTAAGTGATGAACAAGAAAAATTTCTCCAAGGAGGATGGTGGAGATTTTCTGATGGCCAAAATAGCCATCCCGGGAATTCTACCCCCAGCCTTTATCAGACTGTTTCACAGGAAAACATGTTGGACATACAGCACTTGAGACAGTTCTGAATTGACATTTCTATGTCCCCCGGCTCACAAGCAACACATGGATGATCTTCAAACAATGTGAGGTTTGTGCTCACAACAATTCTTGTCAGGGACCAAAGCTTCCACCAGGAATCCAAACTATAGGAGGAGCACCTTTTGAAGACTTGGAAGTAAACTTCACTAAACTACCAGGCTCACAGGACTATAATTAACTTTTGGTTTTTGCGTATTCCCACTCTGACTGGGAGGAAGCCTTTCCTACCTGCACTAAAAAGGCTAGGGAGATACTAGGATGATTCTCTGGGAAATTATTCCCATATTTGGTGTCCCAATAACTATTGGCTCAGACAATGAGCCAGCTTTTGGGCAGAAGTGATATGATTACTGACCAAAAGTTTAAATATCAGATGAAAGTTACATACTGCCTATAGGCTGCAGAGTTCTGGTAAAGTTAAAAGGATGAACAGGACTTTAAGGCTCAATTGGGTAAGCTGTGTCAGGAGACTCACTTACATTGTGATGAACTTCTCCCTATTACACTGTTGAGGATTTAGATCCACTCCCACTAGGAGGAATGGATTCTTTTCTTTTGAAATAATATATGGGAGGCCCTCCTCTTATTAGGAGACTTAAGAGAGATAGAAAAATTAACCCTGAGATGAAAGCCTCAGGTCTTAGGGAAAACTTTATAGGTTCTCAACCAATGGGTTAGAGAAAGATTGCCAGTAAGTTTGACCACAGGTGCACACTCCTTCAAGCCAGGAGATTCAGTCTGGGTCAAAGAATGGAATATTCAACCCTAAACTTCTTTGGAAGGGCCTTTCACTGTTATTTTATCCACCCCAACTGCAGTCAAGTTTGCAGGGATAGGACCCTGGATTCACTTCACCAGACTCAAGCCTGCAGCTGCGGACTAAGAGTGCTCTCCAGATGGTGATACACCCTTGAAGCTGACCATCCCAAAGAAAAAGGAGCACCAGAGAAACTTGAGGATCAGAAGGACAACAGCCCTGCTCCAGTCACTCTGGAAGCTGACTGGTCTACGCAAGCACGCAAGCACAGCCAAAGCTTGAGCAGACTATGGCTCTGTTTCAGCCACACAGGAGGAACTGGCTGATCAATTCACAGTGAGATAAACTTCCCACCAGGACTAATGAACTCTTTCAACCTCTAAGATACTTCTTATACTATATAACACATTGCCACCCCTTGCTTCTAGATAAATATATAGTTCTCTGTTTGGTTTTTGCTACTGGTTTGATAATAGTAACTCCTACTGATTGGATTCTGGGAAACAAAATTTCACTTATACTTTTTTATCTTGCTTATGTAAGTTTTCTAGGAATTCTTTGGTGTTATTAGTTTGGCTTTGTTAATTTATGCTGTTTAACCTATGCTAACCAAAATGTTAGTTTAGTTTGGTCTCCTTTGATAACTATAAGAGATTCTTTTGCTGAAAGTCCTAAAATCAGCCATGGTGAATATTCTGGAGAAGGTCAGTTAAGACTTTTCTGTGGGCCTGGGTAGGGAAGGGGAAGACGGGAAGGTGGGTCTGAGAGCAGCTCTAGTGGATCTGAGAATGAAGAAGGAGATGTAAAAGAATAATGGGAAAGGGGTTGGGGATTTTCCTAGCAAGGAAACTTGAGCAGTAGAATAGGTAGAGCAGAGGGGAAGATGGGAATGAATATCCCAAAAAGCCTATAAGGGAGTTTAATTTTTAGTAACCTGTTTTCAGTGATAACAAAGCAACTTTAAAGGCCATTTTCACCAGATCTTGGAGGGTTCAGGGGATTAATTGATTACAGCAAAAACTGTGCCCTCTGAACCTGGCTGCAGCCAAATAAAATTGTTTCCTGCTATCTTTGGTGTCTTGCCTCATTTGTCCCTACTACATAGTGACGCATAGAGTTGTAATGCCAGATTTGTGGGACCCCCCAATAGACCTTCAGGAGCCAAATCCAATGCAATCACACAAGAGTCTTTATTGCAAGCTCAGCCTGGACTCAAAATCAATTCCAATGCAGGGGCATGAGAAGTGAGTCCCAGCCCTTAGTTCAGTGAGGATTCATAGGTTTTGTGGGGATATTCTATGCGTCACAACATCACGCAGCAAATCATTTCACACCAAGGGAAAATAAAACAACAACTCTTAACATTGATTAGTACATTCACTGGCAGGAAAAAGTTGGGTAAGGGTGATTAGTTAGTTCAAGAGGTGGATATATTTGAATTGATTGGTTTAAGCTGAGAAGGGTGTAGGTACTAAACTACACGGTTTCCTAACAAGTTATCAATCATCTAAACTACTGGGAAAGTCCCTTGGTATTTCAGGCATTTTCCCTGTCTCACGCTAATTGGTGGTTGCTAGGAAGTTGCTATGGGTCCTCACCTAACCGAGTCAGGGACTGACCTCTCTTGTTATTTACAGACAAACAACTCAGCAAGGTGAGTATTTGCCTAGGAGTGCTCTGTGGGTTTTTCCGAGGATAAGTGTCACGCCCCGTTCCTCTGGACAGGCCTTGAGGTAGAAGCTGGTTTCTCAAAAATGAGTCATGTCAGTTTCTCAGAGTATCCCCCAAAACTTATAAATCCTCACTGAACTAAGGGCCAGGACTCACTCCTCAGGACTTCTGCATTGGAACGGTTGTGAGTCGCAGCTCAAGCTTGCAACAAAGACTCTTGTGTGATTGCATCAGATTCAGCTCCTGGAGGTCTATTGGGGTCCACGACTCTGGCATTACATGGGCACACCTGGGAACCCGATCCCAGGTTTCAGCACCAATGAAAGGGAAGCGAGAAATGGGGGAGAGGGGCGAGCTAGAAATGAAAGACGGAGACCAGGCAGAGATACCTGGGAGAGATTATTTGTCAGAGCTGAAAAATAAAGGCCATCTCTCCATATAAAAAGACATGGTTGGGGTTGGAGACTTTTATGGGGGTGGCTCAGAAATTAGAGCCAGGTGGGTCCTGATGGGCAATTAAGGGTGGGGTTGATATGCCCTTGGGCTGGATAGAATGTTGGTGCTGAAGGATTGGGTTGATAAGAGGGAGTGGTGAGCCATTCTCAGAAAGGCCCTAGAGAGGGAAAGCAAAACCTTTTCTTAAAATGGCTGCTGTCCCTTTCCATGGCCATGCAGATGCTAAACAAGGACCTTACAGCTGCCAAAGCCTCTTTTGCTCTGGGGAACTCCTGCCTTCCTTCCTTGAACTATATGGATTGTTTCATCTTGGTCTACTTTGAGAAAAAGGAAACTGAACACAGTAAAATTACAACACGTGGCCATTTGGTAAGCTCCCTGGATGAGCACCTCAAGACCCTTGATTCTACACACCTGTTTCCCCTTTGTGGGAACATCTGATTCCCATTTTTGTGGGGACATCTGTGATGCTGCTGGTGTAGAAGTCGTGGCTAAGTGGGAATTAGGAACTTAGGGAGTTTTTCACCTATCTGGTCTGTTTTAAAAGTTCCAGTCTGACTGCCATGATTTAGGGATCCTCTCAGTCTGTCTCTGGTTTTTTGTTTATATCTGTTTCTTGCTCTTTAAGACATGGGCAATACTGTGTTGATCCCATAGATGGTTTTGTTACCGCTGTTGACCGGTGACGAGTCCTTGCTTCCCCGATGTTGAAGAATAACACCAAAGAAGCACGCCGAGGCAAGGTCAGAGTAGAAATTAGAAGTTTATTAAAGGACAGCAGAAAAGACTTCTCACGGAGGAAGAAGGGGACCCAACAGGTGGAATCCGTGGAAGTGCGGTTGTTTCTCCTTATAGTTTTGGGGATGGAATGTAGGTTGGAAGGCCCGAGGGGTGGGACACTTCTTTGTGATGGGCTATCTTTAAGTTTGCTGGGGGCTGTTCATTAACACTTCTTTGAGGTGGACTTTGGCCTAGGGCCTTTTCGGGACTTCATTAACATTCCATGAGTTGTCCTGTGTTTTCCCTGAGTCATTCCCAGCATGGCCTCCATTTTAGATTTCACTCAGTATTAGACCCGATTTACCTAACTACACTGACTACCTAACTTTAAATCTGGCTTCAGTTTCTTGGGAAAGATCTTGGCTGAATGGGCCACCTATAGGCATAAATCTGTCTAAAAAAAAGATGATGTTTTACTGTAACTATCTGGTCTTTACATGGTTTTCTGAATTATTGTACAATCTTTCAATTGGAAGTTGGTCTGTCAGAGATAAAATAAGTGAAAGATTCTGGAGGCGCAGGCAGTCAAAACCTAAGTTGGATGCAAAAAGGTGCTGCCTCTAATGTGTAAGTATAGCAGGACACCAAAAGAGTATTTTTAAAAAATGTTTTTTAACCCAGTGCTGACAGTCTGAGTACTGCTTTTCAGCCTGGCCCCTGGAAGCTGCAAATCATTCTACTGTGGGTGAAGGACATCAGTCTTGGTGATATTGTTATGCCAGATTCGTGGGACCCCAATAGACCTCCAGGAGCTGAATCCGATGCAATCACACCAGAGTCTTTATTGCAAGTTCCAGCCTGGACTCACAACCGTCCCTGATGCAGCAGTCCCAGGGAGTGAGTCCTAGTCCTTTGTTCAGTGAGATTTTATAGGTTTGGGGGGTATTCTATTCATCACAACATCACACAGCAAATCATTCAATAGCGTGGGAAAATAAAACAACAACTCTTAACATTGATTAGCACATTCAGTGGCAGGAACAAGTTGGGTAGGGGTGATTGGTTAGTACAAGAGGGGGATTCCTTTGAACTGATTGGTTTAGGTCACGAGGGGTGTACATGCTAAACTACATGGTTTCCCAACATGTTATCAACCACCATAAACTACTTGGGAGTCATCTGGCATTCCAGGTATTTTCTCTGTCTCATGCTGATTGGAGGTTGCTAGGGGAGTTGCTATGGGTCCTCACCTAGCCTAACTGAGTCAGGGACACCTGGCACCACAGGTCTCTCCTGTTATTTACAGACAAACAACTCAGCAGGGTGGGTAAGTGCTTAGGAGTGCTCTGTGGGTTTTTCCAAGGACAAGGGTCACGCTCCCTTCCTTAGGACAGGCCTTGAGGCAGAAGCTGCTGTTATTTATTTATTTTTTAAAATGGAGTCACATCAGTTTTTCAATACTGCCAGTTATCAGAGATGATTTCTCCTTCCTCAAATGTTGAAGTTTGAACATTAGAGAAGCACCAAGCATATAAAGCAGGTTTTATTTTTAAAATAGTAATACAGGGGCTGAGGTTGTGGCTCAGTGGTAGAGCGCTTGCCTCACATGTGCAAGTCCCTGGGTTTGATCCTCAGCACCACATAAAAATAAATAAATAAATAAAGTTATTAAAAAAATAGTAACACAGGGCTGGGGTTGTGACTCAGTGGTAGAGGGCTTGCCTGGCATGTGTGAGGCACTGGATTCAATCCTCAGCACTATACATAAATAAATAAATAAATAAATAAATAAATAAATAAATAAATAAATAAATAAATGTATTGTGTCCATCTACAGCTAATAAATAAATAAAAGATCAGAAAAGATCAGGGAGAAGAAGGCTGGGAAACATGTAAGTTTCAAAGCCAAAAGGGATATAGTCAAAGCATCTTCACGTTACACAGTAAAGTTTATTTTTAGATGAGTTTAATTATTAAATCAATAGATTTTGACTAATGCAGATTACCATCCATGATGGGACTTGAGCCTTGTCTAATTAATTGATGGTTAAAGAGGAGTGTGGGGCCAGACACCTTGTCAGGTGGGGGTAAAATTGTGACATATGCAGTTGAGGTGAGAAATAAGGAATGTCCATGTGTTTCTGCCCCTTTAAATGCTTTATTCACTCAAATTACTCAATACAATTTCACTCTATATGTTCTTTTTTTTAATATTTATTTTTTAGTTTTCGGCGGACACAACATCTTTGTTGGTATGTGGTGCTGAGGATCGAACCCAGCGGCCCATGCATGCCAGGCGAGCGCGCTACTGCTTGAGCCACATCCCCAGCCCCACTATAGGTTCTTTATGAAGAAAACTGACAATCCTTAATGCTAGGCACTGCAATAGACATAATCAATTCACAGCAAACAATTCTAGATTAATTCTAAGCACTGCAAAACACACTTAATTTTGACAGCCTAGTGACAGACATTTCCTCTGTGTGCTAAGTTTAAAAGTCTTAAGCCTTAGGCTTTATGTCCAGCAGATGTACACTCACTTAGACCGCAGTGACCAGGTCTGGAACCAAGGCAGGCTTTTCCTGGTGTGGAGTGGACAACCGGTTGAGGAGAGGGTCATAGGGAGAAGTTGTGACTCTCACCGAGGACCAGACAGGTGGTAGAGTTTGAGAGCAGTGAGGATCACACAGATTATCAGTAAACGATGACAAGTGATTGGATGTCAGGTTTTCATCAGGCTCTCCAGCTTGAGTGCGTCTTTGTTTTGGCTGGCTGAATCCCTGTTCATCAGCTCTATTATTTATACTAACTTGGGGGCTTTTGACCCCCCCCCCTTTCAATCCTTATGAGCTACTGCCGCGTCCGGAAAATGGACCGAGTCGGCGGGAGACGTCAGGGTTAACAAATTCACAGGACACCAAGGTTCTTCATCCAGGGAGAGTCTCTCTCTTTATTATCTCAGCTCATACTTATATATTTCTTTCAGATCGAATGGAAAGTTACTGGTAGGCGGAAGCAAGGACGGAGGGGGGCAGGTGGTCCTTGTCGACTCATACTAAGCCTTCAACCAGGGACCTTATCAGACCCAAGCAGGTCAGGACGTTCCCACATGACTGTTATAGGCTGAATATGAAAACAGAAACCACAAATCTTTCAAGGCCTTGGGAGCTGGCCTCTTTGGCGTGCACAACAAGAAACCAGGGCCGGCACCAAGCCCCGGGGGCCAGGGGGGATCCGAGCCAGCAGTTCCCCCTCTTTTGTTTGTTGCACGTCAAAGGGAATCAAGTAGCCCCTGTCTTAGGTCGTTCACTGCCCTTACAGTGCTTACCCGTCTCTGGGGAGGCCCCATTCCCCTGTCTTAGGTTGCAGTGCAAGCGTGAAAGTTGCCCGTCTCTGGGTACTACAAGATCAGCTTGTTGTTACCAAGGCATTTAGTGGTAGCAATCCAGCCAGTCATTATTAGGTCTTTAATCAGTTCCGGTTCAACAAGGCATAGAGTCAGAGGAGAAGAATAACAAAAATAAAGAAGGAAAAGGGGGTAAAATGAGGAAGGCATGAAGCAGGGATCATTGTAGAAAAATCATCTTCGAATCGGTTGGAGACAAACTTCAGCAAAATCATCCTTGGTTTGTAGGCGTTGATAATGAACCTGTATTGGCTTAGAAGTCAGAATGTTAATTTGATCTTTAATAAATTGTGTCATTCTCTTGACAAGGCAGGGGCCTACAGCAACTATAAGGAGGAGACCGAAAAGCGGTCCCATATTGTGAGTGGCGGCATTTGCTTTAGCATTGCCTTCCGCCAGAGGCCCAGGAAGCTCTGAATGTCCTCGGATATGTCCAATGAATAAAGGATCTCGTCTAGCCCAAACAAGAAGCTGAACTGTTTGTAATTGTTCCATGATAGTAGATTGCCTGCCAATATAAGGGGCTGTTTCAATAACTAAGGCTAAATTGGCAACATAGAGACTATCAGTATACACATTAAGTGGGGTGGAATTGTAAAGTTTAAGAGCCATAATTAGAGCCTCAACTTCTGATCTTTGGGCAGACAGTTTAGGAACAGGGTGTCGAATTACTTGAGATCCATCAAAAACAACAGCAAATCCCCCTTTTGCTCCGTCTGTATAAACAGTCTGAGCTCCTGGGATAGGTTCCCCTTTAATAATTTTAGGAAAAATAATAGGACATTTTTTAAGGCCTTCTAGAAGTTTATGTGGGGGGAAGTGATTATCAATTTGACCTTTGAAATTACAGAGAAAAAGACACCAAAGATCATGTTCTTGTTGTAATTTTAAAGTCATATCCTGGGTATAAGGCTGAATGAGAATGTCAAAAGTTTTTCCAAACAGTGCATCACCCAAATATTTGGCTTTCCAGATCAGATTTATCACTAGTTCATAAAAGGGAGTTATCACCCGAAAGTTAGAAGCGGGTAGATGGACCCAATAAATGGGACCTGTTTGCCAAAACACTCCAGTAGGAGTTAATTTTGATGGCAGGATTATAAATGATAGGGGTATAGAATAATCTATCTGGGTAACCTGCATGTCTTGCAGGGCCTTCTCTATTAACCTGAGTGCCTTCAAGGCTTTTGGAGTAGGTTTTCATAGGGAAGTGGGTGAGGGGTCTCCTCTCAAAAGGTCATACAGGGGTTTAAGTTAGTAGTTCAATATACTTAATGTTTAATCAACAATGTGAATTTATTTACCAAAATTAATTTTTATCTTAAACAGTAAGAATTATTAGGCAATAAGGATCTTTCTTTAAAGAAATAAACTTACATTTTAATAGGTGTTTATCATATCAAAATATGGACAAAATTTTTGCTCACATTAGTATAGTTAAATTAGGAAAATAACCTGAAATACCCTTAAATTAATTATAGTCAGTTTAGTATATATAAATCTCTTTTTTAATTGTTCTAACTTTTTACATCATCTGTTTAGATACCAATATAAAACCCCCCCTTTTTTTTTTTTTTTTTTTTTTTTTTTAGGAAAATGAATATAAAGACCTTGTTTTACCCAAAGATGATTTCTTTCTTCTTTTTAGGATCCATGTGTGCTTTTTCTTTGTTGAAGCATCTTTTTCTTAAAAGAAAATATACTTTGGAACAATTTCTGAAAACCTTAGAATCTATAAACAAATTATTATACTTTGATAAGAAATATCAATGAAAATATAGTTAAAACCCTTAGATATTTTGTAGAAATAATTATAATAATTTATCATCTTATAAGTTTAAACAGTAACCTTGAGAATTAGAAACTACTTGATTGTATTTTCACTTAAAAGCAAATTTATAGTAAACACACTTATCTCAAATATCTGTAACTGAAAAGGCAGAGTATCTTGATAAATGTAAATATAAAACATAAATTATGGGTTTCCTGTTGAAGAAAAACAATTAGGCAAATATATATTAACTAATCAATTAGGCATGTGCTAATTAATTTATAGATTAACAAATATAGGTTATTTAAATATCTAAAAAATATATATTAAGAATAAGAACTTAACTTATAATTGTATTAACTTTATGTAACCACGTGGTCTTAAAATATTTGGATCCATTTTAATTTATTTTTAACTAGGAGTGCACTCTTTTATGTGACGTCACTTGATGTAACTGAAATAAGATCCTTGAGTATACATTTTTATTTTTATAGTTAGCAATGAAAATAAGGATTTTTTGGTCATCACAGGAACTTTGCCGGCTTGTTCCTGTGGCAAGCAAATGCATCCTCATAACCTCTAAAATTAAAAGTAAAATATAAAGAAGCATATTTGATATCTCTCATCAATAGAATATTATTTAGTAACACAACTATAAAGAAAAAGTCAGGTTATTTAACTTAGAACTAGCTTAAATTTAGGACTGTAACATAGAAACCTGTAGAATTAAATTTTGTCTGAAAAAGATATCTTTCGTTAGCATTTACAGGTAGGCATCTTTTAAAAATACAGGCTCTGAGCAGCTCCGGTAAAAATCTGAAACACAGCAGTACAGGTTAGTGGCTGGAAGGCGGGACTAGAAGTCCTGTCTGAGTGACTGTGGAAGAACCAATCGGTAGCCCCCAAGAGTGTGGAAGGTGGGACCAGGAAGCCGCTCTTCGGGCCAGGCACCCCATGGTTACCATGGTGATGCAAACAACATGGAGTCCGCTGCTCATTTTGGAGGCAAAAGTTCCCCAAGTTTTCCTAGCCGATTACATTTTGTTTGATTTTGTCTGCATTTTTCCCCGCCTGGCTAAGATCTTACTGCGGTAGCAGCTTGTTCTGTCTCTGTACCGCCCCGTACACTCTGGCTTCCGGGCCCGGGGCGGGCCCCTGTTCCCGTTTCCCGACGATATGGGGTTTCCATCAATGTCCCATCTGGACTGGCATTTACTACCCCAGTGTCTGCCTTTACGGCAGCGGGGACAAAGTCCAGGTTTATCTCCGCCAGGATTGTTATGAAATTCCGGGCAATCTCTTTGTAGGTGACCCCTTTTGCCACATTTAAAGCATTCCCTCAGGTTAACCCCTTGATTGTTAGATTTTTGAAAACCAGTCTTAAGGGCCGCGGCCAGAACTTGACCAGTGATATGGGGCCCATCTATATCCTTGCATGCTCTAATCATATCATCAACACTTTTGGCTCGTGAGGACTTTATGGCATTTTGGCAGTAGGTATTAGCATTTTCATAAGCCAATTGCTTAATCAAAGGCATGGCCTGTTCCAGGTTTGGGAATATTTTTCCCGCTGCCTGCATTAGGCGGGCTGTAAAGTCTGAATATGGCTCGGAAGGTCCTTGAGAGATTTTTGAAATTTTAGCCTCTGTTTTGGAGACGGGTCAGGCCTTCCAGGCATGCACGGCAGCTGCGGCAATCTGAGCGTAAACGCCTGGGTCAAAATTTATCTGTTGGTCAATGGTGGCATATTGCCCAGTCCCCGTCAACATTTCTGCATTCCTCTGTGGATGACCTGCATTCTGATTAATTTGGGCCAACTCACGGCATCTCTCATGATATTCACTTTTCCATAGCAAAAAATCTCCTCCTGATAAGACAGCCCTACAGAGTTGTTGCCAATCACTAGGAGCCAACTGATTAGCTGAGAAAGACTCAAAGAGGGTTAATGTAAAGGGAGCATGAGGCCCATAATTTATAATTGCCTCCTTAAGTTGTTTGATATCTTTAAAGGCTAAAGGAAATGCACTCTGGCTGGCTGTCCATCGGCATCCAGGTTTTCAATTACTGGAAAAGTTTGAGCCGTCTTAGGCTGCCACTGAACCTCTCCCCCCCCCCCCACCTTCTGGGGTTGTCCTCGTCCCAATCGGGGTTATAAGGAGGGAGCACAACAGGGATCGGGGCCGTAGGTGCCTTAAATCTTGACTTCTTCATTTGACCCTCCAGTTCCTCTATCTCCCTTTCCAGTTCCTCCTCCTGCCAGCTGTTACCATGGAGCCCAGTTAGTAACTCCCTTATCTTAGAAATGTACTCAGCACTGTGAAGCCCAGCTCAAGGCTAGAGGCCTTGTTTACATATTTTTGTGAAAAACTAGTAAGGGAGTGTCTAACTCCTGCCTGGAGTGCTGATCTTTTCAGACAGTAGCCAAATAAAACAGGGCAATATGAAAATAGGAAATTTATCCACATTGAACTTTTTTGTAGAGATTCTTTTGTTGAAAATCCTAAAATAAGCCATGGTGAATATTCTGGAGAAGGTCAGTTAAGACTTTTTTGTGGGCCTATTAGGGAGGGGGAAGATGAGAAGGCAGGGTTGAGAGCAGCTAGGGTGGATCTAAGAATGAAGAAGGAGATGTGAAAGAATAATGGGAAAGGGGTAAGGACTCTGCCATTTGCTCTTCCTGGACCTGGTTAAGGACTTGTTCACATTCTGCAAGCTGTTCCTTAATCTTTATTTTATCTATTAACAAAGCATCTTTAACCAATCTCCATAAAGAGAAAGTGGCGATTGGGATACTTTCCGGACCTTGATCCCTCAACAATCTTTGTAAATCACATCTGACCTGATCCCAATCATTGTTATTAAGAAATCCCCCTGTCAGAAACCAAGGACATGCCTGGGCAATAACTTCAACGAATTCTGTTGCAGTTTTTGTTTTTATTCCTGTTCCTTGTGTGTTCAGCAGCTCTCTGAGTTCGTTGGCCAGACGAACTTTGGCTGCTGAGTTACCCATGGTAGCTACCTGTTCTTAGTTTAGATTTCAACTTTTCCCCTTCTCTTATGGAAGGCTTCTTTTTCCCCTTCTCTTTACGAAGGCTTCCCCTTCTCTTTACGAAGGCTTTGGAAGGACCCCTTCAGGCTTCCAATCCTCCCTCTTCGTGGAGGGAGCCCTGTCCGCTTACCTCCGCTTTCCGATCTCGGTAGGAACCTCCAAACTGCCGCGTCCGGCGAAAATGGACCGAGTCGGCGGGAGACGTCAGGGTTAACAAATTCACAGGACACCAAGGTTCTTCATCCAGGGAGAGTCTCTCTCTTTATTATCTCAGCTCATACTTATATATTTCTTTCAGATCGAATGGAAAGTTACTGGTAGGCGGAAGCAAGGACGGAGGGGGGCAGGTGGTCCTTGTCGACTCATACTAAGCCTTCAACCAGGGACCTTATCAGACCCAAGCAGGTCAGGACGTTCCCACATGACTGTTATAGGCTGAATATGAAAACAGAAACCACAAATCTTTCAAGGCCTTGGGAGCTGGCCTCTTTGGCGTGCACAACAAGAAACCAGGGCCGGCACCAAGCCCCGGGGGCCAGGGGGGATCCGAGCCAGCAAGCTACCACCGGATTTCTCCATGATATTATTTACTCTGGGCCTGATCTGGTAGTCTCCATCCTGATCTTTTTGCCTTTCCCTCTTACCAGGCCAGGACAGCCTGCCGGGGGCTTTACTCTGTTTATCAGGGTGAGGGGAAGTAACTTGTTTGAGGTCATACTGGAGGTCTCTGTGGTTGTGCCTGGTGAGATTGCAGGTTTCAAACTGGAGTTTTTAAAATGGAGTTGCTTAGGCTCAGGCCTAAGGCCATCCTCACACACCTCCTGAGAAAAAAATCTCCCTATTGGTTAGGTTACTCTGGAGAGCCATGACTAATACCAAATACTATTTTTTTTTTCTTTCTTTCATTTTGGTCTAAAAACTCTTTCCTTATACTCAGTCACAATGTGCATGGTACAGCTATTGCTAACAATTCAACTAACTCACAGGAAAACAGAGGGGCAAATTACTGGATGCCATTAGGTTCCTCAACCCTTCCCCACAGCCCCTCAGTCCCTATGCCTGAAAACCAATTCTTAAGGATGGCAAGAGCCAAAATATCTCTGAAGAGAGAGACCAGTACAAAAATGTTTAAGATATTGTTGTGCCATTTTTAGGAAGAACCATAGAAGAAACAGCCACCAATTACCCAGAAACTTTAGACGGTGCCGATGTAAATTCCCAGCAACATGATTTATAGCCTATGCTAATTAAATGTTATCAGGTAAGGTTTCTTGTTAACAAAGGTTTGTTGGCTCTTGTCAAAGCTCAAGTGAAAGTTTTTTTAAATATTTATTTTTCTATTGTAGTTGGACACAATACCTTTATTTTATTTATTTATTTTTATGTGGTGCTGAGGATCAAACCCAGGGCATTGCACGTGCTAGGTGAGCACTCTACCACTAAGCCACAATCCCAGCCCCCTCAAGTGAAAGGTTTTTAATTTGTTCATTATTACCTCCTCCTCCTCCTCCTCCTCCTCCTTCTCCTTCTCCTCCTCTTCCTCCTCCTCTTCTTCTTAAAAATCGTTTTGTTGTTGATTATTTCTTATGTGGTGATGGGGATTGAACCCAGAGCCTCATGCATGCGAGGCAAGTGCTTTATCACTGAGTAGACAACCAACCCCTGCTCATTTGTTTTCAATGAAGTCAATTTGGAAATCTCCTCTAGAGCAATGTCTTTAATTGGAGAGTGCTTCCTCATTCATGAATGAACAATGTGTCTACCCAGGTCATTGATGAGATTCCCTTAGAATGAGCAGGAAACTATGGTGGTGCTCTATTCAGGATTGCAGAAACATCTGGAATATTGCTCTGTAACAAGAGCAGAACATTATGGGAGGAGAAAAGTCAGAAGACAATTTATTTTTAAAAGGTAAGAAATGAAGAAAAGAGTCATTAAAATACAAAGCACAAAAACAGGTTCAAAGATAGGTCCATGACAAAGTCAGTTGTGAAAGAAAAGTGAGGAGAGATGGAGGAGAGAATAAGAGGCACTGACATTCATCTGAGTGGCCAATGGTTTAAGATATTAGGTCTTTTGTTTCTCCTCATTACAGGAGATGAATCTTCTAGATGAAGATTCTCAGATACTTTGCTGTCTTTTAAAATGTTTCTCTTAAAATAAAAAAAGATTAAAAAAATGTTTCCCTTGAAAATGACCGTGTAAAAAAGTGATAACCATGATGAGATTGTGAAAAAATGATCACTTTTATTAATTAATATAGACAATCAAATTTAGTAATTCAAGTAACCCCTTCCTGGTTTTATCAATCTTACATCTTATTTTTAATTTCATTTCATTTATTTACGTTTGAGTCATACTAGGGATTGAAATCCACCACTGAGCTACATTCCAACCCTTTTTATTTGTTGAATCAGGGTCTCACTGACCTTGAACCAGGTTGTCCTGCCTTCCTTGTTTTTATTCTTTTTTTTTCCCCAGGACTGAGGATTGGACCCAGGGGAGCTCTACCACTGAGCCACAACCCCAATCCTCTTTATTTTTATTTTGATACAGGGTCTGGATAAGTTACCTAGAGCCTTTCTAAATTGGTGAGGCAGCTTTGAACATGGGATCTTCCTGTCTCACCTCTGAGTCACTGGGATTACAGGTGTGCTCTTTTCCACACCTGCCTCTTCTCTTTATTCTTAAATAATCTCACATACTAAATCAGTTTCCCTTTCTCTCCCCACCCCCTCTTTCTCTAATCCTCTCTCTCCCCCTCTCTCTAGCTCTCTTTTTTCCCTCTGGTAATAGAAGTGAACCCAGGGCCTCAAGTATGCTTATTTTGTTTTTATAAGTACATAGACTTTAAATTGATTAATATTCATATTTTTAAAAAATAACTTTAGTTGTAGGGACACAATACCTTTATTTTATTTATTTATTTTTATGTGGTGCTGAGGATTGAACCCAGTGCCTCACACATGCTAGGCAAGTACTGTACCACTGAGCCCCAGTCCCAGCCCCTGATACTCATATTTTGACACTTGTACTCTTTTAGTTCCAGAATTGACTACATCTCTATAGAGTAAGATCTAAAATTTATTCAGTATTCATTATATACTGAGCACTGATGGATGGTTTGCTGTCTCATTTGATTTCACAATAATCTAACATGGGAGAGATATTATTTTCATACATTGACAGATGAAGGAGAGGAGAAGAAAGAGTTTAAGAAACTTGTCCAAAGTGATACAGGTGTTTGACCATAAAAGAAAAGAATTAACATTTTAGGCCAAGGTTGATTGATTAAAAAAATGATCCCACCATCCACCCTGGGTATCAGGGGAGCACCCACTGCACCCAGAGTAGAGGGGACTCCCCCCTCCATGGAGGAAACCCTTCTAAACTGAGAGCTCCCAACACACCCAGGGAGGGGAGGACGCCCCATTCCAGGGGAGAGACCCCTCCAACATGGGAGTTGGGGGAAGCTCCCACCGCACCCAGGGTAGAGGGGACTACCCTGGCCAGGGAAAAGACCCCTGCAAACTGGGTGTTGGGGGGAGCTCCCTCAGCACCTAGGGTAGAGGGGACTCCTCCCTCGAAGAGGGAGACCACTCCAACCTGGGTGTAAGGGGGAGTTCCCATGGCACCCAGGGTAGAAGGATCTCTCCCCACTCCAGGGGGGAGACCCCTCCAACCTGGGTGTCGGGGGAGCTCCCACCACACCAAGGGTAGAGGGGAATCTCTCCCCTGCAGGGGGGAGACTCCTCCAACCTGAGTGTCGGGGGGAGCTCCCATCACACCTAGGGAAAGAAAGGACACCCCCTCCAGGAGGGAGACTCCTATAATCTGGGTGTCCATGGGAACTCCTAAACCATCGCACCCAGTGTATAGGGGACTCCCCCCTATAAGGGGCAGACACCTCTAACCTGGGTATCAGGGGGAGGTCATATACCATCGCACTCAATGTAGAGGGGACTTCCCCCTCCACAGGGGAGATCCCTCTAACCTGATTGTAGGGGGGAGCTCCTATACCATGGCACCCAGGATAGAGTCCACTCCTCAGCCTTGAGACCAGCACTCTAGCTTCATAATAGAGGTTCGAAACATAGAAATTAACTAGTGAGTTCAAATTAAAGAGACATGACTCTCAATTACCTTTTTTGCCCAGCTCAGAGATGGCTCCTCCCACCTCCTGCCTCCACCTCAAGCCGTAGCAAGGTTTACACAAGAGGCCAGCAAGAGAGAGAGAAACACGCCAGGGAGTGAGCTTTTATTGGGGAACAAAAAATTCATGGGAAAATTCCATCCAATGAAGGTCAGTGTCACTGATTGGTCTTTAGGTCAGTGGT
Organism: Spermophilus citellus; assembly: GCF_964194105.1. NCBI lineage: Eukaryota > Metazoa > Chordata > Mammalia > Rodentia > Sciuridae > Spermophilus > Spermophilus citellus. The sequence goes on from NC_138185.1 coordinate 147,024,014, forward strand.
CAGGCACACCCCCACGGGCAAGCCCTGGCACCTTGGGAAGGGTGGGGAAGGGTCTGACACAGTGTGTCTAAGCGCCTCACACCCAGCCAGGGAGGTAGCTCAAATCACATGTGAGAACGGCTTCCCACACACTCCCAACTCCAGGAGGGAGTCCCCTCTGACCTGGGTGTCCGTAGCACTTAGGGTAGAGTGAACTCCCCCCTCCAAGGGGGAGACCCCTCTAACCTGGGTAGCAGGGGGAGCTCATATACCATCACACCAAAGGGACTCCCCTCTACAGGGGAAAGACTTCTCTAATTTGGGTGTTGGTGGGAGCTCCTATACCATCGCACCCAGGGCAGTCGACTCTGTTCTTCAGGGGGAGACCCCTCTTACCTAGGTGTTGGGTGAGCTTGTAACCATCATCCAGGGTAGTGAAGATGCACCAGGGGAAAGATACTTCTAACCTGGGTGTTGGGGGAAGCTCCCCAATGCACCAAGTGTATAAGGGACTCCCCACTCTAAGGGAGAGAAACCTTTAACCTGGGTTTCAGTTGGAGCACCCCATTGTATCCAGGGTGGAGAAGACTCCCCCCTCCAGGGGGAAAACACCTCTAACCTGGGGTTCAAGAAAAGCTTTCCATCGCACTCAGGGTTGAAGGGACTCCCTCCTCCAGAGGTGAGAGCCCTCTAACCTGGGTGTCAGGGGAAGCTCTTATAATATTGCACCCAGGATGGAGGGGACTCCCCTCTCCAGGGGTGAGACCCCTCTAACCTGGGTGTCGGGGGATCTCGTATATCATCAATCCCAGGGTAGATGGGACTCCCCCTTCGGGGGGAGACATCCCTAACCTTGGTATTGGAGGGATCTCCTATACCATGGCACCCAGGGTATAGGGTACTCCCCTCCTCAGGGGAAAGACATCTCTAACCTGGGTTTCTGGGGGGATCTATATACCATTGCCCACAGAGTAGAGGGAACTCCCCCCTCCAGGGGGTAGACGCCTCTAATCTGTGTATCTGGGAAACCTCATATACCATCCCACACAGGGTAGAGAGGACTCCCTTTTTTCGGGGGGAGACATCTCTAACCTGGGTGTGGGGGGTAATTCATATACCATCTCATTCATGGTAGATGGGACTCTCCTCTCCAGAGGTGCAACCACCTCTAACCTGGGTGTCAGGGAAATCTTTCCATCACATACAGGGTAGAGGGGACTCCCCATGCCAGGGGCAGACACCTCTAACCTGGTTGTCATGGGGAGCTCCCGACTACCACCAGGGTAGAGGTGACTCCCCCCTCCAGGGGAGAGACCCCTATAACCTGGGTATCTGGGGGAGCTCCTCACTGCACCCAGGGTGGACAGAACACACCCCTTCAGGAGGGAGAGAACTCTAAACTGGGTGTGGGGGGGAGTTCCCCACCATACCCAGGGTGTAAGGGACTCCGTCCTCCCGGAGGAAGACACCTCTAACAGGAGGGTGTCGGGGTGAGATCCAAATCACACCCAGGGTGGAGGAGACTCCCCCCTCCAGAAGGGGACACCTCTAATTTGGATGTTCAAAGGGCTCTTCACCACAGTTAGTTAGGGTAAAGAGGACTCCCCACTCCAGGGGAGAGCTCCCCACAGGCACCCAGGGTGAAGGGGACTCCTTCTTCATGGGGAGAAACTTCTAACCTGAGTGTGGGGGGGGAGCTCCCCACCACACCCAGGGTGAATGGGACTTCTGTTGGTAAAGATGGCACCCCGAGCGCTTCTCTTCCGGGAGCTCAGGTCCATGACACACTGAATGGCATGCGGACCATCACCTCCAAACCCTGTGAATGGCATGAACTCCAATCCCTGAAGTGGCAGGAACTCTTGGCCAATGAAGAAGTAACAGCCCACTTGCCTTGCTCCTCCTCATTCTGCATTGAGCCCATAAATAACAACACTCTGTTCATGCTCTTTCTCTCACTCTCCCTCTTCTCTCTCCCCCTCCTTTCTCTCTCTCCTCTCTCTCTCCCCCTCTCTCTCTCCCCCTCTCTCCTTCTCCCTCCTCTCTCTCCCCCTCTCCCCTTCTCCTCCCTCCTCCTCCTCCTCCTCCTCCTCCTCCTCCTCCTCCTCCTCCTCCTCCTCCTCCTCCTCCTCCTCCTCCTCCTTCTTCTTCTTCTTCTTCTTCTTCTTCTTCTTCTTCTTCTTCTTCCTGTCTCTCTCTCTCTCTCTTCCCCCCCCCTTCTCTTCTGCAACTGCCTGTTATGGCCCTGCGGTTGTTTTGGCTTTTTGAGTTTATGGAGCTTTTTCCATTGTTCCTACAACTCCCTTCTTCATAGGGGAGAAACTTCTAATCTGGGTGTGGGGGGGAGCTCCCCACCACACCCAGGGTGAATGGGACTCCCCTTTCCATGCGTGACACACCTTTCACATGGATGTGGAGGGAACTCCCCCCACCAGGGGGTAGACACCTCTAACCTGGGTATGGTGGGGGAGCTCATATACTATTACACCCAGCATAGAGGGGACTCCCCCTTTAGCGGGGAGACCTCTCTAACCTGGATGTCTGTGGGAGTTCTTATATCATCACAACCAGGATAGAGTGGACTCCCTTCTCCAAGGGGAAGACCCCTCTACCCTGGGTGTCAGGGGAGCTCGTATACCATGACACCAAGGATAGAGGAGACTCCCCTCTCCATGGGAAAGACACCTCTAACCTGGGTGTCTGGGAAAATTTATATACCATTGCACCCATGGTAGATGGGACTCCCTTCTCCAGGGGAGCGACAACTCTAACCTGGGTGTTAGGGGGAGCTTGTATACCATCACATCCAGGATAGAAGGGACTCCCTCTCCAGTGAGGAGACACCTCTAACCTGAGTATTGGGGAGGAATTTATATACCATCACACCCATGGTCTATCTACAGGGGGGCAACCCCTCTAACCTGGGTGTCAGGGAGAGCTTTCCATTGCACCTAGGGTAGAGGGGACTCCCCACTCCAGGAAAAGGACATCTCTAACCTGGGTGTTGGGGGGAGTGCCCTACTGCACCCAGGGTAGAGGGGACTCCCCGTTCCAGGGGGGAGACACCTCTAACGTGGGTGTAAGTGTGAGCTCCCAGCCACAACTAGGGTGGAGTTGTCTCCAACCTCCAGGGGGCAGACTCCTCTAACCTGGGTGTCAGGAGGAGCTCCCATGGCGACCAGGATGGAGGGAACTCCCCGCTCCAGGAGGGAGACACCTCTAACCTGGGTGTTGGGTGGAGCTCCCCACAGCACCCTGGATGGAGGGGACTCCCCTCTCCAGGGAAGAGACACCTCTAACCTTGCTGTCAGAGGAGCTTATATACCATCGCACCTAGGGTAAAGTGGAAAGCCCCCTCCAGGGAAAAGACCCCTGTAATATGGGTGTCGGGGGAGCTCATATATCATAGCACCCTGGGTAGAGGGGACTCCCTGCTCCAGGGGGGAGACCCCTCTAACCTGAGTGTCAGAGGAGCTCATATACCATTGCACCCAGGGTACAGTGGACTCCCATTTTTAATGGGGAGACCCCTCTAACCTGAGTGTCCAGGAAAACTCATATATCATCGCACCCAGGGTAGGGGGGGGCTCCACCTCCATGAGGGAGAACCAACTAACCTGGTTGTCAGGAGGAGCTCATATACCATCGACCCAGGGAAGAGGGGACTTCCTCCTCCAGGGGGTAGACACCTCTAACAGGGGAGCTTGTATACCATCACACCCAGAGTAGAGAGGACTCCCCCTCCAGAAGGGAGACCCCTCTAACCTGAGTATCAAGAGGAGCTCGTATACCCATGGTAGAGGGGACTCTCCTTTCCAAGGGGGAAACTCAACTAACCTGGGTGTCAGGGGGAGCTCATATATCATCACACCCCTTCAAGGGGGAGACCCCTCTAACCTGGGTGTTGGGGGGAGCTTGTATACCATTTCATCAGGATAGAGGGGATTCCCCCCTCCAGTGGAGAGACATCTTTTACCTGGGTTTCGGGAAGAGATCCCCACTGCACCCAGGGTAGAGGGGACTCCTTCCTCCAGGGGGAGACACCTCTAACCTGGGTGTCAGGGGGAGCTCCCCACCACATGCAGGATAGACAGGACTCTCCCTCCAGGGGGGGGACATCTCTAACCTGGGTGTCGGAGGAGCTTGTATACCATCACACCCAGGGAACAGTTGAAGTGGCAACCCCTTTCTCCACTGAAAAGTCTTAATTGGGCCTCTCCAGAAATCTTCACCCAGACTGATTTTAGGACTGTCAGCAAAAGAGTCTCTGCAAAAGAGTTCAATGTAGATAAACTTCCTATTTTCGTATCATCCTATTTTACTTGGCCACTGGCCAAGAAGATACCAGCACTCCAGGTGCCAGACACCCCTTACTAGTTTTTCACAAACATATCCAGTATAGTGCTTTGAAGAAATGTGCAAAAAGGCCTCTGGCCTTGAGCTGGGGCTTCATAGAGATGTCTATATTTTTAAGATAAGTTACAATTGGCCTCCATGATAACAGCTGGCAGGGGGAGGAAAGAGAGGGGAGAAGCAGCTCTCCTTTTCTTAGGTGTTGTCCTTGAAAGGTTAACTTGCCCAAAACAGTGAAAGAAAAAGCTGCTGTTATGTGAACTTTTGCAGACTGTGAACTTCTGAGCCCCTCCCCTTACATTCTGGGTATAAAACTCTGAAACTACCTGAAATCAGGGTTCAGGGGATTAATTGATTATAGCAAAAGCTGTTCTCTCTGAGCCTGTCTGCAGCCAAATAAAATTTTCCTGCTATCTTTGGTGCCTTGCCTCCTTTGTCCCTACAACACAGTGGACTCCCATTTTTAGGGGGGAGACCCCTCTAACCTGGGTGTCCGGGAAAACTCATATTTCATTCCACCCAGGGTAGAGGGGACTCCCTGCTCCAGGAAGGAGACCCCTCTAACCTGGATGTCACGGGGAGCTCATATACCATCGACTCAGGAAAGAGGGGAATCCCTCCTCCAGGGAGTTGACCCCTCTAACCTGGATGTCAGGGAGATCTCCCCACCACACCCAGTGTAGAAGGGACACCAATCTCAAGGGGGGAGGTACCTTTAATCTGGGTGTCAGGGGTAGCTCATTAACCATCGCACTCAGGGTACCCTGAGAGAACTCCCCCAATTAGGGGGGAGATTCCGCTAACCTGGGTGTTGGTGGGAGCTAGTATACTATCACATTCAGGGTAACTGGACTGCCCCATCTAGGGGGGTGACCCCTCTTAACTGTGTGCCGGGTTGAGCTCATATACCATCGCACCCAATGTAGAGGGAAATGCTCCGTCCAGCGGGGGGAGACCCTTCTATCCTGGGAGTCGAGCGGAGCTCTCTATACCATCATACCCAAAGTAGAGGGGACTCCTCCCTCCAGGGGAAAGAAACCTCTAACCTCGGGGTGTCATGGTGAGCTCATATACCATCACACCCAGGGTAGAGGGTGCTCTCCCCTCCAGGGGGTAGACCCCTCCTGTTGGGTGCAGAGCAGGCTGAACTGTGTTGTCTGCAGGGCAGGCTGAACAGATGTTGGCTGCAAGATAGCCCACACACTCAAACCCCCCTCTATCTGGTCCTTTATCACCTGTTTGTGTCAAGTCCCGCTCAAGGCTGAGCACTCAACCCCACTTGGGCCAACAAGGCAGCTTGCAGACCCAGAGGCCCCATTAGATTTGGGCTATAAAAACTCCCTCCTGCCAGGCCCCCCTCTCTCTTGCTCTTTCTCTCTTGCGCTCTCTCTCTCTCTCTCTCTCTCTCTCTCTCTCTCTCTCTTGCTCTCTTTATCTTTCTTGCGCGCGCTCTCTGTCTCTCTCTTGCTCTTGCTCTCTCCCTGTTCGTCTCTTCTCTTCTCTCTCTCTCTCTCTTTCCTTCCTTCTTTTCTCTTTGTTGCACTGCGAGTGTTGTGGTCACTTTCCTTTCATTGGTGCCGAGACCCGGAAAAGGGTTAAAACCCACTTTTGGGTCCCTCTTCCTTCGGAAGTGCCACTCACCAGATGGCCTGAACCCAGGCCTGAACCCATTTTCTCGACTGCCAGAACTCCATCCACCACCGACCTTCGATTGGTGAGTTTCCCCTTCCTGGATCCCTAAACCCAATGGTGGTGTCAGGAGGATTTGACCATTGATTGTCTGGCAAACCTCTTTGCCCACCTGCGGGGAGGAAAACACCCCACCACAGCCTTTAAGGCTACGGTGGCCCTCAGGGACTCCTTCCTAGGGCAAAATAGACTCCTGGGTTCAAAATTATTCCCTTCCCTTCCCAGCTGGTAGTTTCCCAGCATAGGCTTTGTAGGTCTCCCTCGAAGGACTGTGTAACCTCCAGGAACACATAACAGAGAACTGAACATCACACCCCACCCAGACCTTCACCATCTTGGTGGCTCTCCTAAAATCCTAGTCCTCACACCTTCAAGACTCGGCCGCCAGAGAGACACTTTTCTTTCCCCTCTTTCCGGCCCTGTGGCCCTGCGGGTCTCCAGCCTCTCCAGGAGGGGTCCCGAAAAGAAAAGCCTTGGCCAAGGTCTCCCACTGCTCCTGCTCCGTCCAGGACGAGAGCTTCCACTGTCAGGATTCGGTGACGACCAATCTCCGCAGCTCGAACCTGCCACTAAGGCACTCCTGATTTTTGGCTCTAGCAGGGACGCCCCTTTTGCCAATAAATCAGTTTCCTCCTTCTCTTTTATACTACGGTTGCGTCCCCTTCCTTCTCCTCTATACCAAGTTTGCGTCCCCTTCCCTCCTCCTTATACTACTTTGCGACATGGGTAATGTGTTCTCTCTGCCAGTCGACTCTCCCCTACAATGCCTCTTGGATAACCTCAAAACTCTCTCCTTGACACCAGACATCAAACCCAAAAAATTGATCAAATATAGCACCCAGGCCTGGCCCACTTATCCCTTAGACAACCAAAGCAGATGGCCCCCCTTTTGGGTCCCTGGATCCCTCCATTCTAAGGGATCTCTACAATTACTGTGAGCATTCGAAAAATGGGTAAAAAACTGCTACATCAAAGCTTTCTTCTTGCTTGTGCTCTCTGCACCTCTTGCAGACCTCTGCAAATTTTTCTAGCTTGCAAACCAACACCCACAACCACTGATCCCCAATCTCCTCCTCCTCCAGACTCATCCACTACTTTTGACCCTACTGATGAATTTCCACCCTATTGCCCGGCTCAAATGGGTCCTCACCCTCAACCTTCTGCCCCAGCCCCTCCACTGTCTCCCCCACCTGAACAACCTGACTTCTCCTCTCCACTCACTAGATCAAAAACTAAACAACCGCCTTTCCTCAAACCATTGCCTCTTTTCTGAGGAAGCAGGTACTGAAGGAATCCCTTCACCCACTCACTCCTCTCTTCTGTCAGCGCCCACACCAGGTCCCACCAGGTCCTCTTACCAGCTAACCCAAAGCTCAAACAAGCTGAAGAGAGCCCTTGGACCCCTATCAGAGATCTGGTGAAAATGGCCTTTAAAGTTGCTTTGTCATCACTGAAAACAGGTTACTAAGAATTGTCCCTTACAGGCTTTTTGGGATATTCACTCCCATCCTCCCCTCTGCTCTACCTGTTCTACTGCTCAAGTTTTCCTTGCTAGGGAAAATCCTATTCTTTTACATCACTCCTTCCTCATTCTCAGATCCACCAAGCTGCTCTCAGCCCCGCCTTCCCGTCTTCCCCCTCCCTACCCAGGCCCACAGAAAAGGCTTAACTGATCTTCTCCAGAAATCTTCACCATGATTTTAGGACTTTCAGCAAAAAAAAACTCTACAAAAAAGTTTAATGTAGATAAACTTCCTATTTTCCTGTTGCCCTGTTTTACTTGGTCACTGGCTGGAAAAGTCAGCACTCGAAAAGCTGAACACACCCTTACTAGTTTTTCACAAAATATGTAAAACAAGGCCTCTGGCTTTGAGCAGGGGCTTCACAGAGAAGGCTACATGTCTAAGATAAGGAAGCCCAACTGGGCTCCATGATAACAGCTGGCAGGGGTGGGGAGGGTGGGGGGAAGAGGAGAGAAAGGGAAGAAAAAGCTCTCCCCCTCCCAAGTGTCCTTGAAGGGTTAACTTGCTCAGAACAGAGAGGAAAAAAAAACTGCTTTTTGTGAACTTCTGCAGACTGTGAACTTCTGAGCCCCTTCCCTTACATGTTGGGTACAAAATTCTGAAACAACCTAAACTTGGGATTCAGGGGATTAATTGATTACAACAGAAGCAGTGCCCTCTGAATCTGGCTGCAACCAAATAAGACTGTTTCCCTATCTTTGGTGCTATCTTAGGTGCCTTGCCTTGTCCGTCCCTACAATAGTATAATTCTATATACCTAAACATTGTTCATGTTTTCATGAAATGGTCAACAGATGTGATTAATTGTGTGTTGCAAATAACAAAATATCTCTTATTAAAATGGAATAATTTGCCTAAATTCAGAAATTTACAAGGATTGTTTCAAAGTGTGAATAAAGGAGGAGTTAACAGATAGGAAAGAGAAATTAAAAGGTTCTAGGTATGGATTTAATAGAAAGAAAATGTGTTTCTGGATAAGCGAGTCTATTAAGTAAATAAGAGGGTTTAAGTAAGTGATAAAGAAGGTCTATGTACGTTGGTTATATATGTAAGCTTTTTGAGCAAGTAATCTTGAAGGAATTAAGCATTATACAACTATGGTTAAACAACAACTGTTATTTTGCAATATTGTAATATGTTATTTCTTTAAAAGCTAAACTTGATTAATATAAAAACATCAATAGTAATTGTGGTACTATTACTCTTCTCTGTATATTAAATGTGTTCATATTTTCCAGGTATATAAGTCATTAAGATAGAAGCTTTAAAAAACTATATCAAGCTGGTGTTCTCCAAAAGGTTGCATGGTTATTTTAGGCTTATAAAAATAACTTATTGGAGATTTATTTATATCATTTAATGTTTTATAACTGAACCTGTTATCAATAAGATTAATATAAAGTTCTATACACTGGGAACAATTTAAATGTAATATACTGTATTACCTAGTATTCATGTGACATCAAGCAACAACATATATGTAAACTTTATAAAATAATATTTTTTAAAAAAAGATCAGCTTCAATACTAGAACACTTTACCTAAGATTTATAAAGAGCCCTGGCTTACCTGAGATAAGGCTATGCCTCCCATCTTACTACATGTCAGAATGACTCCAAAGTAGGCCAGACTTCAGCTAAAGCCCAATACTCTTAATTCAGGGTGAAACTGACTTTGCTGGATGTTTGAGATCAAGACTTAAAGTTAAATTAAAATGGCCAAGAAAACCAATATTTGGCTCTGGCCCTCTGAGTCAGTCTGAATCCAGGGAACAGGGAACTTCTCTAAAGAGCTTTGCAACTCTGGGCCACATAACCTCCCGATCAGGGAGATTATTGAGACCACTGGAGAATGAAAAGCCAATCAGTGCATTTGCTGTGAATAGGAGGGTCATTGGAGACAGGAGACATCCCTGATGCTTCCAAGGGAAGCCACATGGTCAAGCAAGACCTGGACCCATCCTAGCGCAAATGGCTCTAGCAGAACTAAGAAGATGCTCTCAGGTTCCCCCATGAGCGACCCCTATGAGAACTCAGCTGACTCTTAACAATAGATAGAAATAAAGTCAATTTTGACCAACTTGATCTTAAACACCTACCAAAACCAGTTAAGCCAAAACACAGTCATTCCTGGGAGTAATGAAAGACAAGAACAGTTAGAAAAGAGGAGACAGCATCTAAGCCAACAGGCTCCATGGGGAATGTTCAGTCAAGTATGGCCTTGGCTCCTCCCCCTCACAGGACCCCTGTTAGTCCTTTCTATGTTTCTCCTAATAGGACCATGTCTATTAAATTGCCTACAGAAGTTCCTGCAAGATCAGATACACAAATTCACCAACAAGCTGGTCAATCAACTACTTCTTTAAGACTACCAGCCCTGATGCCCAAGATGGACACCTACGACTCATGACCAACTCCTTTGGCTCCATAGACTCTGTGCCCATCTAAAACCCTCTTCTTCTTTTACTAATCATTATTCTCTCTCAAGTTTTTATCTCAAACCACAGATACTGCTTCTACATCCAAGCGACATGACACCAGGATGACACCACCCACTCCCAGTTTATGGGTCAAGGCGAGTGCCCTTCCACTGCCTGCAATCGGTCTGTCACCCTTAACATTACTGGATTCAACCAAGCCACCTCCAATACTTCCTAGAGTCCCTGCTACAGGACCACTGGCTGATACCAAGAATCTCCTCCATCCAGGACTGGTTTGATGCCATCGAGGACTTGTGGCTTCAAGAAACTTTTATGGACTTTACTCCTACCACAGTAGTTGTCTGTAGCCACTGAGTGTTATTTCTGGCTGCCCTGGTGTTCTCAGACCTGTCCCCCGAACATTCCTCTGCTTCCCCTTCTAGGTCTAACGCCACCCACCATTAAACACGAGGACTTTACACCGACCCCCATGTCACTTAGAAAAACAAAAAGGGAGGAATGTTGGGTGCAAAGCAGGCTGAACTGTGTTGTCTGCAGGACAGGCTGAACAGATGTTGGCTGCAAGATAGCCCACACACTCAAACCCCCCTCTATCTGGTCCTTTATCACCTGTTTGTGTCAAGTCCCGCTCAAGGCTGAGCACTCAACCCCACTTGGGCCAACAAGGCAGCTTGCAGACCCAGAGGCCCCATTAGATTTGGGCTATAAAAACTCCCTCCTGCCAGGCCCCTCTCTCTCTTGCTCTTTCTCTCTTGCTCTCTCTCTCTCTTGCTCTTTCTCTCTTGCTCTCTCTCTCTCTCTCTCTCTCTCTCTTGCTCTCTTTATCTTTCTTGCGCGCGCTCTCTGTCTCTCTCTTGCTCTTGCTCTCTCCCTGTTCATCTCTTCTCTTCTCTCTCTCTCTCTCTTTCCTTCCTTCTTTTCTCTTTGTTGCACTGCTGCAATAAAGATCTTTTGGTCACTCCGAGTGTTGTGGTCACTTTCCTTTCACCTCCAACCTGGGTGTCAGGTGGAGCTTGTATACAATCGCACCCAGGGTAGAGGGGACTCCCCTATCCAGGGGGGAGACACCTCTACCTGGTGTCAGGGAGAACTCCTCACAGCACCCAGGGTAGAGGGAACTTCTTCCTCCAGGAGGGAGACATTTCTAAGCTGGGTTTTCCGGGGAGCTCCCCGCCACACTCAGGGTAGATGGGACTCCCTCCTCCAGGGGGAGACCCTTCTAACCTGGGTATCAGGGAAAGTTTCTATACCATGGCACCCAGGGTAAGAAGGACTCTGTTCTCCAGGTGGAGACCCTTCTAACCTGGATGTCGGAGGGAGCTCCCCTCTGCACCCAAGGTAGAGGGAACCCCCCCTCTCCAGAAGGGAGACTTCTTGAACCTGGGTGTCAAAGGGAACTTGTATACCATCTCACCCTGGGTAGAGAAGACTAGCCCCTCCAGGGGGAGACCGTTCAAACCTGGGTGTTGTGTGGAGCTTGTATGCCTTCCTACTCAAGGTAGAGGAGACTGCCCCCTCCATTGGGAAGACCCCTGTAACCTGGGTATGGGGGGACCTCTTATACCATCACACCTAGGGTAGAAGAGACTCTTCCTCCAGGGTAAAGACACCTCTAATCTGGATGTCAGGGAGAATTCATAAACCATCGCATCCAGGGTAGAGGGGACTCCCCCCTCCAGGGTGAGACAACTTTAATCTGAGTTGCAAGGAGAGCTCCCCAACAAACCACTGTAGACTGGACTGCCCTCTCCAGGAAGGAGACACCTTTAATCTGGGTGTTGGGGGGAAGCTCTTATACCATCGCATTCAGGGTAGAGTGGACACCCCCATTAGGGGGGAGATCCCTCTAACCTGGGTGTGTGTGTGTGTGGGGGGGGGGATTGTATTTCATCGCACCCAGGACTGCCTCGTCCAGGAGGGAGACCCCTCTAACCTGGGTGTCGCGGGGAGCTCGTATACCATCTCACCCAGGGTAGAGAAGACTCCCCCCTCTTGGGGGCACACTCCTCTAACCTAGGAGTAGTGGGGGAGCTCCTCATTGCACCCCTCTAACCTGGGTCTCAGGGGTAGCTCGTATACGGTGCTCTGCTACAGAGATCTTGCGGGTCACTGGGTCACTGCGCGGCCGCTGCCAGGCTTCCGGCAGGTCCCAGGGCATGCCAGGCTTTTGCTGAATACCAGGGGCTCCAAAGCCCAGAAGGTATGTGCTTGCATAAGTGCTTATGTGTGTGTGTGTGTGTGTGTGTGTGTGTGTGCGCGCGCGCGCGCGTTGGTACTGGGCCCTGAAGGCGTGGACTGAGCCTTTATAGGCAGGGTAGGACGGGGCAGGGCTCCCTTGGATGGAAGGCAGATAGATGTGAAGGATCCCCCTCCTCGGACCTGGAAGCTCTCCTCCTCCATCTGCACAATGCCAGAGGACCCAGCCCCGCTGGTGTGCACCCTTCAATAGCTCCGCTGGAGCGGAAGATTGTAGACTGGACAGACAGCTGGGGACATCCCTTAAGTCGCTGGTTCAAAGGAAGTGCTTGAGGTTTTGCCCCCCGTGTACGCGGACACACCCATCTGATGAAACCCCTGCCACTTTAAGTTGCATCCTGGCAGAGACTCTCTCTCCAGACCTCCCACCTCTTCCACCGCTGACCCCCGAACTTCCCCTCTATGGCTCCCGAGCTCTCAAGGAGCTGTCCTGCCTTCTGCTGCCCGCCAACTTCAGGCCCCAGTTCTTGGACTGCCCATTCTTCACTGGCTGCCCAGAGACACTCCTGTTCTCCTGGATCCCCACCCAACCGTGTTTGCAGCAAGCAACCCACCACTCCTGCCCCCACATATCACACCCCTATCTTTGGCTTCCAATGCTGCCACAGCCAAGGCTGCCGCCACAGGCCCTGCCACCTGGGACCCTGAACAGGGCTTCAGGGGCCAGGCTGGTAGCCACGGGCGGGATCGCGGTGTCCACCAGACCCTGCTGCGGGGGCGGGGCTGTGGCTGTGCTAGGTGTGCAGCCGCCTCCTCCTGTCCCATCTGGTTCTCCTCCATCCCCAACCCGCGCGGTCTCCACAACCCCGCCTTCCCCGCGGGGACGCTACCTTCACCTGGGTCAGTCTCCACCGGGTGCCCGGCACCTGGCCCTCTCAGGCCGCCTCAGTGCCATCCTCTTAGACACCTGTACAGGGCGGAACGCAGAGGGTTGGCAGAGGGGCAAGAGGGCAACAGGCAAGAGCCCTGCGCGCCCTGCGGCGGGGATCTTGACGGACGCCGCCAGGCCAGGCCCCCACCAGGATCCAGATCACGTCAGGCTTCCGTTGGATACCAGGGGCTCCCACGCCGAGTGGGTGTGAGCGTGCTTAAGCAAGCGCTCGCGCGCGCGCGCGCGTGTGTGTGTGTGTGTGTGTGTGTGTGTATGTGTGTGTATGTTGTTACTGGGCCCTGAAGGCGCGAACTGAGCCGGTCTGGGCAGGGTAGGGCGGGACGGGGCAGGGCTGCCTCTGATGGAAGGCCAACAGATGTGATGGGTCCCCACCCCGAGACCTGAGAGCTCTCCTCTCCCATCTGCACAAAGCCTGAGGAACCGGCCCTGCTGGTGTGCACCCTTCGATAGCTCAGCTGGTAGAGCGGAGGACTGTAGACTGGACAGAGAGCCCTAGACATCCTTAGGTCGCTGGTTCGACTCCGGCTCGAAGGAGGTGCCCCAGGCTTTTGCGCGCACGCAAGCGCATCCCTACTTTCTCAGCCCAGAGCAAGCAGAGCCTCTCCAGACCGCCCACCTCTTCTTCCACCGCCGACTCCTGCTCCCCTCCACCTCCTACACCCTGGCACTCCCGAGGAGCTGTCCTGCCTGCTGCTGCCCGCCAACCCCAGGCCACAGTTCTGGAACTGCCCATTCATTCTTTGCTGGCCCCTCAGGGGCTCTCCATCCATCCGTGCTGCACTTTTAACCACAGGGCACGCCTCCAGCCTCAGTGCCTGAGACTCTTGTCAACACAGAGGCAGGCTTCCCTGTCACTCAGCCCTTCCCACCTGGATCATCGTGGACTTGGCCCTTGGGAGAAGCGAATTGTCCAGAGCCATGGATGTATTGCTCAGCGAGTGCCCCCACCTCACGTCTGCCCTCTCCATCTTTCTCACTTTCTGTCTGTCTCTACCTCTCTTTCATCTTTTTTCATTTCCATGATGCCCCGCCACCTCTCTGCTTTCCTCCCTCAGTCACCTCCATCTCTCCACCCACAGGAAATCAATCTCTGCCTCTGTCTCTTGCACCACTTCCCCGCCTTCATTTCTGTCCCCCACTCTGTCCCCTGTCTCTGTTCCTCGCTTTCTCTGTCTATTGGTGAGGAATGAGTGGATGGATAAGGGAGGAAAATGTTCATTCCAGCTTGGTTAGATAACCTGGTGGCCTTGGTGGCAGTGGCATGGGTTCAGTTTTCCCTTCCAGCTGAAGAGTGGTGTGTGCCCCTCCCACCCACAAGCCACCACCTTTCCTGAACCTTAAGGAATAGGGTTGGAGCCACAGCAGGACTCAGTGGTCCTCCTGGAAGAGCCAGCACATGCCAGGTTCTGCTCTTCACCTCTGGAAGGTGGCAAAAGCACCTACCTGTTGCCATTGTCCTGCTAGGGGTGAGCTGAATGGGGAGTGAGAGTAAAAGCGAGAGTCAGGCCAGAACTTAGGGTCCCTCCCTAAGTGGGAAGTGGGAGCTGGTGGTTCCAAGGCAGGCAGACAAGTGACCAGCCAATAGTTGCCCGCTATAGGCTGGCAAAGGGGACTGAATCTCATCCCCTTACACAGAACACTTGGGTGTGAGCAGCTTGGGAGCTTGAGCACCCAGTTGGAAGTGGAGCTTAGCAAGAAGATGCTGAAGACCAGCCAGAGAGTGTGCAGGAGGCAATGGGCTGGGCTTTGGACAATCAGGAGGGTATGGGGTGGGGGCGGCCAGAGCAACACCCTGGAGTGTCCCTTGATCTCAGCCTTTCCCCTAGATGTCCAGAGCCTGATGTGCACAGAAATCCCGTCACAGACAGAACAGTCAGTGGAACCTGCATGGGAGGGCAGCTCAATGCAGCCTGGGGATGGGAGAGGAAGGGGACAGCCTTGGACTCTCATGTCCCCTGGGCACTAGAACGCTCTCGTGGAGGCAGGTGTGTGTGTGTGTGTGGTGTGAGAGCGACAGGGAGGGAGAGGGCAGGTATGTGAAACTGAAGAACTCAAGGGGTTGTTCCTCTCCACTCTTGGAGGGCTCCTTAGCAGCCTGGCTCCCTTTGCAGGCACCCCTCCCTCCAACACTGTGTGCCTCTAAGGGAAAGAGATCAAGCACCAGTGCCAGCGGCAGGACAAGTGCCAGGGTGAGCCTGTTGTTACCGTTGTTTACTGGTGATGAGTCCCTGCTTCCCCAATGCTGAAGTATAACATCAGAGAAGCACGCAAGTGTAGAGTGGAAAGTAGAAGCTTTATTATAGGACAGCAGAAAAGACTTCTCCCCGGAGGAAGAAGGGGACCCAAGAAGTGGAATCCATGGAAGGGCAAGATCTTCCCTCTTTTATAGCTAAAGTCTTCTTTCAGCTTTCCCGCATTTCTATCGCATTCCTGTCCTTTGTTCTGTTATCTTGCAGTGGTGGAATGTAGGTGGGAAGGCCCAAAGGGTGGGGGACAAGTGGGCCCAAAGGAGTAATCTGGGCAGGAAGGGCTTTTGGATTAGCATCTTCATTGCTGGGAGCTGCTTCATTAACATTTCCTTGGGATGGGCTCCATCTTCATTTTACTGGGTATTAGACCCGATTTACCTAACTACACTAACTACCTATCTTTAATCCTGGCTTCACTGTGATGCCCGCATGGCCTCGGGAGGATAAAAGAGTGGTGTGGCCAGAGAGAGCCCCCTACCTTGAGTGACCCCATCTACAGAGACCAGCCAGCGGGGTCAAAGGTAGAAGGAATGGCCTTTGGGGATCACCCCTGGACCTTGGCCACTGTGTCCTGGCACCTGGTTTTGTTGCTTTGGCATAGAGCAAGGGGGTCCTGGAGGCTGCTCTTGCTGCCCCACCAGCTGACCAGCTGAGCAGTGCTAGGTTTTGGGAAGTCCCTGGAGCTGGGCCCCTCCCCTCTCCCAGTAGGATGGGTTTTGGTGCCGCAGGCTGCGTGGGCAAAATAACGGGGGTGACTAACAACTTGTATACATTGATACAGCAGGAGTGGGAGCCGTTTATTGTAGGACAACAGAGGTATTTATACATTCCACACAGCTTATCTTAATTAACATAAACTCAATACAGCAGTCAACCAATAAGGAATCTCCACACTTAATGGCTCCCTGGCTTTACTTCACAAACCACTCCCTCTGGCAATATGCCAGGCGCCATCCAGACTTGTTTACAGACTCTAACATTTGTCAGGCGCCATCCTGACTTGTATACAGACTCTAACATTTTGGTGTGGGGTTGGTGTGGTGAGTGAAGGGGTGGAGGTTCTCCCAGGGGGAGGGAGCCCTCTTCGCGCCCCCCCTTGCCTGGGCAAGACAGCCTATCAGGGAAGGTTGGGTCACTGGGGAGTGGCCAGCCTTTGCCTCCCAGGGGGATCTGGGCTGAGTGGCTGGGAGAGGGAGGTGATTTGGGGCCAGGAGTAGGCGCACAAGAATTCTCCCATCTGGGTGGGAGAAGACTTGCTTCTGGCTACTGGAGGCCTGCCCCGCTTGGCCGCCTGAGTTTTGTCCTTTCAGCCTTTCCTGGAAGCGCCCAGCACCAGGTGGGGTTATTTGGTGAGGAGAGGCAGGGAGCCAGGGACTCCTGTTGGGAAACTGATGTGACTCCATTTTTGAGAAACCAGCTTCTACCTCAAGGCCTGTCCAGAGGGAGGGGTCGTGACCCTTGTCCTTGGAAAAAGCCACAGAATGCTCCTGGGCACATACCCACCCTGCTGAGTTGTTTCACTGGAGGGATCTGCGGAGTCAGGTGTCCCTAACTCAGTTATGCTAGGTGAGGACCCATAGCAGCCCCCTAGCAACCACCAATCAGCATGAGACAGGGAAAATATCTGAAATGTCAGGTGACCTTCCCAGTAGTTTTGGTAATTGATAACACAATTAGGCCACCCTGCAGTTTAGCGTATACACTCTTGCGACCCCTGGTGGCTTAAACCAATCAGTTTAAATATATCCACCATTTGAACTAACTAATCACCCTTACCCAACTTGTTCCCGCCACTGAATGTGCTCATCAATGTTAAGAATTGTTGTTTGATTTTCCTGCAGTGTGAAATGATTTGCTGTGTGATGTTGTGACACATAGAGTATCCCCCCAAAACCTATAAAATCTCACTGAACAAAGGACTGGGACTCACTCCTTGGGACCACTGTATTGGAAATGGTCCTGAGTCCAGGCTTGAGCTTGCAATAAAGACTCTTGTGATTGCATCGGATTCAGCTCCTGGAGGTCTATAGGGGTCCCACGAATCTGGCATTACACTGTGCCCTGGCTGGGCTGGCTCCCTGGCACCAGTATCACTGATGCTTGTGCAAGGCCTGGACAGGGCACGCCTGCACGGCTGCCCCTTCCCCTAACCCTCTGTCCTTTCTGCCCGCTCCTGAGGGAGGACTGAGCAAGGATGGGCAGGGTAGGGCATGGCATGGCTGGGCTTCCTCCAATAGTAGGCTATCATTTGGGGGAGACTTTACACTGGACCTTTGCACTTCCAGGAAGCTCTTCTTCCACATCTGTACAAAGCCAAAGTACTTGGTCTGGCTGGAGTGCATTGTATGATAGGTCAGCTGGAAGAGTGGAGGATTGCATAGTGGATAGAAAGCTCTGAAAAGTCTTAGGTCGCTGGTTCTTTTCTGCCTGGGAGGATGTACCCTATGCTTTTGCAAGCACATGTGTGCTTTTGTCTTCTTACATGTGCCTTGAGACTTCCCTGTAGCAATGATTCTCTGTACTAACCATCCAGTTCGCCTACCTGCTTCTTCAATGACTTTTCTTTCCATGTCCCTCTGTTGTGGTAACTTCGTTATTCTTGAAGCAAAAATATGTCTGTTAGGGTCTGTAAACAAGTCAAGATGGCGCCTGGTACTTTGCCAGAGGGAGTGGTTTGTGAAGTAACACCAGCGAGCCGTTAAGTGTGGAGATTCCTTATTGGTTGACTGCTGTATCTAGTTTATGTTAATTAAGATAAGCTGTGTGGAATGTATATATACCCCTCCCGTCCTACAATAAACGGCTCCCACTCCTACTGTATCAATGTACACAAGTTGCTCGTCACCCCCCCCCCGTTATTTTGCTGCAGCCGGACTGTGGCATATGTCAATAAATAATAATAAAAATAAGCAGAATATGTTGAACACTACTTTTTGTTATGGTCTGTTTTCTTGTTTCAGTTAATTTTTGCATTTATAGTTTTACAGTTTTCTTTTCCTTTCATTTGAAATGTTAATTAATGTGGAAATGTTTTTTTGAGTTTCCTTTATTTTGACCCTACTTTCTTTGTTTTCTCTGCACTGTTCAGATTTTGAATATAGTCTTTTGTTATTGTTTTTTTCTTTTCTCAGTTAATATTCATTTTTTTTAAATGTTGACTCTGAAAATCTGATTGTGAACTCATTAACTTCATTAATTCCTTTTTTGAAAATTACATGTCTGTCCTTCCTTTTTGGCTTACACAAATTATTCTGTTTTTTTGTTCTGTCAAAGACTTTGTAAGTGGAAATTTTGACTTTTCTTCTTTTTCTGCCTTTTTTAATTATTTTTTTTTTATTTTTTTGGTATTTATTTCAGGATAATCTTTTACCAGAGTGATTTTTACTCCCCATTCTCAATTTAATTTTTGTATTCTCTCCCTCCCCCCCCCTCTCTCTTTTACAATGCCTTTATTTTATTTATTTATTTTTATGTGGTGCTGAGGATCAAACCCAGGGCCTCACAGGTGCTAAGCAACACTGAGCTACACCCCAGGCCCCTCATCTTCTGTCTCTCTGTACTCATTCATTATTTAATTCTTCCCACGCATCACTGTGTGTTAATATTGTTATTTGATGTCTTCATGAAATGAATTCCTTGAAATCTGAGGCAATGAAATAATCACTTTGTTATCACTATTAGCTTTCAGAGTATCTTGCACCACAGAGGCCCCTATAACATGTTTCATTATTTTCTGGCCTTATGATATTTAGACTTTAGTTCAAGGAATATGAGAACCTGAATAAATCATTACATCCTCTAATAATGAATAGAGACCTACTTAAGTGGAAAAGAAAATATAGCTCACCATCTCCTAAGACAATGTGATCAATTTCAGGCAATGGTCCACTATCATTTGTGATAAAGAAGCAATAGGGCTGAGTATATAGCTCGGTTGGTAGAGTGCTTGTCTCGCATGTACAAGGCCCAGGGTTCAATCCCCAGCACCAATAAATAAATAAAATGAAGCAGATTGTAGAAATTACTAGTAGGATATTCCTGTCAATTATATCACCAAGAAAACTTAAATCATGGTAAAATATATAAAAACATGTACTCCAGTGGTATTGGAGAAATAATGAAATAAACACTTTAGACAAATTCTGGAAAAGGTCCAAAGGCACCAATCCACATTGATAATACCACAAAAATCCCTAGATACATCAATATAACTCATTTTAGGAAACCAAAATGTATCTTTTACTAACAGTAGAGTAAATGAAATGAAAGGGGTATTCACTAATGTATTCAGCTGTGTTCAGTCCCACAGGCCTGTAATCCCAGCAGTTTGGGAGGCTGAGGTAGGAGGATCATAAATTCAAAGCTATCTTCAGCAGAAACCAGGTGCTAAACAAGTCATTGAAACACTGTCTTTAAATAAAGTACAGAATAGGCCACGGGGTGTGGCTTAGTGGTTGAGTGCCCCTGACTTCAATCCCTGGTACCCCCGAAAATATATGGATGTTCAAACTATAAACAAAAATTGGCAGTCACAAAAAAAGCCAAATATAAAAACTATGTCTGAGGGGGAAAAACAAAAGAAATGAGAAAAAACACAGGTTACCCCAGGAAACAAATATAAAAACTATGCCTGACAAAATTGGAGCTATTTTGTTTTAGGATTGATTTTACATTAGAAAAATTATCCCCCACAAAACTACAACTTTCTTATATTTGATAAAGGGGCTAAAAGCATGCAATGGAGGAAGGATAGCATCTTCAACAAATGGTGCTGGGAAAACTGGAAATCCATATGCAACAAAATGAAACTGAACCCCTTTCTCTCGCCATGCACAAAAGTTAACTCAAAATGGATCAAGGAGCTTGATATCAAACCAGAGACAAGGCATCTGATAGAAGAAAAAGTTGGCTACGACCTACACACTGTGGGGTCGGGCTCCAAATTCCTCAATAGGACACCCATAGCACAAGAATTAATATCTAGAATCAACAAATGGGACTTGCTCAAACTAAAAAGTTTTTTTCTCAGCAAAAGAAACAATAAGAGAGGTAAATAGGGAGCCAACATCATGGGAACAAATTTTTACTCCTCACACTTCAGATAGAGCCCTAATATCCAGAGTATACAAAGAACTCAAAAAATTAGACAATAAGATAACAAATTACCCAAACAACAAATGGGCCAAGGACCTAAACAGACACTTCTCAGAGGAGGACATACAATCAATCAACAAGTACATGAAAAAATGCTCACCATCGCTAGCAGTCAGAGAAATGCAAATCAAAACCACCCTAAGATATCATCTCACTCCAGTAAGATTGGCAGCCATTAAGAAGTCAAACAACAACAAGTGCTGGCGAGGATGTGGAGAAAAGGGTACACTTGTACATTGTTGGTGGGACTGCAAATTGGTGCAACCAATTTGGAAAGCAGTATGGAGATTTCTTGGAAAGCTGGGAATGGAACCACCATTTGATCCAGCTATTCCCCTTCTGGGTCTATTCCCTAAAGACCTAAAAACAGCATGCTACAGGGACACTGCTACATCGATGTTTATAGCAGTACAATTCACAATAGCAAGACTGTGGAAGCAACCTAGATGCCCTTCAATAGACAAATGGATAAAAAAAATGTGGCATTTATACACAATGGAGTATTACTCTGCATTAAAAAATGACAAAATTATAGAATTTGGAGGGAAATGGATGGCATTAGAGCAGATTATGCTAAGTGAAGCTAGCCAATCCCTAAAAAACAAATGCCAAGTGTCCTCTTTGATATAAGGAGAGTAACTAAGAACAGAGTAGGGAAGAAGAGCATGAGAAGATGACTAATATTAAACAGGGATGAGAGGTGGGAGGGACAGGGAGAGAGAAGGGAAATTGCTTGGAAATGGAAGGAGACCCTCAGGTTTATACAAAATTATATACAAGAGGAAGTGAGGGGAAAGGGAAAAATAATACAAGGGGGAGAAATGCATTACAGTAGAGGGGGTAGAGAGAGAAGAGTGGAGAGGAGGGGAGGGGAGGGGGGATAGTAGAGGATAGGAAAGGCAGCAGAATACAACAGACACTAGTATGGCAATATGTAAATCAGTGGAAGTGTAACTGATGTGACTCTGCAATCTGTATACGGGGTAAAAATGGGAGTTCATAACCCACTTGAATCAAAGTGTGAAATATGATATATCAAGAACTATGTAATGTTTTGAACAACCAATAAAAAAATTTTTTAAAAAAAGAAAAATTATCCAAGTCACCATACTCATTCATGAAAGGAAAGAAGAATACAATTATCTTAACAGATTCCAAAAATACATTTAATAATTTCAACATATTTATGATACAATTATGCACAATGTAGGAATAGATAACAGTTTTGTTTGTTAAAGTGTATCCCCAAATATTCAACTCACATTTTAACAAACAGAGTATTTAATGGTAAAATGATACCTTTGGGAATACAGCCCCCTCCTACTCTCTTTTTGCTTACCACCATGAGGTGAGAAGATTTGCTCTACCACAGGCTTCCCACCATTGCCATATGGCACCCTCATTAGAGGTCTTAAAAGCAGTGGTTCTACCCATCATGAACTGGAGCCTCTAAAACTGTAAACCAAAATAAACCTTTTCTCTTTAGAGGTTGATTATCTTAGGTATTTGTTATAGTGATAGAAAGCTGACTAATACATGGTTGAAACCCTCATGAGTAGGATTAGTGACATTATAAGAGACCAAAAGGCTAACATGCTCTCTTTCCACAACATGAAGACAAACAAGTAGCTCACCCTCTGTAAACCAGGAAGAAGGCACTCACTAATGATCTGGCCATGCTGTCACCCTTGTATCAGGCTTCTGGCCTCAACTGTGAATGATAAATATCTGAGGTTTTTGTTTGTTTTCTTTTGTATTTTGCTTTTGTGGGATTGGAACCTAGGGCCTTGTGTATACTAAGCAAGTGTTTTACCACTGAGCTACACCTCTCACCCATAAATGCCTGTTTTTTAAGACACCCAGTCAATGGTAACTTGATATGGCAGTTAGAACTAAGATATCCTTTTATTATAGCACTTTCTGATGGCTCTCTGTCTTGTTTTCTCATGTTGTCAAGAATGAAAAAGGAAGGAAAGAAAAAATATTTTAAGGCATTAGTCATAATGGAAAAGATAGGCTTCTGTACTCCATCTGTTATTTTAATTCAATCTCCTGAACTCTGATTATGGATCAGAAAACAGGTTGTTCCTGAAAGGGTTGAGTTCTTCTTGGAATTGGTAATTCATTATAGTTTTACATTTCCTGGGCTCTGGATAGCCCACTTGGTATTTGACATTCCCCAGTGACTGGCTGGTTAATTTTGTAAAATTAGTTTCCATCTTCAGGGAAGTATTTTTGAGATTCATTAATTTTTAACCAAAAAAATCTTATGTTTATAAAAACTTATAATTTTCTTTCAGGTATCTGGTGGTCACTATATATTTTTAAGGCCTTTTATTATGAACAATTTCAAACCTACAAAAGATAGCTAGAATAGTTATAATGAACCAATTCATGACTAAGCTAGCTTTTATACTTCCAACTTTATTTTAAAGAAAATCCTAGATGTATCATTTTGCTATGACTTATTTTTATTTACACAGTGATAATTAAATTTTTTAAATACTTTTTTTTAGCTATATATGGGCACAATCTTTATTTTGTTTATTTTTATGTGGTGCTGAGGATGGAACCCAGTGCCTCACATATGTGAGACAAGTGCTCTGTCACTGAGTCACAACATCAGCCCAGATAATTAAATTTTTTATAAAAGTCTACCATAATAGTTTTTACAAATAAGTAAAACTGAAGTTAAAGAGATACGGAAAAATAGAAAAGTATATTTTAAGAATGTTGCAATTGTTGCCCAATAGATTTGTGGTATACTGGTAGTCTCTTAGTTTAAGTATTTTCCCTTTGCTCTTGACATGCTCAAAGGGAAAAATGTCCAGGGCATCTTAAAATTAAGAAACAAAGTTCAGACAATGTAAGAAAGTCACAACTAAATAAATAAATATTTCATCCTTTGCTTGTATATATCCTTCCCTCCCCAAAGAAAAACACTGAAAGAGTGCATATTAAAATAATAAAAAATGGTTAATTAAAGAGGTTGGTATGTAGTGGATAGGAACAAGGGGGGACTAAGACTTTTTTCTTTTCATGCTTCTAGTGATTGAACTCATGGTCTAGTGCATGCTAAGCAAAAGCTGTAACACTGAGCTATACTCCCAGCCCTATTAATCTAAATATTGTTACATTTTAACTTTTGAACCATGTGAGTATACTTTAAAAATATATTAAATCTAGAACATCATATTGTACATCTTTAAGATAAACAAATAAATACAATATTTTCTTCTAATATGCTCTACTGTTAGACAAAAACTAGGAAAATCTTATGGACAGTTAGGTTTGAAAATATTTTTCACCAAATACCAAAGTCATTGTCAATTGGAAAAGTAAATCTCTAATTTTTAAAAAACTGATTGACGTTGAGCTCATCTCCTTTTGCAGTACTCTTAATTATTATAGCTCAATTAAGATTAGAAGATGTGTATTGATTAGTGATCTTTACTAGTTCTCAGATTTTGTGCGTATCTTTTTCTTAGACCCCGTCTTTCCACAGCCCAACCAACAAGGGCTCATTTCTGGTATAGTTTAGTTTTATTTGACTCAACCCAACCAATTCTCCCAGTCTTTGCTCCCACCTCCTGCCCTTAGAATCTAGTGACAGCACTTCCTTTACCTTACTTCTACTTTCTTTTTAGCCATTTTATTTTCTCTAGAAAGAATTATGTCCAGTAGGGATGGAATGCAGACAAACTGAGTCCCAGAGGGCTCCTGTATATTCTTCTTCCCTGCTCAACACTTAATTGATGTTCAACTCATAAGAGCAGCTGCTCCTCAAATCTGGGGGTCAGAGCAGTTCAGTAACACAGGCCATCTTTTCCAGCATCTAGTATGTGCCAGGCACTCTGATCACTATTAGAAATGCAGGCATGTTATCTCTCACCATGCACAAAAGTTAACTCAAAATGGATCTAGGATCCAGGAATTAAATTAAAGAGACTCTGCGTCTAATAGAAGAAAAAGTAGGCCCTAATCTTCATCAAGTGGGATTAGGCCCCAACTTCCTTAATAAGACACCCATAGCACAAGAATTGAAACCAAAATCAACAAATGGGATGGATTCAAACTAAAAAGTTTTTTTCTCAGCAAAAGAAATAATCTGTGAGGTGAATAGGGAGCCTACTCCTGGGAACAAATTTTTACCCCTCAAACATCAGATAGAGCTCTAATCTCTAGGGTATATAAAGAACTCAACAAGATAAGCACCCCAAAAAATAATCCAATCAATAAGTAGGCCAAGGATCTGAACAAACACTTCTCAGAAGAGGGTATATAACCAATCAACAAATATACGAAAAAATGCTCATCATCTCTAGCAATCAGAGAAATTCAAATCAAAACTACTCTAAGATTTCATCTCACTCCAGTAAGAATGGCAGCTATTATGAAGACAAACAACAACAAGTGTTGGCGAGGATGCAGGGGAAAAAGGTACACTCATCCACTGCTGGTGGGACTGCAAATTAGTGCAGTCAATTTGGAAAGCAATATGAATATTCCTTGGAAAGCTGGGAATGGAACCACCATTTGACCCAGCTATTCCTCTTCTCAGACTATACCCAAACAACCTAAAAACAGCATACTACAGGGACACAGCCACATCAATATTTATAGCAGCACAATTCACAATAGCTAAACTGTGGAGCCAGCCTAGATGTCTTTCAGTGGATGAATGGATTAAAAAATGTGTCATTTATACACAATGAAATATTACTCAGCACTAAAAAAGAATAAGATCATGGCATTTGCAGGGAAATTGATAGTATTAGAGAAGATTATGCTAAGTGAAGTTATCCAAACCCCTCCAAAACAAATGCCAAATGTTTTCTCTGATATAAGGGAGGTGACTCCAAATGGGGTAGAGAGGAAGAGCATGAGAAGAAAATTACCTCTAGATAGGGAAGAGAGGTAGGAGGGAAAGGGAGGGAGAAGGGGAATTGCATGGAAGAGGGAAGGAGACCCCTTTCATTATACAGAATACAGGTATGACGTTGTGAGGTAAAAAAAAAAAAAAGAAGAAGAAGAAGAAGAAGAAGGTCACATTAGATTGGGTAGAGAGAAGTGATGGGGGGAGGGGAGGGAAAGGGGGGTAATGGAAGGACAAGAGAATAATTATTATTGCTGTGGGTATATACGTGACTGCATGACCAATGTGATTCTGCAACCTGTACACTCAGAAAAATGGGAAATTATATCCCATCTGATTCAAATATATGATATGTCAAGATCATTGTACTGTCATGTGTAACTAATTAAAACAAATAAAAAAGAGGAATAAAATCACTATGAAGTGACTAATAGTATCACAACTTGCAGGAGACTGTACATAAATGGGGACACAGAATAAATGATTGAAGATTATATTATATTGCATATTTCTTATTTTCCCCCATTAAAATTTAAGTTACATAGCAGGGATTACTTTATTGAAGTATATCCTGAATACCTGGATCAATGCTTGACCCATATAACAGGTGACTAATGAATGTCTAGTCTGTGAATGAATTTATGAAATAAAAAATATTATACTCCACTGTAATAAATAAATAAATAAATAAATAAGAAAGAAGAAATGCAGGCATGAAAATATTCCTACCCTAGGGACTCATAGACTGGCAGGGATACCAACAACAAAGCAAAGTTATAATACATCAGATTAAATACTGAGTTTGAGGTCAGCAGGATTTGTCATGGTTCAAGTTGAAAAGTGGTTAGAGTGCTGGGATTGAGAGGGATGAGTAGGAAAATCCTCAGAACTAAGTAGACTGAATTTTGAACATGATTGAGAAATAGTCAACTCTTTAGTTAGGCACATAGAATGGACATAGATAGAAAAATGTGAACAATGGTCCAGAATTTTAAATAATATTTTGGGCATGTGGAATCATATATACTTTTAGTAGGGGATAAAGTACAAGTCAAGCAATACAGGAAAATAGGGATGATTCAGGGAGTCTTCCTCTATTTTAACATGCATGCCCTTGGGGCTCTCATCATTTCCTAACCCAGAAGCCAAGAAAGCATTTCCCAACATCATTTTAAGTCCCCAGGGGAAAGAGATGATTTCTGTGTTACTTGGGATACAAACATTTCCCTTGAGTTCCATGTGGGAGGGAGGAGGGTGATGGGCATAGCCTTCTATAGTTGATCAAACCCCACACTTTCTCTCATTCTCATTGTTAATGTTCCTATTGCACCTACCTGACTTGAGGTTGATGAAAGACAAATGCAGAAATATTCCCAGTCACTGTTTTCTGAATGAAGGCTCAGTCTCCTTTTCAAATTTCCCCGGCACAGTCTGGGAAATTTCCATTGAATTGAAAATCTCACCTGGGTCTCTTAGGAATTATTCCCTCCCTTTCCCCATTCCTCTTATTTTCTCATCATCTGGCTACCTTTATCCAGCTAGCACTGCTGCTAGCTAGGTTCCTGATGCCTGAATCATCCTTATTTGAGAGTATCTCCATTGGAAACTGAAGTTATACATGAAGGATCTACATTTCAATAGAATCTGGTTAGAAGCCAGAGACTTCACCCTTCTTCTTCTCTACTCTCAGGAAGGATGGGGCCTAAAAAAGAAAACTGATACTTTGAACTTAAAATCATCAGAAAAAAAGTGAAAGCATGGCTGTGAATGGGACAGTTTTCAATCTCTGGAGATAAAGAGAGCCATAGGTAAGTGTGACAAATCTTTTCAGAGATAGATGAGCTGTGTACTTCTCCACATTCACCCCTTGCCTTCCAGCCCACATAGTTCATGTAATGACATATCTTGGAGCAATTTGAGATAAGTGTCTCTCATTTCCCATGTGCCTGGTGAAGCCTATGACAATGATCACATTGTAGGAGACCATTCTTTCTATAGGATGACTTGCTTCTGGCCACAAGAAGGGGCAACGTGGCACAGCCTCCTTAGGACCAAAAACCCCTTTGTTCACTGGGCAGAAGATCAGCAGCTGAAGAAATATACTTGGGAGGAAAGCCCAAGAGAAGAAGCAGATTACCTGACTTCGACCTGCTTCCCAAGTGCTGTGCTCATCCTCTAGAACTCTGAGGATACCAGGCTTTTGTCAGGGCAACAGTACAGGGCATGGAAGGACTGCAGGGTGGAGCAGAATGTTTGATCATAAACAGGGAAAGAAAATTATTTCAGGATGGCTCCCATCCTCATAGAGACATCAAGGCCATGCAGGGGCAAGTAAGAGGAACACCTTCCATATTCAGAGTTGGGACTCAATTTTTCCTGTTAATTCAGTAATAGGGTTTAGGTTTGGGTCAATGGCGTGTTTTCACAGGGCATAACAGCACCAGAAAGAGTACCCTTTGAGGTGACCAATGCTTTCTCACTACACTTCACCCCTTATGTTTTGTACGTTAGCCCAAATGTACTATATTTACATGCGATTCTTTTTCACTCTCCTGTCAATGCCATACTCATTTTCTAGCACTTATTTTAGTCATCACCTTTCTCCAGAATACTGCCTGTCTCTCTAAGTCTTACTGTGGTTCCCTTTCTGTCCCCTGCAGTACTATATATGTATCCATAGCATTCCATTCGACACACATGCTAATTTTTTTGTCATCTCATCAGGCAGGAGCTGCAGGAGCATACCAACAATGACTTCCTCATCTGAGTCACCAAGTGCCGCATTTGGCACAAAATGAATACAGAGCAAAAGTTAAATCTGACAATACAGCAATTTCTATAGAAGCTGGAGAGAGCCTCTGGATGAATGCCTAAGGGAAAAAACCACAGAACTATTTTATCCTAAACAATAGGTCCAAGAATATTCCTACTCACACATCTGCGACCTATGGGAGAGAAATTGTAAGTTAAGAGCCTAATGTTTGATGGGAACAAAGACTGACCAGCTGTGCTAGAGAATAACAGAACCAGCAGAGAACCAAATATCTTAAAATCAATCCTTATACTCTGCATGATTACAGGGGAGGGGATCAGGAGGGTTTTTTAAAACAAGATCAGAATATTATTGATTTGGTTTTTGTAACTCATTGTGATCTTCAGAACTGAAAGGATTTGAATCAAAGGGTAAGGACTTCATTTGAATCAAAGGGTAAGGACTTCATTCTGATTTCACTAATAATTTGCAGCCCCAAATCCATGACTGTATCTTTGACAAATCATGGAATAGAGCCCAAATTTGTGAAAAGGTCTTAGATTGGTAGCTCAGTAGAGTAAAATATCATGGATTTAAAAAGTTAAGGAACTATTTTTTTTTTGGGGGGGGGGGTGGGGAGTACCAGGGATTAAACCAGGGGTGCATAACCAAAGGCTGGCTTTGAATTTGTCATCCTCATGCCTCAGCCTCCCAAGCCACTGAGGTATGCACCACCATACCCAGCAAAAACTCCTCTTAGTATCCTTCAAAATACTTAAGTAGGTATGGAAAACTGATTGATGGATTGAATTCATCAATATAGTTTATACCTATTTTTCCTTTTTTATTAATTCAGTTTTTTAAAATATTTTTTAGATGTTGATGAACCTTTTTATTTTGTTCATTTATTTATATGTGATGCTGGGAATTAAACCCAGTGCCTCACATATGCTAGGCAAGCACTCTACCACTGAGCCATAACCCCAGCCATAATTTTCCTTTTTTACATGGCACAACTTGCTTTAGAAATGCAAGCACTTTATGGAGATCTGAGTTCAGTAAGTCCCTTGGGTTGTTGGGAAAGTTCCTCACGAAAGGGTGATTTAATTTAATATGTGTGCAAAATGGCCTAGATGCTTATCACAGTGTTATAGCTGGGAAATTGAAGTATAAACAGGGGCTAGAACTCCTTGATATTTTTCCAAGGTAGCAGCAGGACAAGCCTAGATTGTGGTTTCCTAACTTATAGCCAGGGCTTTCTCTTACCACATCACATGTCAGTTTAATCTTGGAAACTCTTTTAAATTCTTGCACTGTTATTTCATTTGTTTCTTACAGAATTTTACAATTTTAAAGAATATAGAGAACTACTCAGTCAGTGAGTGGAGATGTAGAAATTCAAAGATAAGCCATCTGGCTCAAGTTCTGACCCTGATTGAATGGGAGTCATGTTCTTCACAAAATGATTTTTCTGTTGTTTTCTCCAAATAATATGCTCATGATACTACTATAATCACAAGGTATTACATGTAAGATCTGAGAACAAGGGGTGTGAATATAGAGGAGGTTCTTGGCATTTTTTTTAAACTTAAGCTTTAGTTATCCTTTATAGAAAAACCTCTCCAGCTCTAAATCCAAATGGTGATCTTGGGAGCTTTGAATATTAACAGGATCTGTGATTGATTGGAGAAAGTGGAGATATATGTGCCATACCATGACAAAATAAGTTTTAGGACTATTAAGAAGAGGACCCCCCTCTCACCAGTGTCATGTTCATATTGTCACACAGGAAAAAGATAATGGCACCAGGTGGGAACCAGACCAGTGGTATGACAGAGTTTGTCCTTGCAGGCTTTCCAAATCTCAACAGTACAAGAGTGGAACTGTTTTCTGTGTTTCTTCTTGTCTATCTGCTGACTCTGACAGGCAATGTATTGATTGTGGGGGTGGTAGGTGCAGATACTCGTCTACAGACCCCTATGTACTTCTTTTTGGGTAACCTGTCTTGCCTGGAGATTCTGATCACTTCTGTCATCATTCCTAAAATGCTGAGCAATTTCCTCTCAAGGCAACACACTATTTCCTTTGCTGCATGCATTACTCAATTTTATTTCTACTTCTTTCTTGGGGCCTCTGAATTCCTGCTATTGGCTGTCATGTCTGTGGATCGCTACCTGGCCATCTGCCATCCTCTGCGCTACCCCGTGCTCATGAGTGGGTCTGTGTGCTTTCGCATGGCATTGGCTTGCTGGATTGGTGGACTCCTCCCTGTGCTTGGTCCTACAGTAGCAGTGGCCTTGCTTCCTTTCTGTAAACAGGGTGCCGTGGTACAGCACTTCTTCTGTGACAGTGGTCCACTGCTCCACTTGGCATGCACCAACACCAAGAAGCTGGAGGAGACTGACTTTGTCCTGGCCTCTCTTGTCATTGTATCATCATTGATGATCACCGTTGCATCCTATAGCCACATCATCCTTGCTGTCCTACGTATTCCTTCTGCTTCAGGTCGTCAGAAGGCCTTCTCCACCTGTACCTCCCATTTGATGGTAGTGACCCTCTTCTATGGAAGTGCCATTTTTCTCTATGTGCGGCCATCACAAAGTGGGTCTGTGGACACTAACTGGGCAGTGACAGTGATAACAACATTTGTGACACCTTTGCTGAATCCATTCATCTATGCCTTACGCAATGAGCGAGTGAAGGAAGCTTTGAAGGACATGTTCAGGAAGGTGGTAGCTGACTTTTTAAGAAATCTTTTACTTACTGAGAATTTGAATCAGAAAGCAGTAAGGTGAAACTGAAGGATCTCAGTAATTAGTCTTTAAGTCCAGACATTCTCCATTTTCACTCTTTCCATCATCATGGACCTCACCAAAAGATTGAATTCTGGAACCACGAAAAAACTTCAAAGTTATCGGGTCTGCCCTTTTCCACTTTCAGCCAAAATTTATTGATTCTATAATATACCTAATAATAACCCAAACAATTTTTGATGTATCTGATCAACATCATTGTCTTTTTATAGGACTTTCCAACTTGTAAGATCATAAACTAAAGATTTATTATCACTCAGGGAATCTAATGATGTTTCAGAAAATTTATAAGCCTAATTAGATATCTAAATTTTATGTGTTTGAACATATATGTATTTTTCTGGGTAGGGGATCCATAGCTTTAGCCCAACATTGAAACATATCTGTGTGTATCTTCAAAAGTTAAAAACTGATCATCTCAGTAGAACCTTCCAATTGTTTATACAAATCAAGAATTTTAAGAAAAAAAAGTGTCATTATAATTAAAAAGAAATAAAATGGACTTTTTAAAATTTTGTATGTTGAGACAAGTTCTTACTAAGTTTCTTAGGGCCTCACTAAGTTGCAGAGGCTGGCCTGGAACTTGCAATCCTCCTACTTTCACCTCCCAATTTGCTAGGATTTAAGGTGGGTGCCACTGTGCAGGGAAAAAACAAATATACTCTTATTTTGAAACAGTGTGTTCTCACAGTAGTCTTGTTCTTTGGTTTCCCTGGGACTATAATTGCCTGATTTTCTCTCATTTCCAATTGCTTTTTGTTGTTGTTGTTGTTGTTGTCAATGGACCTTTATTTTATTTATTTATACGCGGTGCTGAAAATCGAACCCAGTGCCTCACACATACCAGGCAAGTGCTCTACCACGAGCACAACCGCAGCCCCTCCAGTTGCTTTCTTTTTGTTTTCTTCTGCAAGTGTATCCTCCTCAAAGTCATTAAATAATAGGGTTTATGAAGATATAATCTTAAGGGTTCTTTCCTTTTTTAAAAATTTTTAATGGTAGTTAGACACAATACCTTTATTTTATTTATTTATTTTTATGTGGTGCAGAGGATCTAACCCAGGACCTCACATATGCTAGGCCAGCGCTCTACCGCTGAGCCACAACCCCAGCCCCATGGGTCCTTTCCTTTTGTCCTTATACTCTGCTAGGAAATTTTATCCTTTTAATAAATATGCAATGATGGCTGCCATATTTATATTTCCAGACCTAATCTATTAGCTTCAGACTCATAGATGTTACTGCCTATATCACAGCTTCATGGAGATGTGTCACAATCAGTATGCCCAAGACTGAACTCAATTCTTACCTTCTGTCTCCAATCTTGATCATCTTTCTTTGTTCTCTAAGTAAATGTGGTGGAGCAATATTCATTACATAAATCAAAAAACTTGGCATTTGATCAATTTGTTCTTAAATCCAGTCTATTTCCCAGGTCGTGTCCTTACTAAATAGTTCTCAATTCCTCCAGTTCTCTTCATTTCCACTTCAACCTGATTGATCTTTTCAGAAGTACATTTGATTATGTCATCATCATCTACTCTCACATGTGCCGCAGTCTTGGCTGGGCACAGAATCACGAGCCACTCAAGCAGGAACAAAACTTTATTTTTGAAAAAGCCGCCAATACTCCGTAGGCGCCGGCAAGCCAAACCTGGTCCTCCCACGCGGGCGTCTGCTGGAACCGCGCGTCCCCCCCCCCCAACCGGGGGGCCCGGACCTCCCCCGGAATTTCCTCCTACTATCCTTCCCCAACCAATGGGAACTCTCCAGGAGTCCCGTAACATGAGTCCGGTAGCAGGCCAAGGTGAACAGCAGGAGCCCAATTTCCATATGAATGTAAATCTTAACATAATCATATCATCTCAGTGGCTAGCTGGCGTCACTTTACAACCAAAGGTGCCATGCATCATTTATCTGCTTGTGGCTCCTAGCACACACGGCCACTTCAGTACTTTTAATGGCATTCCACCATGATAAGATAAATCCCCAAAACTGATTGTAATCTATAAGATCATGCATGTTAGGTTCTTTGCCTAGTTCATGAGAATTTCTCACAATATACAGGTCACCATTACATCCTTACACTTCACTTTTCTCATAGATTGGCCTTCATTTAATCCCTCTCTTCTTCCAGGAGTCCCTTTGTATATATCTACTCCTTTTTTAGGGGTTCGATACCTTCTTAAGAGTTGTGCCCTTGGGCTGGGATTGTGGCTCAGTGGCAGAACCTTCAGAGCCTTGCCTCACAAGTATGAGGCATTGGGTTTGATCCTAAGCACTACATCAAAATTAATTAATTAATTAATTAATTAATTAATTAAATGTATTTGTCCATCCACAGCTAAAAAAAAAAAAAAATTAAGTTATGCCCTCTATAAACTTTCCATATTGTCCACTTAACTTTAGGACAGATTTCTGCTATAAATTTTTATGGGATTGCACTACTTTGCTCTGGAGAAATTAGCCCTGTTTTTAAGAAAATTACCATTATACTTTGTCTATTCCCATTCTTTTGTCTCTAAACTCCATAATAGAAAGATTGTCTTCTCATCTCACTACTATAATAAATGGTTAACATTGTGCCAACATATTGTAGGTACTCAGTCATTACTTGTTGGTGAAAATAAGGTAAAACACAAGAAATAAATCATTTCTGGAGGCTTAAAGAAGGCTCTAGAGAAGAGCTCTCAATTTGTTGCATATTTAAAGGAACATTTAGAAAGGGGCTTGCTGACCAGAAGGATAGACAAAGCTGAGACATATGAAAATATGTGGTGTTTTTTCAGATACCAAGCAGTCTGATCTAAGTTGGATTATGGAAGGAGAAAAGAAAATGAGACTGGAAAAGAAGTTTGTGATTCAGTTGGAAAAGACATTGAATCTTCCTTTGTAGACCTGAGAAACTGAGGAAAAAGTTGATAACTGTGATATAATCAAATGTATGCTTTTAAAGTAAACTCCAAGTGTACTGCAGATAAAGAACAGGAGTGGTAGAGAATGAAAGAAGGCCAATAAAGATGCCATTGTAGTAGTTAAGCAATAATAAAGGCCTGAAATTACTTTTCTAGTAATGTGGCATACTATATAACCTGAAAAAGTATTTAACAAAATATACTGATAAGTATTTAAAAATATTCTTTGAAAAGTTATCTAACTTTAAAAAAAAATAAAGCCTATTTCCAGAGTTCACAAAGAAAAGAGGAAGATGACTATGTGTCAAATACCTAGAACAGAGTCCAGAAAATAGTAGGGGCCCAAGAAATATTTATTGAATGAAGGAAATACTAACAAGCAGATCATGGCCCCTTTCCTGAGAGATACCATGAACCTAATATAATGAAGAGCTTGATAATTGCCATACTTCTTACTCCAGTAGGGTTTGAAATGGAATCTCCCTCATACAGTTCTAACTCTTATGAGGATGCTGTCAATGAAAAGCATGACCCAGATGAAGCTTTTCCTTGCTATGAAGGAAGACAATAAAACTTTCTGCCATAAAGAAAAAGTCAGTAATTTTCCTTACATTTCAACTTTTAATTGATGTTCTGCCTTCATGTGCAAAATTTGTGTCATCTGGGAAATGCCAAGCTAATATATTAATGTAAGTGTTGTTTCTAGCTGATAACACCTATAGGCAGAATGTTTACAAAACTTCTCAGGGAGATCTTACCTAAAACCCAGACAGCACCAGACTCCCTTAGATAAGGCTTGCTTGAACACAAACTCACAATTGGTTTGGGGTGGGGGGGTGGTGGCGGTGTACTAGGGATTGAACTTAGAGAATTGACCTTAGTTGACCACTGCACCACATCCCCAGCCCTATTTTGTAATTTTATTTAGAGACAGGGTCTCACTGAGTTGCTTAGCATCCCGCTTTTGCTGAGGCTAGCTTTGAACTCAAGATCCTCCTGTCAGCCTCCTGAGCTGCTGGGATTACAGAACTGTGCCACCACACCTGGCCCAATGGACATGATTTTCTTAAAAGCAAAGGATCTTATTTGGGTTTTGGAACTCCCACCTCTCTCACAACTAAAATTATCTTAAATCTATTTCTGCATTTCAAATTAACTCTCTTTTCACCTTCCTCCTCAAGCCAAGAGCTCTTCCTCTTTAATTATCCCTTGTGCATTTGTTCAAGTGTGCCAAGTTCTT
The DNA here is from genome assembly GCF_964194105.1 of Spermophilus citellus. NCBI lineage: Eukaryota > Metazoa > Chordata > Mammalia > Rodentia > Sciuridae > Spermophilus > Spermophilus citellus. The sequence goes on from NC_138185.1 coordinate 147,059,145, forward strand.
CCTGTCTTAATTGGGGATCTGGGCTAGTGTTTCTGTCTCTTATCATAACAGAAGGAGTACTGGTATGACTTTCATCTGTGCTGGTCATAAAAGCCCTGAGGAATCAGAATGCCATACTTATGCCAGGGAGCACACTCTGACCGCAGTTTCAGAGCAGAGAAAGAACTCACTAAATAATAATGGAGCTACCAGCCAGATGCATGTCCTGTACATGTCTTCCCCTCCACAGCCAAGCTCCTAGAAATAATTATCTCCCTACAGGTCTTCATCTTCTCCTCATTCTTAAACCCATCCGGCTCTGTCATCTTCCCTGAACTTTCTGCTTCAAATGCTGGCACAGATTGTTAATAGCCCTAGAGTAACTCAGTTGTCAGAGTAAGTGACTACCTTGAAACTTCCTCCTTCAATTTCTTCACTCAAGGCTTTGTGTTCTCAACTTTCTAAACACTGGTAATCATCAGAGTCCTGTCCTTACATTTTCTTTCTGTGGGGTTTCCAGTGGGGTTTTTGCACAAACCAATGTTAATCACAGCCCTCTGGTTTTGATGCCTCAAATTTCTTTCTTTAGTTTGGATTTTTCTCTCAAACACCAGGACTTTAAATCCAATTTTCTACTGAGCATCTCTACTTAGGATGTCACTGAAGAAACACAGAATGCCAGGCTAGACAAAACACATTCCCACAGGACAACCAACCTATAAATCAAGGCATCTTCCTTCTCTCTACCTTTCCTCCAATCACAAAACCCTTTATTCTCTACTGGACATTTCTCTCTTCCTAGCAGAACTTCAAGAAGGTCAAATATCATGAGTCAGACAGAAATCTTGTCAAAGATTCACTGGATACAAGCAGTTTGGAAAGATGAGCACTCTAAGATTACAGGTGGAAGCGTTTGGTGTTAAAGGGGAGCAAAGATCACTAAAATGTCTGGTCGGATTTTTGCCAGACATAACCAAAATGACTAACACTTTGTTATATTGCATTTTGGAAAAATAACAATAGAAAACAATTCAATTGTATTCCTTTTTAACTCAATGGATGTCTGTGCCCTCTGAACCCTAGGGTTCTTGGGCAGCGGGTTTGCGTTTGGACCAAAGTGACAGCAGTTATGGAGGTTGTAGCGCTTGCAGCTGCGGGATTGACGGTTTCGTAGGACCAAAAGTGCAACCCTGACGCTGACTTTGCCCTCTCTGGCCGGCTTAGCACGGAACCCCGGGTCTCAAGAAGCGGATTCTATACCGATTTTACGACCTCAACACACCTTTCCCTCCCCCACTTTGGACATGCACTAGCGACAAGAGCCCTGGTTCCTGGTCTCCACCCCTGCTGCAGAGAGTGTAATCCTTTCTGAAATAGTACGTCAGTGCCAAACTGGAGTTTAGCAAATAGACTCTGCTAGCATCCTTGTTGTCCTTGAATCTTTGGACAGAAATGGTCAATTTGTTTTACAGTCTCGACAGGATAGATGGCTGAGATGGTTAAAAATACACCACTGGGCTCGTCCGGGATTTGAACCCGGGACCTCTCGCACCCAAAGCGAGAATCATACCACTAGACCAACGAGCCACATACAGACCCCTCTGTCTTCCTTTTTGAAATGTTCTTTTCTATTGTTAGTTGTATCACAACGCTCAGTTTTTGCCTTCCTTTCTTAAGTCCAGCAAATTCTTCCAGACCGCAGGAATACCAACGTGCCAGTTGGGAAAGACCTGAGCTGCAACATTCCAGAGGTAGAAATATTCATTTCAGGACTAGCACAGCTGGTCTTTAGACCCAAGAGTCTGAGAGGACCAGCACCATCTCAGGTAGCTTGGGCTTAGACCCCCCCCCACACACACACACACACACACACACCCGGAAAAATAAGAATTGTCAATTTCACAAACTAGGAGAGAAGCAGGAACTCATGTACCCAAAGGAGCTGAACTCTAAAAGCCACCTCCTTAGTCTTTTCAACTGCATCGTGTGCTTTATGCTTGTACTTTTGCCACTTCCTTTCAGTTTTATTTGGTTAACTGTGTATTACAGGAATTGCAAGAGAGTGCAGGAGGTGCCCTCAGAGAAAAGGTGCTGGTGGGGGGAAAGATGCTGGCTACCAATACCACCGTCTACACCCACTTCTCCTCTCCCCAAAAGACAGTAGATGGTCCGGGAAGGGCTTGTCCTTATTTTGCATGCTCCTGGGCTGTGGCTTTAACTTCCCCAGCTGAAGGCAGTGTTTGCCTTAGTAGCCTTGTGTACCCTGGTGCTACGCTAAGCACGTTCCTGACACATGGGTGAAAGACACTGGGTGAGAAGCTGTTGGATGAAGGACTGAACTCCTTAAACTAGCGCCAGACTTCAGCTCAGGTTGAGACCAGAGGAGAGAAAGGGAGAAGAGAGGCTTTTTTACCCCCAACCCTCCTGATGAGACGCCATTTTCCATACATTCTAGACTGCTAGCTGGGAGCTTAGAAGAGCCCAGAGATCCAGAGAAAAGGAGCTGTCCCCACCCCCCAGGCCCGGCAACTACAGTGGCTAAGTTCTTAGGAAGAGAAAGTTTAAAGGACTAAGGAAAGGGCTAGTCCCCTTCTAGTTAACTAGCTCTGTCTCAGGAAACTTACAGGAATCTGTCTCTGAACCATCCTCTGCTGAAAGGACAGCGGAGGCCTGGATGCTTTCTGGCCCTCACTGTCTTTAGGTCCCCCAAACTTTAGGTCTGAAGGGTGTGTTCTGTGCTGGGAGAAAGCTGCCTCCACTCAAAACAAACCCTGAATTTTGGTCTAAGTTACTTTTATAAGAATCCATCCAGGCTGATGGTCTTTCTTGCACCCTTCTCTTCTATAAAGCACTGCATTCTGGCCTGCTGTTGCTTGAGCTCTGGGACTTGTCAGGCCTAAGGCTGAAGAGCATATATTATGGACTATCCATCCTCCAGGAACTTGCATACCACTTTAGGCCTAGTTTAAAAAAAAATGCAAAACAAATTCCGTTTGGTCTTAATTATGTGTCAAAATCCACTTAGGCATAAATGCCCTTTGCTTGACATTTTTATAAATTTAACAGAGTCGGTAGTAAGAGTTATGGTCTGGTGGTTTCAGAATTCAGGGTTTAGCATAGTAATCCTTTATGGACTGGGGTTTGCGAGTTCAAATCTCATTGGAAACACCGGTTTCTTTTTCTGGGTTATCGAAGGGATGCGCTCTCATTTTGTCTACGGCTGAAACAGACTTGAAGAAAGGAAGCCCTTTGTGGTCTTTGCGCAAAATGAGATCCTGGAGATTTGGGAGGAGTCCATGATGGATTCCGAGAAAAATGGAAATTTACATTATCTTTCCGCACGTGGGGGAAAAACTAGGATTCTCGGTCTCTTGGAGAAGGGGGGAGCTGGTGGAGTCCATGTCTTTGCGTTTGTGGAAGCGATCGAATTCACCTTGGCTTAGTGGTACCCTTGACTCCTGGAGACCTGCGCACTTTCCCTCTTGACAGAACGCTTGGCGCCACTGCTCCTCCTGCGCTCCTGACGCCAAAATGGGTTTGCAGATAACTCTGGGTCAGCTAGTCCAGAAGCTACTCAGATAGTCCAACGTAGGCGGATTTTCATCTGTTTTCCTCGTCGGCTTCTTGTTCTCAGACCTCGCCTACTACTGCCTTAAGAATGTTCTCAGGATCTGTTTTATCTAGATCCAGCTTTCTGGGAGCCTCTTGAACTTCTGTCTGAATCAGAGCCTGGAATGGAAAGAAGCCAGACCTCCCATTAGCTACTACTAAGAACACAAACTTCTACACTTGCCGTTTTTCACGGTCCCCTTCGATAGCTCAGCTGGTAGAGCGGAGGACTGTAGAAGTTGTCGTCTGTAGTCATCCTTAGGTCGCTGGTTCGATTCCGGCTCGAAGGAGGCACGTGGGGCTTTTTGCATTCTGTAAGTTTCCCAAGAGTAGAACCTTCTAACCCTGTAAAATTTTGCTGACCATGAATGAACCTTACTTTCGCTTGTTCTCTTTGTGATCCCGCAGAACATTTGATCCTATTTACTCAAGAGTTGCGAATTAATGACCTTCCTTTTAGATTTAAAATCGTTAGCTGGAGTTGTAGCTCAGTGGTAGAGCACTTGCCTCTGGGTTCGATCCTAACACCACATAAAAACAAATAAAGGCATTGAGTCCATATACATTAAAAAAAAAAAAAGGTTAATCTCCAAATCTTTCAGACTAGCATGCATTGACTGAATTTCGAACATTATTCTTCATCTTCATTCCTACCCTTTTTCATTACCTTGAATAATTCATATGGTAATTCACGGTTCAAAGAGAAATATTTTAGAAAGGTCTGCTCTTTGAAAGGATATAAATAAACAATAGATATAAATAAACAATGTATATGGAAAGTATTCCTTAAGAAGAAAGAAATACTAGTTAAAACAAAGGGATTTATTTGTCCACCAAAGTACTTATTAATATTTGATACAAAAATGCAATGACAAGGACGATCTCATAGAATGTCAACGACTTTCTTGTAGAATGTCACTACTTTCTGGAGAACAACTAGCCATTGTAAATCAAGAAAGAAAGTTAAAAAGACACTACAATTGACCAACTATTTTATTTCTGCTTCTAGAAATTTGTTCTAAATGATAAAAGTTATCATATAAAAATTAGAAGAAGGGAATATGACATTTGTCTGTGGGTAATTAATATTCTTTATACTTTTATGTATTTTTCAAAATATGCCACTCATATCCATTACACTTAAAAATAATTTTGTTGTTGTTGCTGTTTTCTTTTAGTTTACAAAATGAAGTTTAAAAATACCCTGCACTATTATGGAAGACAGTTTTACAGTTTCTAACAAAATTAAACATACACTTCCCATGCAACCTAGCAATCACATTCTTAGGTACATGCTCAAATGAGTTAAAACTCACGTTCATTCATTAACCTGCACATAAGTTTATAGAAGCTTTAGACCTAACAAAACTTGATAGCAAACAATATGTCCTTTGGTAGGTAAATGGATAAGTAAACTGGTATAAACAAACAACAGAATAGTATTCAGTGTAAGAAGAAATGAGTTATCAAGCCATTAAAAGAAATGGATGTAAATTCAAATTCATATCACTAAGTGAAAGAAAAGTCTACATACTGTGTGATTCCAACTGTATGACATTCTGAAAAAGGCAAAACTATGTAGATAGTAAAAAGAATAGTGGTCTTTAGGAGTTAGGGAGAAGAAGGAATGAATAGGTGGGGCATAGAGGATTCTTAGTATGAGGAAACTACTCTGTATGATACTGTAAGGATGAAGGATAGATGTCATTATACATTTGTCCAAAACCATACAATGTGCACCACCAAAAGTGAAGCCTAATGTAAACTACAGACTTTGGTTAATGATGATGTTTCCATGTTGATTCCATGTTGGTTGAAGCAATATGTACAAATGAGGGAGACAGTATGGTTGGGGAGAGGTTAGAGTATGTAAGAATTGTGTCATTTCCACTCAATTTTAGTATAAACCTAAAGCTACTCTTTAAAAATAAAGTCTAGCCTGCAGCAGCAGTGCAGGCCAGCAGCTTGGGAGGCTGAGGCAGGAGGATCATGAGTTCAAAGCCAGCCTCAGCAAAAATGAGGCACTAAGCAACTCAGTGAGACCCTGTCTCTAAATAAAATGTAAAATAGGGCTGGGGATGTGGCTCAGTGGTGGAGTACCCAAGAGTTCAATCCCTGGTATCAAAAATAAAATAAAGTCTAGCAGGGTCAATAGCACATGCTATTGGGAGGCTGAGACAGGAGGATCAAAAGTTCAAGGCCAGTTTCAGCAAATGAGTGAGGCCCTGTCTCAAAATAAAAACTAAATAAAGAATCCCTTAGTTTTATCCCTAGTACCAAAAATAAAGTCTATTGTATTTTTAAACAGCGACTTGCATAATTTGCAATTTAGTTGGAGGAACTATGTAGATAATATTGTGTTATTAAACACAGTAAACATTTACAACACAATATGGGAGCACGATTAGGAAAATAAAAAGGAGCCGTCAGAATGATAAGGAAAGACAAATGGAAGAGAATTTTCAGCTAGAATTTGATAGAAATATCAGTGGGTTGTTAAGCCATTAAGTCCCAAGTTTTCAACTCTGCAAATATTTCAATAAAAATGACATAGGTGCATTAAAATAAGATAGAAATTATAATTATATATAGTATTATATTAATTGATATCAATTACAATTTTTATAATTATATTCTAAACTGTATACTACAAGTTTTTATAGGTGTTCCACATATGTGGCTATGGGACAAAACAGATTAAGTGTGTAAAAGGGTTTTAGGTATGTATGTGCGAAAGAATGACAAAAAATCGGGGAGGTGGATATGTTGGGAGAAGTGACAGCAAGAGTGCCAGAAAGGATTGGAGATAGAGGATGTGGCAAGGCGACAGGGTATATACTTGGAGGAATGGCAGGAGATTTCAGGAGGAAAAAGAAAAGGGGACACAGGGAAGGATAAGAGTTCAGGATTAATTTGACAGTAGCAGTAAAAAGGCAGGGAGTAGTGAAGTGTAAGTGAATGGGAACAGAAGCAAAGGAGCATCCTCCCGTCAACAAGAGATGGTATTGACTGGCACTAAGAGACAGTAAAGGTACTATGGACACAAGAAGGCAAGGAACAAACCAACACAAACAAAATCACTCCAAGGTGGTGCTCTCCAGAGGCTGGGAATTGCTTTTGTCATTGGACAACGGTGGAGAGTCCTGGGAAAGGGCCTGACCAGGAGCATGGGACAGGGATAGGAACAGGGCTCCCAGTTCACTCTTTTTTGGAGGGAGATGATAGCCTAACAGGAGGCATTCTCTAGGGCCTTGAAAACATCAAACCATGCTACAGGGTGTGGTGGTGCAAGCCTGTAATCCCAGCAATTAAGAAAGCTGAAGCAGGAGGATCACAAACTCAAAGCCAGCCTCAGCAATTTAGTGAGGCCCTAAGGAACTTCGTGAAACCCTGTTTCAAAAAAAAAAAAAAAAAAAAAAGGTCTGGGATCTCAGTGATTAAGTGTCCCTGGGTTCAATCCCTGGTAACAAAAAAATAAAAGGACTGGTAATGTAGTTCAGCAGTAGAGTGCTTCTGGGTTCAATCCTAATATAAAATCAAACAAATAAATAAGCAAACAGTAATCAAAGTAGATCTGATAACAGGGCTGGGGTTGTGGCTCAGTGGTAGCGCTTGCCTAGCATGAGTGAGGCACTGGGTTCTAGTCTTAGCACCACATACACATAAATAAAATAAAGGTCCATCAACAACTAAAAAATATTAAAAAAATAGATTTGATAGGACTCATTAGAGATGAACAGAAAACAAAATCAAATGAATCTTGGGATAATGCTCAGAATTAGACTTCAGAACAAAGGAAAAACAAACATTAGAAAACAACAATTGCTCTATGAAGAAAGGAAAGGCAATGACATGGAAATCATGCAAAAAAGGGAATTTTACAGAAGTGTCAGGAATGTGCAATTTATCCATAGGTACAGGGTTTTATTTATTTATTTTTTACTTTGGGTGATGGGGATTGAATCCAGCATTTTGTGTGGGCTATGCACATGCTCTATCTGGGTGCTATATTCCCAACCTCCAGAGCACCCCACCCCTACCCAGTAGGCACTGGGAACAAAGCAAGTTTGGTCTCTCAATTTCTGAGACCAAAAAAAAAAAAAAAAACCAGCCTCTTTGTTGAGAACGTGGAGTGAGATGGGTGAAGAAGAAAGGAACTTGTTTGGAGATCTTTATGGAGGTTGGGTGGGTAGCATGGAGTCAGTCAAGAATCACCTTTTATATATTTTGGAATCTGATAAAAGAAAAATTCTGAAATGTCCTAAATTTAATTGCAAAGGGCAGAGGATGAAAGAGAGACATAAGGGAAGTTAATCAAGTAGCAAGTCACAAGCCTAAAAGAACAACAGACTATTTCACATTCTTGACTGTATGTTAAAACATTAAATTCCATCACCATTCTCTAGGCACAACCATCCTGCTTACAACCCTAAATGATTCAAAAACAATTACTTCTTCTTATGTACTATCCTCCCATCCCAAAGTTTCCCCCTATTCATGTTATCACAGCCCTCTTATCTGTAGCCAATGTAGGTTCAGTGTTAATGATTTATGTCTTCCTTCCCCCGATTTTTGTTATAAAAAATATTCTTAACTTTTGTCCACTGGACATTTTCCCAGATGCTATCCGGCCCTGCTGCTGGGGGCTATGAGAACTTATCCCAGGACCAGCCCCCACCCGCTTTTTTTTTTTTCTTTCCTGTGTCTGTTAAAATCTCAATAAACCCTTTTATTTCAGACATCTCTTGATCTCAAGAGTTTTGGTTTAACAAATCATACTTAGCTGCAAAATCAAATTCAAGTTAACTGTCTACCTGGCTATTTCTTTCCCATGGCATAATGATACCTGAGTGAGAGCTCCAAGCCCACTAAGGTTTGGCTTTCTGTACTCTCATTCATTCCTCATATTGCATTACAAGAGTAATGCTATTTAGAACCAAAGCAGGGTCTCCTCAGGATATTTCGGGAGCACAGAACTGCACCCCTTGAACGAGGCTGCTGGTGCCTACACCAGATCATGAGAATGATTCAGTGTGAACCGTGAGTTTTAGGAGAATGGAAAGTGGTCCTGATCGAGGAACGCGAAAGCAGTGAAAACCTTGGGCTGAAAGAGTCAGGCTCAATTTAAGAGTCAGTCTAGGGGCTGTCAGATGTCACTGCCCTGACATCGGAAAGAAATTTTTACAGGAAACCTGGATGATTTGAGAAGCAAATAAAGATTTCACAGAGTGAACTATACCTGGTGACCGGAAAGTAATTTAGTTGGAAAGCAACTTTTCCAATTATCGCACCTACACTTTCTAATATTAGTTATTCGGATTTGGGCTCAACTAAAAACGTACAACTGGCAGTGGTGGGATTCGAACCCACGCCTCCGAAGAGACTGGAGCCTAAATCCAGCGCCTTAGACCGCTCGGCCACACTACCACGTGAGACCCTGGTTGTTTCTATTACCTTTTTCATCTCTGAGCACTTTGCCCCAGGGTGAAAGCATGAAATTCTGACTTTTTTTTTTTTTTTTTTTTTTCCTGGTGGAAGTAGAATGTTTTTATTCATCTCTGGAAATCTGAGCAAACCTGGAGACTAGATGACTCATCATATTCTCGCAAGCTCTGGGAAGTGGGCTAGAAGCTGCAAAAGAAATGTGAGAGTTATTAAAATTACACTGAGATCTCATACTAGTCAAAATGGCAGTCAATCAAACCAGAAAGTTATGAAGGAAGAATTCTTAAGCATGATTGACTGATGATAACCAAGATTCTTCCAGAACCACAAACTTATAAGAGAGGCCACCATAAATTTATATGAAAAGTATTTGTGCAAGGACAGTTGCTTAGGAACTATCTGTTCAACCTTAGATTGACATTCATTATTGTAATCAAGAATTATTGTTTCAGTGTATCTGATGTAATCTTCCACACTTTTCTTTTTTGAAACTCTGCTCTGCCTTAACCTCTTTGAATATGCCCCTAGTTTAGTATGAGATGCATATTTCCATTATAATGCCTTGCTATCTCAGATAAATATTAGTATATTAATATTCTTTAGAGAATCTCCATATTTTTTATTGACACAGGCAATCAAAAATTATCAGTATAAGTGTCCTTTGAATCGTTCTTTTTCTTAAAAAAAGCAATAAGATCCAGAAGGGGGTGCGGAGGGGGTTGGGGTGGGGTTTCCCTCTGGGGACTCATTGAAAGTTATTAGAGAAAATGGAAGAATAAGAAACTCATTGCTGTTAGGTGGAGAGTCTGTGGATAGGAATTTTGCTTAGAGTGCTATGAGTCCAGGTCTCCTCTGAGCCCCCTTTTCTTAGCGAATCTGGTGAGCCTGTCCTTGTGCTCAAAGAAAATTCCTTGGCCTCCTCCTGAAGGTTCAGAATGGTGATGTGGAGTCTAACTTGTCAGTAATTGAGAATGGCCTCTCTGCACGCTGGGTAAACTGAAGGCAGTGGTCACTGTTGTAGCACCAGAAGGATGTGCCTAGAGAGCAATCACATTTCAAGACCATTCCCAGCTCAGAAAGGGGCAGTTCCCAGGCTTCCTTTGAGCCCGGGGCTGCTTACTCTGCATTTTTTCCTTGGAAAAGAGCAGAGGGTAAGCTCGAAAAAGTTTAAGAGGTGATACTAAGGATTTCCTGCAACCAAAGTAAGAATCACTCACTGCCAACGAATCTCACTCGGCCCAAAGTCCTGGTTTATGTATTATTTATATTCTTGGTCACCTCTGATCCGCGGTTTCTTAGTCTCTTGCAATTCCCTTCTAGGAGTCTAATCAATGTTTCCTAAACTTGAGTGCAAGTCACTGTCTCTCCTTGCTGAAGGCCTCTCCTCAAGGTATCTCCTCAAGCCCTGTGGCCTGAGGGGTCCAAGGTCAGGGTAGGAAGAGAAGGGCAAGGTTGTCCTTTGCCAGATCTTCACGAGGCGACTCTCCTTCCAGTTCAGGGTCACCCATGCCAGGAGTGGGAGGTGGTGAGCAAGAAAGAAGTTGAAGAAAACTGCTTAGAAACAGGACTCAGGAGCACAGGATAAACGTTGATCTAAGACAGAGAGGCAGGGACCACACGAGAAGCTGTCCCGGCCTTAGGAGGTGGAAGATGGGTTTTCCTCCAGCGTCCACCCCGCAGTCCTGGTATGCGACAGTGGACGCTCCCGCACCTCTCAAACCCACAGGATGTTGTTCTCACCTCTTCTTTCTTCCTTGTCGCTCCCTGGTGTTCCCCTTTCCAGCTCACAGGCATGCAGAGGTCTCTAACGGAGCTGATGGTCCACCCGTGGGCCCTGACCGGGTTCTCTTTCTCCCCAGAAGCTTCAGGAGTCAGGAGCGAGGCGCCTGCTAGCAGGTGGTCAGCGCCCAAAGCCAGGTGCGCATCGAGTTACGTGTGTCAAATCTAGCAGCATGTTAAGAGTGAGGCTTCCCTGGTCACCTGGGGCGGAGGGATTCAAATCACCTACTGTTCTCAGCCTCTTTGCCTGAAGAAACAACTTCTAAGAAATTTCACTTTATTTTCAAACTTTAGAAAAAGTGCAAATTTACTGTCTCCAACAGTAGCCGCAAGTCAATCAGGGTCAGGCACAGAAAGACAAATGTTATTCTGAAGTTGGAGACAATCCTAGAGTTGTGTAGGTTAAGAGGCATCAATTTGAAAGAGAGAAAAGACACCCGTATTCCGTCGGATTGGAGAGTGGGGCAAATGGGAGGAGAGAGAATAAATATTCAAAATATGTGTTGAACTCTTATGCCTAGTACTGAGCCAGTCAAGAAACTGTAGACAGGTCCTTAGAAGCCACAGGTTGAGACTTTTGGTGAGATCTCCAAATGAGATTATACAGTCACATACATGTCTTCCTGTGTTATAATTTGGTAGACATCAATTTAAATAACCTACAGTTTCTGTAAATCTTTCTCAAGATGAACGTGCCCTTAGCTCTTCTTCAATCCTTTTTTTGATTCCAGACCAGCCAATAAAAGGAAAGGACCAGTCAACTGGGAAGAACCTGGTCATTACAGTAGAGGTGTTTGATCCAGGAATGTTGCATGTTCAAGTTCCCCAAACTGACAGACTTCCTTAACAAGAGAGAAAGTACCACACTCTCATGTCCCTGGACAAAATTCCTTTATTTGCCAGTGGGACTTGATTTCCCTTTTCAGTTGATGGTGCTGTCCAAGGACCCATAGCCTGCTTTGCACTGTGAATCCTTCCATGAAGGGTGAGCCTAGGACTTTTCCTCTCAAGAAGCGGATCACAAGGTAGGTTGAACTATTCAGGCAAGAAGTGACCTGAGATTCATAAATCAGGTGTCTCCGTTTTCCTAGTGGAATGCCAACTTTTCTGCACACCCAGTATCTGAAGCACATGGGATAGCCACCTGATTCCAGGGCTGGAGTTGTGGCTCAGCGGTAGAGTGTTTGCCTAGCACAAGTGAGGCCCTGGGTTCGCTCCGCAGCACCACATACAAACAAATAAGTAAAGATATTGTGTCCAACAACAACTAAAAAATAAATGTCTATTTTTAAAAAGACAGATGCCTGATACAGATATGCCCAGTGTTTGTCTGGCACACGGCTATTACTTAGGACTTCAGAATGTAAGTAGTCTAGGCTTTATCATTCTACAATATTGCTAGAGAGTTTAACCTTAAATTTCCTGCTGTCCTCACCTTATTAATAATCCAAATGATGACAAGGAAGAGATTTACTTTTTTAAAATTTTATTTCTTTATTAGCTACACATTACATTACAATGATCTTCTCAATTCATACATTTGAATCATTGGGATATAATTTCTCATTTTTCTAATTATACAGATTGCAAGACCTTTCTACTAAAAGTGTGATCCAGAGACCACTGCTGCTAGCAGTATTTCTTGGTAGCATATTAGAAATGCAGATTGTTGCGTCTATTAAATTAGAATCTTAAGTTCCTCAAAGGCAGTTGGACACTTGAACTTTTGAGAGGTAGCTAAGTACTAATCTATGTACCATATATTCTACACTCATTTAGAACTTTCAAATGTTCTAAATGAGTGTAGAAAGATTCCCCAGCAGAATCTTTCTGGATCAGTCTTCAGCAGGAGATACATACTACATTGCAATGGAAAGCTCTGTCCCTACCTCTAATAGAGACCCCTATGCTGTAGGCTGGAGGAATCCTTCTACATGTGCTACAAAATCTTGCTAAAAATTCAATACCAGTAAATAGTCTATTATTTTTGATGAATGCACTATAGCAATCCCTGAATAGCCTTTGCTTACTTTTATTTGGTTTGCCTTTTTAATTTCCTTAAATTAAATTAGCTTTTACTTAAATATTTAGCTTCTATATGAACTTGTATCTGTATCTCATTGATCATCACACTAATGCAAAACATTGTAATGTACTTAAAATTTTTCTAATATAAATGCTCTAAGAAGAAAAAGGAAATATATTTGTCCTTTTTTCTTAAATTGTAGATGGACACAATACCTTTATTTGTTTATTTTTAGGTGGTGCCTGGGATGGAGCCCAGTCCCTCACGCGTGATAGGGAAATGCTCTACCACTGAGCCACAACCTCAGCCCCTGCACTTGTTTTTATAATGTTCACTAGAGTCCATGGTCTCCCATAGACCAAAGAGATTTCAGAGGCAATCTTATCAAATTGATCACCTTGGAAATGTTTAGGTGAAAAGAAATGCAACCCTGACCTAGGGCATGGTCAGCAGGAATAGAAAGGGGAAGGATATGAGACATGTTGATTTATTTGTTTCTGCTCATCTTTCTGGTTTCAATGTCTTCCTTCCCCATTCAGAGTCCACAGATATTATAGTCTGGGTATTTGGGATTTAAAAAGATAAAGTCTATATATAACTTATTTTCTCTTTGATTTCTCTCTATTGCCTTTTTCTAGCCCCTGATTCCAATTCCACAGAGTACCAAGTCCTCAAACCTAAGTCAGCTTCTCAATAAACACACAAGAGTGTATTTAATGGATTTAGTCTCTTAGGGCCAGGCAAATGGAAACATCTTCTAGAAATTCTTTTGGGACTTGGAAATACGATCTTCCTTCAGTTCTTCAAAATAGCACTCAGCCCATTTCACATCCATCAAACAAATCTGTTTTATTATACTTAAAAAAACTTTCCTCTACTATGTGCATATACAATCCCCAAATGGCCAAACCATGTATAAAAAGAGAACTCTAATCCACAACTTACATTTGGTTCAGAAAAATCAACCAATTATCTACAATGACTAGCCCAGGAATTCAGCCTACTATCTATACACCAGATTTACAGGAAGTCAGACCACTATCTCCAACAACCAATCTAGAAACAATAACTTACATAAAAATCAGCTCCAAGTAACCCCAGTTACTCTGGAGGCTGAGGCAAGAGAATTGCAGGGTTGAGGCCAGCCTCAGCAACTTAGCAAGATACTGTCTCAAAATTAAAAATAAATAAATAAATAAAAGGACTGAGGGGTAAGCGTATAAAGCACTCTTGGGTTCATCCCCAGTACCCCCCAATAAATAAATAAATAAATAAATAATCAACTCCAAACAACAAGGCTTGATTAATGATTGATGGCTTATCTGGTAGTTTTTCCTGCTTCTAACTTAGTATCAACCAGAGAAAGCCAAATATGTATGTCTAACCACATACAAATATGTATGTCTAATCACATAAGATGCCCTGCATCTATGCAGCATCTCTAAAGGGGCAGTGAGCTTACCTACAGTTTCCCCCATGCTTATATACTCCAAATATGGCATCCCCCAAAGCATGTCCTTTGTCCACTAAAAAGTTTTCCCACTCTTCTGCCTGCTATTGAGCCTCTGCTAAAACGCAAGGGATGTGACTCCCTTGCTACAGTCAGCTATGAATAGCCTTTATTTATTCTCATTTATTTATTTGGTCTTTTTTTTAACCTCCACACTAGGATTAAAGTTTTTCAAAATAAAAAATTGAGGGGAAATGAAAGAATTACAAACAAACAAACAGAAAAGTGATTAAAATGTTCCTATGATCCCAACAAGGGATGAAGTTGCTCAGGGAAAGAGGTGCTCGGGATATGCCAGAGCACACTGAAACACCCAGGTTCAAATCTGATAAACTAGCAGAAGGGGTTCTTGGGGTCTCTTGAAGTCAGACAGGCCAACTAAAGTGAGCTGTGGGTTCTGAGGGTTGGGAGAGTATAAGAGTTTGCCATAACTCTTGGGACAATCATTAAGGGTAGGAGGTCAACTGGATGTATATAGGGTCTATTGGACAGAGGTTTATTTATGTTGACAGAAGAGTGAGAATCCTGTCCCCAAAGACAACTTCTGTGTAGGAGAAACAAATAATGTCAGTTCCATAGTTGTTACCCTGACTTGGAATTCATCTTTGAGCATTTTAAATTCCTCTTAAATGTGGTAAATCAGTCTATGTTAAATCAGTCCAGTAGGGAATAGAAGTGAGCTCACCAAGTTGGGACAGGGTGAGAATAAGGAAACATATTCCAGGAAAAGGAAAGAGAAGTCAAGAATATGATCAGAGAATGACAAGCTAAGAAAGGAGGAGAAACAGCAAGGAGGGAAGGAGGTGAGAGGTAGTTTTGACTGTTTGCCTAAGGCCAGTGTTATGGCTTAGATATGAGGTATCCCCCAAAAGCTCATGTGTGAGATAGAGCAAAAAAGTTTGGAAGTGAAATGATTGGGTTATGAGAGCCTTAACATAATCAATGCATTGATTCATTTGAATGGATTAAATTGGTGGTGACTATAGGTGGGTAGGGTGTGGCTGCAGGAGGAAAGTCACTAGGGGGCAAGCCTTTGGGCTTGTCCCTGGTGAGAGGAAAAGTTTATTTGGGGCTCACAGTTTCAGAGGTCTCAGTCCATAGACAACCAAGTCCATTGCTCTGGTACTGAGGTGAGGCAGAACAACATGGTGGAAGGGCATGGCAGAGGAAAGCAGCTCAGAACATGGCACCAGGAATTGGTGAGAAGTAAGCATTAACAAAGATCATAAGAATGTTGATAATAATGAATGCTCATTGCTGTGGCCCCATCTCAGTCATGGCTGTTAATTCAGGGAAACACCAAGCAAGGGATGATGGGGGATTGAGAAAAGGCAAATAGACACACATAGAGAAAAGGCTAAGGCCAGGTGGGACATCATCCTCTAAGGGAGCTAGTACAGCATGTTCATCATATAGGTTTCATCAAAAGGTTATTTGTGAGAAAGTTTCACCTGAAGGACACAGGACTGGCAGGACATTAGGGTTAGCTTGTTATGCTCAGAATTCTCTATCCCAGGGAGTTGGTGCCTGAGCTCAAGGTCCTGACTGACACACACTGCTCTGTGTCTTTTTGCAAAAGCTTCCTCAGGCCTGTGTTACCACAGCAACTGGGCCATCTTGATTTGTACCTTTGCACAGGAAGTTCCCAGTGCAAAAGCCATGAGGCAATCAGAAACCATGGTTCATGTCACTGCTTTCCACAGCTCATTTCCAAAACAAGGACACTGAGACATGGCAGAGTTAAATAACAGACCAAACTCAGGTTTTTTTCTAACCACTGCACTATGCACTCAATGTCTACACACTCCAATATTCACATTCCATCTATGACCCACTTTGTTTTAATTGGGTTTTCCTGTTCTAGAAAGCCAGGCAACACTACTTCCTGAAGTTGTGAGGCCTCTCTTTAGTTGCAAGGTCCAAAGAGATCATCCTGTTGGAGGTTAACTGCAAAGAAATGCTTTGTAGGCAGGGGGATACAAAGACCTCCTTCTTGATTCAGTTAAAGCCCAGTCTTGTTCTCTTGAGAACATGGAGGCCAGTGCCTGGCATAGGAAGACCAAGGACTGAATGCTCACAAGTTTTGGGAACAGCAGTGCTTATCAGGACACAGAGGATTCTGCAGTCTTTCTCCGGTGCTGTGTTCCTATTCATCTCACCTAGACTCATCCCCATTAGTTATCTCCAACGCCAGAATAGTTGCCACTAATGCTTTATTTTGCCTATACCTAAATAAAGAATATCTGTTCCTTAAAAATTTGAAAGATCAGCAGCATTGTTTAAAGGAGACCATCAGAAATTTACAGATTTCCGACAAACTTTGTGATCTAGGACAAATGAAAACATTAAAAAGTAGTGAGTAAAAGAGCAGATTTGCGACAGAAAACTCTCTTACTAAGCAAAGTTGGTTCACTTCTTGGGGTTGCACCAATTAGGCCTTTTCTACAATCCTTATGTACAGCTATATTTGCAGTAAGAAATAGACATGATTATTATCTAAACAAAATTTTCAAAAGTTGGAAACACAATTTTTAAAATAAAAATCGTATTCTTTTTATACAGAAGATATGTAAATCTGTGTGTATCTTTAGAGAAAGATTAAACTCTTTCTCTCCAACACTCTTTTAACTTATTTGCTCCTCCCGTTTGATCTTAGGCATTCACTCTAAAAACGCAAAATTAAAGGTTTGTCGTTCTGGATTCAGAAAGGATAAAGCCTCTCACCCCGTCCCTGGATTTTCCCACCGCTTGAGTGAGAGGAATGAGCTCTATTCCCTTTGTCGATCAGCCTCCAGATGCCCTCTTATAGCCCAGGGGGGATCTTCCAGACACCCCAATATGCGGAATTATTATCTCTACACCATAGAGGCACAGCAGGTGACGTTTCAGCAACAATGATAAGTAACAGTTTCAGTTTTGTACCAGAATACGGTGCCCTGCCCTTTTGCTTGGAATAAAACAACGTTCAGTACTTCGGAATGCTGGGTTTACAATATGAGTCTATAAGACAAGAGAAAGAGACCAGATTTACAGGTGATGGCTCCATAGCTCAGGGGTTAGAGCACTGGTCTTGTAAACCAGGGGTCGCGAGTTCAAATCTCGCTGGGGCCTGTGGTAGCTTCTTTTGTTTTCTTTTGCACGAGGAGAGATGAAGGAAGGGACCGTGAGCCCCGGATGGCTGGTTGGGCACGTGTCCACAAAGCTGGTGTCAATTCGGGAAGTTCTTGAGCAAATCGAATTCAGTTCTGTCTGCGGAAGCCTCCGGTTTCATCTAGATCTGTCACAGAAAGTGAGCTCAGCTTCTGTGTGAGGAGCCAGCCTGCTGTGTTAGCAAACACACATTCCCGCCGATAGAAGGCACTCCACCCATCTTTTCCCAGCCAAAGGATGCGGTCAATGAGCCTTGAGGCAAAATCAAATATGTTTCTAGACGTGGCTCGTTGGTCTAGGGGTATGATTCTCGCTTAGGGTGCGAGAGGTCCCGGGTTCAAATCCCGGACGAGCCCGAGTTTTCTTGCTACTGATTTGTTTAAAGGAAAACAAAGGAACTGCATTTTGTTCCCTCTGTATCTTTGCTTTTAAAAATTACATATCAAGTCTCTGTGGAGGTGTGAAACAACAAGAAGGCATCCCAACTTATCCTCTGTTCTTTCTGACAAAATGCTCCCCTCCCGTAGCGACTTAAAGAGCAACTTATTCTCAGGGCGTCTCAGTGCGTCTGTTGTGCTTGGAAACATGCTCCTTTCCCTCCAGGAATCCTGTTCAGCCAAATTTCGGGAAACTCTAGCCCTAGGTAAATATAAGGAGCTGCTTTCTTTCCTGGGAAGGAATTGGTAGCTGATACACATTATCGCCTTCTGTAAATGTGTGATGTGCTATCCTTTTAAAAGAGGTTTATATTCTGTCACATAATAATGATCTTTTCTTTTCCTTTCTTCCCTCATCACCCTCTTTTCTCCCTTCCCTTTCTTTCTTAAAATATTGTAGATGAACACTCAGTAACTTTACTTGTTTTTAATGTGGTGCTGAGGATTGAACCCAGTGCCTCACACATGCAAGGTAAGAACTTTACTATTGAGCTACAGCCTCACCCCTCTTTCTTACTCTTTTTCCACCACAATCCTGAGATAAGTAATGAATTCTGTTAACTACAGTGAAACAAGACAGTATTGAGGGACTATAAATTACCAAAACAAAAATTAAATGTTAAATTAGAAAATAATATTTTGTGGGCCCCTGGGAACCTTCTTTATTGTGTAAATTACTATTAAAGACTAGAATGACCCCATTAGAAGGGAATTACATCTTCTTCCTGGCCGCAGATTGACCAATTTATTGACACTCATATTCTCCTTTCTGTCCTCTTACTAGGCTCATCATCATTCACTTCTACTTAAGGGCAGCTCCTCCAGTTTCACCTCAGATGACTTCCATCCCCTCTCCCCTACCCTAGGTCTTGGTTCCTGCAATGGCATGTCCCCCACCCCTCCCCCAACTTCCACCCCAATACACCCAGCAGCTATTTTTCCCAGTGTGAAAGTTCAATCCTGTTAGCTTACAAATTGTAAGTATTGCTAATCCTAAAACTAAATTCCTTCTTAACTATCTTTTCCATCTGTCAAACCAATGATCTTTTATTAGAAAGAAAGTTCTTAAAAGTTATGCATTTTGTGTCTCCGTTTCCTCCCCTATGTTCTCTTCTCAACCAAATAGGATAAGGCTTTTTTTCTCCACCATTCCACCAAAAGGACTCTTGTCAAGGTCACTAATAACACTGATGTGCCAGTCCCCATCTTTATCCTACTTGCCTTTTCAACTGCACAGGAACACTACACTACTCATGCAGGAGGCTACTTTCTTTTCCTTGCTCCTCCTTTTCTTACCTCTCAATTCTACTGTTTTCTTGCCCTCCTTTTTGGCTGTCTTTCTATACTTACTCATACAATCATGTGACTTCTCCTAATTTTATATCACAAACCTTGTTAATAACTTTGTACATATTATCACGAACTTACCTCATGTGAAGAATTATAGGCATCTCAAAAATTAATTTTAAAAAATGATGCTCCTCTTCCTACTGCTCTATCACCACCACCTATGGAAATAGCTTCTGTTTTTCATCCAGTTCCCCCAAACACCATGTGGAATCCACCAGTGAACCGTGTTGGCTACCTCCCTTCATTTCCCAACCAAGTCACTGCTATCACCCTAAACCCTTCATCTCTCCATAGACTCCCACAACTCAGCTTCCTACTTTCTTTATTTCCTAGAGAGCAGCCAGATTTATGCTATAATTAATATTAGTAGCATATGCAAAATAATATTCTCCTCAGCTTAAAACAGCCAGTAACTTCTCCTCACACTTAGAACAAATTCTGTGATCTTCCACTTGTGTGTTGTGGTCCTGACCCCCTCTCTGATCTCAACTCCTAACCCCATCTCTCCCTTCCCACTCATTCTATTCCAGCTATCCTGACCTTCTTGCTGCTCCAAAAATAAAGGGTCCTTGTGTCTTGTTCAGGACCTTTCACTTGCTTTTACCTCTTCCTTTGGATATTTGTATGACTTTCTCCCTATTCTTGAATTCAAAGGTCACTTTTTTAGTGACATCTTCCTTGACCACCCTTTTCAAAACAGCTTCCAAATGTAACTATACCCTACCAGACTTTGCTTTTCTGCACAGCACTTATCACTACTGGATATTATTATGTACCATAGTATATATAACATTGTTTCATGTTTTTCTTCTGCTTTCCCTACTAGGATAAAGCTTCAACAGGGCAAGCATTTTGTTGTGCTTACTTCATACCCTCAGGACTTAGCAATGTGTATGATTCATGGCAGGTTGTTAACAATGATTGAAGCAATATTAATACAATTCCAGCCACACCTGCTGGTCTCCAAAGCCACAATTAAATAGGATTTATTTCTATTTTTTGTAGATTCGGATTGGAATCTTCTCAAGAATAGGGGCCATGGCCATGGGCTTACATTAAAAAGAGAAACCCTAACTTGAACTTCTTCACTCTGTTCTAAGCAACTTTACATGCTTTACTAGTTTTCATATTAGAGGGAAATGCTGTTCTCTCCACTTCACAAATGAGCAGATAAAGCCTAAAGTCACACAGTCAGTAATGTGCACTGGAACCCAGCCATGCTGACAGTCAAATCACGGTCCCTTTGCCTTCTCCCCCACACCACCACACTGCCTTTCCCAATATTGTATTTATTTTCCGATGATGTCCTTACATGTTTCAAGACCATTTTGAAATTGTAGGGTTTACTTTTCCGGTTGGGCCCGTGAACTTCCCTTTTGGACAGGCATTATATTCTATTCATCTTTCTGTACTCCTTAACAATTACGACAGGGCCAATTACAGGACAAGTGCTCAAATATACTCTTCAGCTGAGCCAACAAATGCAAAGCAAAGCTTACAAATTTATGATGTTAAAGACCTAGCATTTTGCCTCTGGGAAACAATGATTTCCCAAAGGCAGCTATGGTGCTCTTTATTAGGTATTGTGCATTATGAAAAACTTTGGAATATGACCAAAAGAGTGAATATATCATTTCTATCAAGCTGAGACAAGAAATAAGATACCAAAGGAAGGTGAAGTGAAGATAGATACCTTGTGTTTTCAGGTGTCAACACCATCGCCGCTCTGTCATAGAGCAAAAACCTTATGGCAGCGGTGGGATTCGAACCCACGCCCCCGAAGAGACTGGAGCCTTAATCCAGCGCCTTAGACCGCTCGGCCACGCTACCTGCTGGCTAGCAACGGGAAGCATACTCTCTACCATTTTCTTCTGCCCCTCCTCCCACCTCATGGTGCATATTTATAAGTTTATCGGGTTGTGTCATCATTTTATATTTTCTGTCTGGTTTGTTTAGCTTTCGTTCTTCATTTAAGCCACGGTACTCGAGGGTAGGGGAAAGAGCCGTACAAGTTTGGGAGGACGTTCAGAGAAAAGGAAGACCACTTTTGGTGTAGCCTGCAGGCCGCGCTTTCTGCGCCGGGCACAGGTCGGGAGCCTGGCTGGGGGCTGGCCAGGGCGACCTCCCCAGCCTCGGGCGCTCGGTGCTCGGCACCGCGCAGCCACAGCTTCGCCACGCCAGCCGCCGAAGCGGTGGGTTCCGGGTCAAGGGAACCCTCCCGTCGCTAACTCACTGGGACTGTCCCTGATTTCCTTCTCCCGATTCCTGCAGCATCTCTGGCCCGTTTGGAATAAAAACACGCATCACGATTGTTCTCGCTGACGTCTAAAAAATTCTTCCAAAAAATAATCTAATTTCGGGATCTCACTTTCCGGAAATTGGCCAAGGAAGACAGTAGTTACTTGCTTCATCCACTAGGCGTCACCCCATACCCATAATTATTAAAAACTCTTGCAACCAACTGTGGATGTGGCTAAAACTTTTCTTATTGAAGTTATAAAATCCAGAAGACCTCTTAGAAGTGGCTCGTTGGTCTAGGGGTATGATTCTCGCTTAGGGTGCGAGAGGTCCCGGGTTCAAATCCCGGACGAGCCCACCTTTTAGATTCTTGTTTTTCATCTGTGCATCATCTCCCCAGTACATCCACAAACCTGTTGACATTAAAGTCGCACTGAGTATACCTTCGCATAAATTAGGAACCATCTACAGTTAGTATTACCATATAAACACCATTTTATGCTCCTGTATTTTACATTCATACGCTTTATCCAGAAATTGTTCACTCAGGACTTAGAGATGCTTATTTTATATTAATAGTTTTACATAATCCTCGGTTTTTCTCCACTGTTATTACAAGGGCCCATCTTTGGATGCTGTAACCTGTGTGGGGAGGCAAATGTTGTAAGGTGTCTGGTCACCTAAAGCCTGGGTTCATTCTTAAATTCAGGCCATTTGTGTGGTTGTAGTGGTGGGGTTAAAAGAGTCTAGAGCAGTGTACCCTTTGGGAAGGAACCTTTCAACAGATTTTCAAGTCTCATTAGACGGACTGGTGGAAATTTTTAACCTTCACTCCTGGGTCCAACCGCATAACAATTACATTGGAATTTTTGAGGATGGGGCCATGGGTCGTGGTAATTTTCTAAGTGACACCCCAGGTGTACTTACAGTTGCCCTGGGAGTTATAGATTCTACCAAAATGTTCTATAGGCCCTGCTGGAGACCATGCCTTGTATCCTAGCAGCTCTAGGCACACTCTGCACCCCACTTCCCCCTCCTCAGACTCACTCCTTACATGGGTACCTTGTCTTCCTTGATTAAGTTTACTTCTGAATCCTTCATGTGCCACATATAGTTTGTCTCTATGATCCTTTTACTTCTCCAAGCCACAGAAATGGGCTGCATTAAGAGCAAGCAGGAAACTCAAAAAGAGAAAAGAAGCAATGCAGTGGTTCCGTCTACTCACTTGAGGGGAGTGTATGGATATATGGGGGAAGCTTTCATCCCCTATGGCCTGCCATTATTCTCCTCACCTCTATTCTCTCCCTTCCTGCTGGGTATATGTTCACTGCCTGCTCTGCAGCCAGATGTATCAACTGATGAGCAATGGCTTGAAGCCCCTTTCAAAAACTCCCTTCTAACAATGCTGTTGAGCATTTAACTTCTGGTAACTCTTCCGCTCTTTGAAAGAACTATGAAATAAACAATTTTGGAATCATCCGTTACTCCTCTCTCTTACAACTTGCATTTCCCTTTCATTCAGCACAAAATAAAAACTCCTTGCTATAGCTCTAAAAAGCTCCAATATGATTTTGCCACTTCTTGAACGTTCTTTATTTCTTTGACCTCATTTCTTTTTTCTTTCCTTGTGCTCATTCCATTGCAACTACATTAGCGTCCACTGACCCTCTGAAATGTCCAGTTCAGTGCCCCTGTAACTGCTCTTCTCTATGTCTGGATTCTTTTCTCCCTGATTCCTGTAAGGATCAGTCCTTCACTTCCAATACATCTGCTCAGATGTTACCTTTCATAGCTGGCTTCTCTGACCCCTCCAGATAAATAGTCTCTTCCCTTTTCCTCTCTATTTCCTTTCCCTACTTCAATTTTTTTCATTGCACATACCACTGCCTGACTTTTGCTGCTGGCTTTTTGTTTGTCTTGTTTCTAAAGATTAATTCTTAGCTGGGCATGTTGGTACACGCCTGTAATCCCAGGCAACTCGGGAGTCTAAGGTAGAAGGATAGTGAATTCAAAGCCAGCCTCAGCAAAGGTGAGGTGCTGAGCAACTCAGTGAGACCCTGTCTCTAAATAAAATACAAAATAGGGCTTGGGATGTGGCTCAGTGGTTGGGTGCCCCTGAGATCAATCCCCAGTACAAAAAGAAAAAAAGATTAATTCTCTCACCCCCACCACTAGAATTGAATTTCCTGGGGAGTGGAGGTTTGATTTACAACTGGAATATCAGAGGCTAGAAAGTTCCTTAGCACCTAAAAGATACTCAATAAATATTTGGTCAATGAATTCTGTGGGTTTTTTAAAAATTATGTGTGCATTTTAATTACACAACATAATGGGTTTCATTGTGATGATTTCATATATACATATCACATAGTTTGGTCACGTCCATCCTCCTTATTTCCCCAGCCCTAGTCCTCTTCCTTGTCTCTAGTAATTCCCCTTTTGCTTTCACGTGATCCTTCTTAAAAACTTCTGGATTCTATATATGAGAGAAAACATGTGATACATGTCTTTCTGTCTTTGTCTTATTTCATTTAACATGATAAGTTTCCAGTTCCATTCACTTCTCAGAAAATGTCAGGGTTTTGTTCTTTTTTGTGGCTGAATAATATTCCATTATGTAATATACCACATTTTCTTTATCCATTGATCCACTAATGAACATCTGGGCTGATTCTATAACTTGGCTATTGTGAACAGTGCCATGATAGAGTTATTGCTTTAAATCAAAAGTTATAAAGGCTGTTAAGGAAGACTCAATCTTGTGACATTGGGGGATATAAAAGCAGAGCTGCTTCAGTACAGGGATGCATGAGGCTCTTATGACTGAGCAAACTCTGAACCAGATGGTGTTTGGGGTCACATTTCGAGGTTGCATGTAGCAGGGTCATTCTAGGAAGGTCTGTTAGAACTGATTTAATAAGATGAGAAACAAAACTCCATGCTAGGGAGATCTGAGAGGAAGGGAAAGACTTAAATTGGAGAAGGGCTGGCGAAACCCAAAAGGACTTTATCAATCTCACTTAACTAGGTTTTTGTGATGGGGAATCAATTACTATGTAGTTCTAAAAAATACTGCTGGCATGTGGAGATGGTGGAGAGAGGAATATAAATGGGAGAGTGAATGAGAACTTACTGCTGGACACAAAACACACGTGAATAGGTCAAGTGTCTGCTTCTGCCTCCAAGTCAAACTGGAAACTTCCCCCTTGTGGATAAAACAGGTATGGTCATGGGTTTTCCATTTAAGGTTTTGAAGAATCTGCACTGCTTTTTGCCGATGGTCTGTATACAGGAGGTGGATATGGAACTCATAGGGAAGAGAGCTGTGTTGTTGTCTAGCAAGGTGGTGTTCAGGCTGCCTTACTTATTAAGGTGTTCAGGCCACAGTTACTTACTAAGGTAGATGGCAGACTATGGATAGGGAGGGAAAATAGCACAGCTAGAAGGAGCCAATAGAGACTGATCTAGTTTTTAACAACTGAAATGAGGGATTCAGAGAAGTGTAAGCCCTTGATTCACCTAGTAATTAGAGGTGAATCAACTTTTTTTTTTTTGCTTTTATTGATCTTTCTGACCCTACATCCATATGGTACTATCGGGTCCCACCAAAGTAACCCTCACAGAAAAAGTATTGACTTTAAAATAATAGCTTGCTGATATTGTAGCCAAAGTGCAAATATCATTCTTTTAGGCAATTCATTCTCAATACATACTGAGCAATATTTATGAAACATCTGTTGTACTCCAGGCAGAGACTGAAACAGAGATTACTGCAAAGAACCAGAGAAATTCGGCCTCTGAGGTCATAGAACAACCAGATAATTTTTTTTAAACAGAGAAATATAATTCATTTAGGATGCCAGTGATTTGGGCCACAAAGAAAAGTACAGGGGTTTATGCAGCAAAATGGAAGCCACTTATGTTCTCTGGGAAAGTATGTCTAAGGAGAGAAAGGATTAACCAGGCAGAATGGGGAGAGGGTGAGCAGAGTCAGGAATATTCCATGACAGGAGAATGAGATGTATTAAAAAATTTCAGTGGGAAGAAAGTCTGATGAATTCAGAAAATTAAAAAGAGGAGGGTCTAGCAGGAATATGGACATGGAGGGAGACTAGATTTTAGGTGAGCCTGACTCTGCAAGGCCTAGTAGGCAGTGGGGAGAACAGTGGTTGTTATATTAAGACCAAGGAAAAGTTATCACCATGTTTAAGGTGGGGATGGGAGTGGGCATCAGAGGCAAACGACTGGATTTGCGTTCTAAAAATGATTTCTGTGATGCACGAGGGTTGACAATTAGACACTGAAACCTAGGTCAGCTTTCTAATAGACAGGCAGAGCCCTGCTTCAGAAGAAGGATGACTCGTGAGCTTCAGCCAAAACTCTTAGCGATTTCCATCTCCTCGATCCCACCAGCTCTGCCAATACCCAGACACTTTGGAAGGAGCCAGAGAGGCCCAGGGAACTAAGATCAGGGTCACGGGGCTGGTTAGTGGCAGGGCCAGTTTTAAGGCGATAACCCATCTTTCATGCCTCCTAGGCAGTTGCTCATCCTGCCCCATTGGGAGCTTGGAATAGGGAGGGCTTTTTATTTATTTGTTTTGATTTCCACATGTCTGGGTGCTTTAGAACCTTGATGATTATTTGGGGTTTCAGCAAAATTGTTTATCTTTTTTTTTTCAAGAAACTTTATCTGATTTTCAGGGAAATTGGAACTGGTCCAAAGAGGAGGGCAGAGCCTGGAAGTTCTTTGAAAGATCTGAATGTCCCAAGAGGCACCTTAAAGAGTAGTCTGGGTTAATGGTCCTTCTGCTGTTAGCATTCAGAGGGGGCTGATGAGTGATCAGCCTAAGGGCACACACAGGAAATCAAATATGCAATAATCAAAGCATTTTTAGAGGTAGAAACTGAAGGAGTGGGCCTACCAAGTAGCTGTTAGAAGGCATGCTTAGGGATCCCCTCCTTAGGGCAACCTTTCTCTCTTAGGCTATTACCTGGTGGTAGTCATTTCAGGAATACAAGAGAAGTTATAAAACAAGAAATGACCTGGTCTCCCTGCAGGGAGGAACAGGAACTCCCATGTGCATAGCCTGGGGCTGTAACTACAAGGCCAAAATCCATAGCCCCTGATTCGGAACATGTCCTCTCCAAGATCAGGAGCAACTTGTTCTTGGAAATATGCAGGCTCCAGTCTGCTGCCTCACCTGGATAAGGGAATAGGTGAGGTAGTGGGAGGTAAGTTGAAAGAGTACCCAGGAACTTGTGAGGGTATCGCATGAGTCCTTCAGTTACATGTCTAGAAAACTGCTGTGCAATTGCCAAAGGTAATCAATGAACCCCTCCAGGTTAGGGGTTCTTCATACATTTTCCTACAAATAGTTATCATTTTTGGAGGTGTCCCACTGACCACTTTGCCAATTCCATAGGCCAATTCTTAGGAATAGTCTTCCATACTCTTAATCAAGGTTCCCTCTACCACGCGGCCTGCGCAGTGGTTTCATTAATGAGGTTCTGGCATTCAGTTAGTTAGAAGAGATCAAAATAAAACACACAGACAGTACCTTATTTTAATGCTAGGTCCGAGACGGCTCGGTCTCCCTGTTTCCCTGTTTCCAGCCGCTCAGCAGGGCAGCGAGGATTACTCTGGGCTAGCAGGAGAGAGAGAGAGCGAACACGCCGGGGATCAGCCTTTTATTTGGGGGAAACAAGAGATTCAGGGGAGAATTCCATCCAATGAAGGTTGAGGGGGGGCTGTACTCCAAGGTCAGGGTCAGTG
Organism: Spermophilus citellus; assembly: GCF_964194105.1. NCBI lineage: Eukaryota > Metazoa > Chordata > Mammalia > Rodentia > Sciuridae > Spermophilus > Spermophilus citellus. The sequence goes on from NC_138185.1 coordinate 147,086,441, forward strand.
ATTGGGTCTCCAGGGTCAGTGGTTACGCACACCCCCACACGGATGGGCTCTCTCATCAGGAAAGGGTCGGGATAACTCCGACACAGCCAGAGTGCCTCAGGCCCTTAACGGGAGTCACCCAATCACGTGTCAGAATGGCTCCCCACATATTCCCCCTTTTTATTCTTAACAATGAGGCGGCGGTTCACTCTCTGGAGTCCCCGGATTCTTGATTGGAGGACTCGCCATCCTATAGTTACAATACAAAAGAGAATTAACAGCAAAGAGAATAATCCAATAATGTACCAAGCGGAGTGTTTAAGAATATTTCCAGGGTTGAATCCATTTAACTCCTTCAATATTTGGTTAGCCAAAGAAGAAGGATCTGAAAAATCAGCTCTATTATTTTGAATGTCTTGGATATGGTGATGAAGTTCCAGAATATCCAAGCTATTATTACTATTTTGCCAAATACCTAATAAATGGTTTTTAACCTTCTCCCAATCCCAGAGAGAAGCATTGTACTTGGCAGCTGTAACACATACATACTTATAATTAGCATGGCATTTAAGCCTTTCCTTAAATTTTAAGGCTGAAAGTTCATTACCAATGTTAATAACAGTCGCCTCTAAGGCGTTTAATTTAGTCTCAATCCTTTCATCAATATTTACTTGATTACGCAGAGCCTTGGAAGTATTTTGAGCTAAATTATTAAGAAATTTTGCATGCTGAATATTTTGAGACAATGTCAGAGATGCAGAGACGGTTGAGGCAATAAATGAGACCAGTGCTAAGACACCAACAATTATGACTCCAATAGCACGTTTAGGTCTTGTTAGCTGGGCATGAATTTGCTGCAGGACTTGTAAACCAGCATCAGCATACCATGGCTCTGAAATATTAGCAGGTAATAAAACAAAAGAGGGCTGATGAAGTATCAGCACTCCTTTTCCTCCATTATACCTAGAAATACAATTGGTTAGGTTGCACTTATTACAAGTAACAAAATATCTATCATCTATCCATCTAACTTTTACATTTCCAATAATTAAAACATAAGGAGATTGGACACAGGCTCTTAGGCCATAGCAAGATCCCTCTTTACAGTTCTTGCCGACAAATTTTGGTAAAGGTTTATCTGTAAAATGTAAATATTCTGAGGCAGCAATTAAACGCCAAATATCTCTTTGAATGCCTCCTTCACTATAAGTCAAAATATTACTAACAAATCCTGCAGGTGTCATAGCAGAATTTCTTCGTAATTGTCTCTTATCAATTTTTGGAGACCAGTCTAAAATATACCCACTAGCTTTAGACACCTTATGTAGTACAGGAAAGGTATTTACATAATCCATCCATTTAGGAAAGGTGCCAATTTCAATTATAGAACTATTTGGACAGTGGGGTACTGGTGGAGGTTTTGCAGAAATGACTGGCTTGTTATGGGAAAGTCCCATCTTAATTACTGATCTAGTATTAGGTTTTAAGTCTCCATAAATAGAATTATTTGTCAGTCTAGGTTTACCAATCGCTGTCTTTTCTTCGAATGATACTTTCAGATAGCCAGCATGTTTATCATGTGACCAACATAAAGGCAATTGGGCACTGTAGCCAGAATAATTAAATCTAGTCACATGATTGGGAGTAATATGAGTATCTGTAAATCCTCCCATCATGAATGAGTCATTAGTAAATACTGGAATAGATTCTCTAGTCCACACAGCTGGGTGTACCAGGGGTGGATCTGGGAAATAAGTCCAATAAGTGTCTACTTGATTCCCTTTTACCTGACAGCCCAGTAGGGCAATTACTGTCGCTACCATCAAGACTGGTGTCCTGTTCTTTCCTAGGCGTCGAAGTATTTGGGAAGCCTGGGTTGTCAGTTTCTTCACATCTTTCCATGAAATCAGCTTCTCGGCTGGTTCAATCTGGTCTTTCTTCATCTTTTTCCGATATCTCCTCCTTCTGGGTTGTGGCTCCTCCGTGTCTATCCTCAATCGCTTGAGTCTGGGTTCTATCTCCTCCATGTCTGATAGCACGTTCAGGCACCCAGATAGGACGAAAAGCACCTTCTGGAAAAATACAAGCATGCCCTCGGCCCCATGATATTACCGGATTTGGGCCCTTCCACTGACCAGTCTGTAAATCTTTCCACAGAACTCTGCCTAAAGGGCTTGTCACCGAGGGAGACATTTGCCTCTCAGCAGCAGTGTGACCTTCTGTGTCACAGTTTAAAAAATTTAAAACAAATAAGGCATGATTAAGGCTATTTTGGGGAGTCATTATCTTATTCCCCCTTTTTAATTTTTGTAATTGAAGTTTAATAGATAAATGAGCTCGTTCTACAATGGCTTGACCTTGGGGGTTATAAGGAATTTCTGTTTTATGATTAATTTGAAACTCTTGGCAAAATTGTTGAAAAGCAGAGCTTACATAAGCTGGAGCATTATCTGTTTTAATCTGCATAGGACACCCTAAAACAGAAAAAGCTGCTAAGCAATGAGAAATTACATGTTGAGTATTTTCCTTAGTACGTGCTGTGGCAAAAATAAATCTAGAATAAGTGTCCACTATGACATGCACATAACATTGCTTACCAAATTGAGGAATATGAGTTACATCCATTTGCCATATTTGATTTGGTTTTAATCCACGGGGATTTACCCCTGATGGCAGAGATGGAGTGTAAATAACACACTTAGGACATTGGCTTACAATCTGACGAGCCTGTTCTCTGGTAATACTAAATTTTTTACGTAAGCTAGAAGCATTTTGATGATGCAAGGAATGGGAAGCTAGGGCACAGTCATATGAAGACATCTGTTGACAAAAAGCTACTAATTTATCAATATTATCATTACCTGCAACCAAAGGTCCAGGGAGGCTAGAATGTGCTCGGATATGTCCAATAAAATATGGGTACTTCCTCATTAGCACTGTCTTTTGTAAATTATGAAATAATTCAAATAACTCCTGTGATGAAGTAAACCCAATAACTGAGGTTTCAATATTTTTGGTAACTCTGACTGCATATAAGCTGTCAGAATAGATATTAATAGGCTCATTTGAAAAATAATCTAAGGCCAAAATCAGGGCTTGAAGTTCTGCCCTTTGAGCTGAAGTATAAGAAGTTTGTATTACCTCTGTGTGAACACGGCTGAAGAAACCTGCCTTACCAGAGCTGGAACCATCTGTGAACACCGATAAAGCTCCCTCTATTGGATGGGAAAGTACAATCTTTGGAAAAATAAGTGATGTTAATGATGCAAATTGTACAATCTTATCACGAGGATAATGGCTATCTATCTGGCCAGGGAAATCTGCAAAAGCTATCTGCCATGAACTAGAAGTTTGAAAAAGCCAATTAGTCTGTTGAACAGAAAATGGAATAATTATGATATCAGGCTCAGATCCAATTAATTGTAAAATCCTAGTTCTACCCTTAATCACTAATTGAGCTGTAGAATCATGAAAAAGTGTTAATGTCTTTTGAGGGGAGTGAGATAAATAAATCCATTCGATAACTCCTAATCTTTGCCATATGGCTCCTGTTGGGGTATGTTCAGTTGGAAATATTAATAAATATATTATTTCTTTAGGATCTATTCTAGTAAGCTGTGCATTTTTAATTGCAATTTCCACTTTCCTTAAGGCTGCCTTGGCCTCCAAAGTTAGTTGACGTGGAGAGGTTGGAGAAGGATTTCCTTGTAATATCTGAAATAAAGGATTTAACTCAGAAGTAGTTAACTTTAAGGATGGTCTTAGCCAGTTAATATCTCCTAATAGTTTTTGAAAATCATTAAGGGTACGTAACTCCTTAACTCTTATCTGAAGATTTTGAGGACGGATTGTACTCCCTTGAATTATCTGACCTAGATATTGAAAAGGAGATACCTTTTGAATTTTTTGAGGAGCTACACTTAAACCCATAGTTGTAAGTGAGGTCTCTAACTGAGTAAAAATTTCTGAAAGTACTTCTGAATTAGCATGGGCCAATAATATATCATCCATAAAATGAATAATGTATGCATCAGGGAAGCTATTTCTAATGGGATCTATTGCCTGATCAACATATTTTTGACACAGGGTAGGGCTATTACGCATTCCCTGAGGAAGGACTTTCCAGCAGTATCTTTTAACAGGTTCCTTAAAATTAACTGCTGGGACAGTGAAAGCAAATTTTTCACAATCTTCAGGATGTAACCTTATAGAGAAAAAACAGTCTTTTAAATCTATTACCATCAAGCTGTAATCTAAAGGAATGGCTGTGGGGGAGGGAAGTCCTGGCTGTAATGATCCCATAGGTCGAATTGCCTGGTTTATTGCCCTTAAATCCTGTAATAATCTCCAATTTCTTGACCTTTTCTTAATAACAAAAATAGGTGTATTCCAAGGGCTAAGTGTTGGTTCAATATGACCAGCTTGAAGTTGTTCCTCAACTAATTTATGAATTATTTTAAGCTTTTTCCCTGAGATGGGCCACTGAGAAATCCAAATAGGCTCTTCTGTGAGCCACGTAATTTTTTCAGCTGTTTTAAGGATCGGGGAAGTACTCAGTGCCCCTAATAAAAATTTTGTCCTGAAGTATTTACTAATCCTTGCCGTGTAGACTGGCTTGTAAACAGATATTCTTCCTGAAAGGTATCCCTATCATCTCCAGGAAAATACCTCTGATTAATTTCTTCAACTGACCTTATAGAATTTGGGGTGACTAGTAGCAGTCCCATTTTGGCTAGTATATCTCTTCCCCATAGATTAGCTGGTAAAGACTCTAACACATAAGGCTTAAATATTCCACTGTTCCCATCAGAATCTTCCCAACGGAGATAGTTGGCACTTTGAGCAGGCTGTGAAATTTTTCCTATTCCTTCTAGATTAGCTGAGGCTGTATGTAGAGGCCATGTCCTGGGCCAAAATCGGCTGGACAATATTGAACTATCAGCCCCTGTGTCAATTATTCCTAGGAAATTTTTATTATTAATTCTAAGTTTTAATAAAGGGCGTTCTTGTCGCACTAACTGGGACCAATATACTCTGTCCGGCGGTTTAGAAACTGAATCTGCCGGCAGGTGCCTTTCTGAGACACAAGGCAATAATATTAATTGAGCAAAAATATCCTTTGGGGTGAGTCTTAGGGCATAATTGGATCTTACAGTAACATATAATTGCCCTTTAAATTCTGAATCTATCACACCAGGTATTACTTCAATAGCTCCCTTTAAATTATTACGCCCCAAAATTAAACCTACAGTATTTTCAGGAAGCGGCCCGAAAATCCCAGTAGGGATTTGTGTTGGTCCCGTTTCAGGATCTAATTCAACTGTCTCTGAAGGTCCTAAGAAAACTGTCTGTGATCCATGTCTCTGCTCCGGTAAAAATCGCGGACTGTCCTGGTCGGCGCCGCTAGTGACGTCACACTGTGTGATGTCTCCCCATATTGTTTCTGGGCCCGGGGAGGGGCCGAACGGAAGTTTTTTGTCTCCTCGCTAGGAGGAAATACTTGCGGCGAGAAGGCGGGCTCATCCGCGCCACCCGAATCAACCATGTGGCGCCGAGTCCTGCAATATCTATTATCGCCAGTAGATGGAGCCCTAAACCTAAATTTGCGTTGGCGACATTCGTAGGCGAAATGACCGGGTTTTCCGCAAACGTAACACTTGCTGCGGGACTTCTGAACTGAATTTTGTGGCCCCAAAGTTTCCTTTAATACTGTTGCTAAGGCTACCGTTTGCAACTGAGTGGAATCTAAGTCAGAACACAAGCGAATATACTCAGAAATTGTTCCTTTCTTACGATGGGGGCGGAGAACATCTTGGCAAATTTTGTTTGCGTTCTCAAAAGCCAATTGTCTAACAATAAATTCGCTAGCTCCTGGGTCTCCGATGGACCTGTTCGCAGCCTGATATAGTCGGGCTACGAAATCTGAATAAGTCTCACTGGCACCTTGTCTGATTTTGGTAAGAACTAAATTGGACTGGTCCTTGGGGACAATTTGCCTCCAGGCACGTTTTGCACAATCAGTTATTTGATTGTACACTACAAAATCATAATTTAACTGTCTTTCTAAATCAGCAAAATCTTCAGTCCCTAAAAACATCGTTACTGGCGTTTCTATGCCCTGTCTTCTGTTTCTTTCTGCCTGTTCATTACAAAAATCAGTCCAGTAAGTTTTCCAAAGTAAGTAATCTCCCCCGCTCAAACAGGATCTGGCTAAAAAAACCCAGTCACTAGGAGGAAGGGGTTGTGAGCAGATATTTTCTATCAGACTCTGAACAAAAGGCGAATTTGGGCCGTACGTTTCACATGCATTTTTTAATTCCTTGATAGTTTTAAATGGAATTACAGCATGAATTCTAACTCTCTGATTTTGTTCATCAGTTTGCTCAAAAACTGGAAAGAGGTGAAAACCAGTAGTATCCTCCCCCATTTCTTGAGCCCTCTTAATACCTTGCTGAACTGGGGTAAGAAAAGTCATCTTTAATTCAGCACACCTGTTAAATTTGGTTCTTCTAGCAGGTATCGGCTGAATTTTGAAGGCTTGGGCAGGTGGTGCTAAATGCAATCTATTAAAATTTCTCTCTAAGTCCTGAGTTTCTATGTCTAATTCTTTTTCCTCAGACTGCGAGCTGCTATCAGACTCTGTACTATCGCCATTTGGAATTTGGGTTTCTAACTCACGTGGCTGAGAAGAAACCTGAGCCCCGCTAGGAGTTTCCTTTGTATTTTCCTCTCCAGGAAGATTGGTTACCACTTCTGGAGGGCTCTCCAAGATTAGAGATGCTTCTTCTTTATCATGCTGTTCTGTATAATCTGTCTGCGGGCTAGCTTGCACATTTCTAACCTTTGTTTTAGCTCCTAGCGCTTTTGTTTTAAAACGGCTCAAAGGAAAGGAAATTAACTTAGCCTCAGGCTGATTTTCCATTTGAATAGACCTAATGGCTCTTTGAATACCTCTCAGAAGCTCTTTTGGTGGCCACGGACTCTGGTCCATGTATTCAAAGAGACAAATTTCTAGGGCCGTCCAAGTTTTCTGTATATTCTCTATGCCTCCAGGTATTTCAGTAGAAAGACAAACTTTCTGTAACTTTCTTCCTAATTTCTCCCAAGTAAGTAAATTTGGAGACTCTTGGTCACAAAACCAAGGACAATATTCACCTACAATCTTTAAGAATTGCAATAACTGAGTTTTCTTTATCTGTTTTCCTTTCTGATTAATTATACTGTCTAAAATAGTTAGATACATTTCCTTATCCGAAGAAGTAGAATTTCCCATTTTAAGTAAATTAACGTCTCTTTCCTTCAATAGTTCCTGGTACTTTTGTGACTCAAATGTCACTTTTTTCTTTCTCTTATTTCTTATTTTCTTTATTCTCTTTATTACTTTTGTGACCCAAATGTCACTTCTTCCTTTCTCTTATTTCTTTATCTTCCTTATTTCCTCTTTATTTCTTTCCCTTAATCTTTTTAGCGCGCGCTCCCACTCAATCTAACTAATTCAGAATGCCCCACGTTGGGCGCCAATTCTACCACGCGGCCTGCGCAGTGGTTTCATTAATGAGGTTCTGGCATTCAGTTAGTTAGAAGAGATCAAAATAAAACACACAGACAGTACCTTATTTTAATGCTAGGTCCGAGACGGCTCGGTCTCCCTGTTTCCCTGCCTCCAGCCGCTCAGCAGGGCAGCGAGGATTACTCTGGGCTAGCAGGAGAGAGAGAGAGCGAACACGCCGGGGATCAGCCTTTTATTTGGGGGAAACAAGAGATTCAGGGGAGAATTCCATCCAATGAAGGTTGAGGGGGGGCTGTACTCCAAGGTCAGGGTCAGTGATTGGGTCTCCAGGGTCAGTGGTTACGCACACCCCCACACGGATGGGCTCTCTCATCAGGAAAGGGTCGGGATAACTCCGACACAGCCAGAGTGCCTCAGGCCCTTAACGGGAGTCACCCAATCACGTGTCAGAATGGCTCCCCACAGTTCCCCATTTCTGGATCTGCATCTAGTTCCCTCACCTCCTGCTTCCTCACTGCTCATCCTGACTCCAGGTTGGGAGGCAGAGACCACCTCTCTATTCCCTCAGTGTACAGGGAAATAGAACTTTTAGCCAGAGTATTGTCATCTTAAGAGAATTTCAGGTGGGTTGTTTTAATTAAGCTAGCACCTTAGTTTGTGAAAGCAAAGTGGGAACTTATAAACAGTCAAATTCTTCCTTTATTTGTTCCTACCATCCTCGTTTTAAAGATGAAGGAACTGGGACTCTGAGAAGTAACCTCACTTTCTCACAATCACACAGCGAATTCGTATCAGAAATGGGACAAAACCTGATATCTTTTACCTACTCATCCACTCCACGAGCATTTGCCATCTGGGAAGTACCAGGAACACAAGAACTCTTGTTCTAGTTCTTTAAACACACAGGGTATGTGGAGAGAAGGCCAGGCAGGTAGCTGGCAAGCCTGTATAGCGAGTTATGGAAAGAAGTATGGAGGAGGGTTTCTTAATGGACATTCATGCAGGAGAAAACCAGGGTTTCTGGAAGAGCTGTATTATACTCGGAAATGTTTCTTGATATATGAGCTTGCAATGAGTGCCTGAGAGCTCCTGTGAATCAGTGTAGAGTTCCAAATGGGCATATACTACTTCTGTGTTTAGAAATATTCTCAGGATCTTATCTGATCCTTTGTCACCAGGGTAGTAGGTGAGAATGTATGGGAAGCTCTTAAGGGAATGTGAAAAGGAGAGTAAATAAATCAGGTCTCAACCTTTTTTGTTGTTGTTGTAGTTACGGGGATTGAACTCAGGGGCATTAGAACACTGAGCCACATCTCCAGCACTATTTTGTATTTTATTTGGAGACAGGATCTCACTGAGTTGCTTAGCTCCTCACTTTTCCTGAGGCTGGCTTTGAACTCACTATCCTCTCGCCTCAGCCTCCTGAGCTGCTGGGATTACAGGTGTGTGCCATGCCACTGTACCCAGGTTTTGCAACTTCTTAATTGTAAGTGGTATCCTAAGAGATGGTTTCTGGGTGAAGGAGAAAAGGAAAGGAAGGTTAGAAAATAGAGGAGAGAGGGAGGAACTTTGTGCTTCTTATGACCTTCCCCAATCCAGGGCATTCCCAGCTTCTGCCTTGGTCTCCTTCCAAACCCCCTGGTAGATTCTTCCTTCTTCCTTCCATGTGCAGGACCTGGAGCCTCTCTCCCTAGTGAACTCCACTCCTAGGTCACTCAAGCTCATCGCCAGGACCCGATGAATTGGCTTCTGGAACTGCTGAAAAAATATACAATTTAGAATTTTGGAAAATACAAAACAACTCTCCTCCTGCAGTGAGTGTTTAGGAGGCAGACCCAGAGTCCAGGGAAGAACTGTTCTGATGAGCTGTTTTGGTCCCGTGGAAGCTCTACACCAGGGCAATAATCCAGACACAGACATTTCCTACTGGGCTTTACTCAGGTTTTCCTATACTCACAAATGGATTTTGTTTTGTTGTGGATGGGTGCAACTCTTTAGAAATGAAGATGCTGTTAACCAAGTTGAGGTTCATCCATTGGGAACTGATTATAAATGCAGCTTCCAGGGCTTTTCAATAGGTCTATAACCTGGCAAAGGGCCAGGTTTCTCATAGATTTCACTTGACGACCCCCCCCACACACACACACACTTCCTTTGCTTCTTTCATAATCTACAGGAATTAGAAAGTCAATGGCTGAGAGCTGGTGGTGGGGTCATTAGTTCTTCCCAATTATACTCTGTAGCCTCCTACCATTCCCATTATTTAATATGGGCAATACATGTTTTTTCGTTTTACGTAAAATACTAAGAAAACACCTCTTTAAGAACAGAGGGGAGGGCCCTAGTTCTTCTTCTGGCATGATCCCATCTCCTAGGTCCTCCTCCATAGAAGCTCTCTGGTCACCACTAAAGATGAGCCATGGGAGTCTAGGATTTGGAGGAGATTTAAACAGAGAATATCAGACTAGCCAGTGCACAAAAGAGTCAGTGCAGAAGACCTGTGAGGGGGAAGGCTAGGAGTAGTAGATAATTGGTCACCATTTAGATTTTTTTTTTCCTTACTGGGGATTGAACTGAAGTTCTCATTATCACTGAGATACAGCCTTAGCCATTTCTATTTTTTACTTTGACAGGTTCCCTCTAAGTTGCTGCTTGAATTTGAGATGCTCCTACCTTAGCCTCCTAAGTAGCTGGAATTAGAGGTATGTGCCACCATGTCGAGCCAATGCTAAGATTTTTATTACCTTTTGTAATTAAAAGTTTTCAGAAAGTCCGTTTAAAGCCCATATTCTTATGTTCAGTGTACATTGGAGAATAAAGGGCAAGGCCTGCATCCAGCCTTTGGAAGGATGGTGAGAGAGTGAAGCAGGCCAGAGATAGCTGTCACACCATGGAGAAGCATGATGAGACACCAAGGATGGATTGTCTCCCTCTTTCTTCCCTCTCATGGCATGGGTAGGGGGGTGGGGGAAAACCTATAATGGCTGGATCTACTTTGACGATCTTATTTAAAACCATGCATCACTTATCTTTAAATTTTTTAAATAAATATCTGTAAATATATACAAAAAGTAGAGAGAAAAAAAATAATGTATCCCATCACACAAACACCAAATGATCTCACTTGTGTATGGAATCTAAAACAGTGGGATTTACAGACGTACATAGTAGAATGGTGGTTACTAAGGTTGGGGGTGGATGTGGGGGAAAAGGGAAATGTACAAAAGGTACAAAGATTCAGTCAGACAAAAGAAATATGTTTTCAAGATCTATTACACAACATGGTGACCATAGTTAATAATGATATATGATATATTTCAAAATTGCTAAAAGAATAGAGTTTAGATGTTCTCCCTATGGTTATGCTAATTAGCTTGAAAGAATCATTCTGCCATGTATTTGTATATCAAAGCATCACATTTTACCCCATAAATATATATGATTATTATTTGTCAATTCAAAAAATGGATGCATAGACAATATGGTAGATATCCACCACATAACATAGTGAAATTAATTCTTAAATGTTTTCTGAAAAATTGTTTAGTTGAATAATTTACTTGAATAATTTTCACCCTGAACCTTTAGGTAAAAAAGAAACAACCTAACTTCCTTGAGTCAGTGAACCATGGATGATGCCTTTGTTAGAGCAGCTCTTCCTTACCCTGTGCAGACTGTTTCCAAAAACTCCCAGCTGAGTACCCTTCCCTTCTCATTGGCTCCACATGAATGGGATTACCCTGATCATTTATATTCACTGGAATCCACACCCAGGGCTGTGATGAGGGTAGATTTCCTTGAAGCCCATGGTAATGTGGAGAACTGGTAGCTTCTTAAACAAAATTAGGGTTTGATTAGAATGGAGGAAAGGGAAACCTATAATGGATGGATCTACTCTGACCATCTTATTTAAAATTATACATCACTTATCTTATAAAACTCTGAAGTGTGATTATGTTTATTTTTCATTTGCCTTTACCAGATATAAACTCCATGAGAGCAGGAATTTAAAATTTTTAATAAATATCTGTAAATATATACAAAAGTAGAGAGAAAAAATAATGTATCCCATCACATTTATCCTCTCACAGGCAACACTGCCATAAAATCTACCACACTGTGTGCCTGTTCTCTCTTGCTACCTGCTTTTCTTCTTCCCTCCCTTCTATCCTTCCTTCCTTCTAATACCCGATATGTTATTTCATTGTACTTTTGAATATATCTCCAAAAATACATTCTCTATATAATTATTACATCTTATAAAAGGAAAAATATGCATTATAATATAATGCCTCGTCCATATTCAAATAAGATTCAAAATATGAATGTTCATTTAATCTGTAACAATTTCTCCCTCTGTTTTGGCCATTGACTTTCTGAAGAAATTGGTCATTTATCCTGTGTAATGTCTCATATTCTGGATTGGTCTCATTGTGAAACTTTTTTTTTTTTTTTGTACCCATAGGTGCTTAACCATTAAGCAACATCCTCAGCTTTTGTTTGTTTGTTTGAGACAGGGTTTCACTAAATTTTGGAGACTGGCTTTGAACTTGTGATCCTTGTGTCTCAGCCTCTGAATTTACTGGGATTATAGGCTCCTTGTTGGACTTTCAATCTTGTGCTTCTTTTCTCTAAATTTTCTATGAACTGCAATTTAAACTCAATTCTTTGGCAAGAATACTTCATAAACTCTGTTAGGTATTTCCTATCACACCATATTAGGAGGTGCCAATAGCTAGCTTTCTTCTTCCAGTGATGTATAGGTCCAGTGATGTGTAGGTGGTGACAGCCAGCCCTCTTCTAATAGTTTAATCACCCAGCAGGTAAATTTATTTATTTACTGGTGCTGGGGATTGAACCCAGGGCCTTATGCATGCAAGGCAAACACTCTACCAACTGAGCTATATTCCCAGTCCCAGCAGGTAATTTTTTCTAGTTTAATTATTTCATTAATAATTGCGCAATGTGAATTTTCTGAATTTATAATTCTTTTCATATGTGTTTGCCACTATTCTTTTCTGAAGAATTTTCCCTCATCATATGAAAGCTGTTTGATTATTATGAAATACACACACACACACACACACACACACATATATATATATACACACACACATACTAATTTTTTTGCAGTATTGAGGATTGAATATAGGACCATACTAGGCAATTGTTCTACCACTGAGCTGCATTCTGAATCCTCTTTTTATTTGGAGACAGGGTCTCCCAAAGTTGCCCAGCCTGGTCTTGAACTTGTAATCCTCATGCCTTGGCCTCTAGAATAGGTGGAATTACAGGCATTCACCACATGGCTCAATCTGATATATAGATCTTTCAGTCTAGGTGGAATAAAAATATAATTTTTAAATTTTAATTGCCAATTTTCCAAGCTGAAGATATGGCCCAGAGGTAGAGTGCTTGCCTAGTGTGTGCAAGATTCAAAGTTCAATCCTCAGCATCATAAAAAAGGAAAAAGAAACTAAAACTTTCAATTACCAATTTTCATACAGAGGGGTTAATTCAGAGTCACTGGGGGAGATAGGTATAGTTGTCTTTTTACTAATGTGTCCCAGGTGCTTAGTATAGTGCCTGTCTCATGTAGGTGTGTTCAAAATATATGTGAATGCTAAAAGTTCTTTATCATAAGTGACAAAAACCTTATAAAGTAAGTGACTGAGGAAATTAAGTCTGAATATAAACAGGCATGAAGATTCTGGATCTGGATCTCTGTACCCAGGAGTCTTTATAAGAGAGGTAACTGAGAATGGTTGTTCCTTAGTTGCTGCTGTTGGCCAGTGCATGTCCCATAGTAGAACAAGGAGCAAGAACATACTTCCCAGATTCCTTGGGATCCCAGCTAGAAAGGAAGAAGACATTTTAATAATGACAGGAAGTGAAATTCTCCCTAGTTTTGTAAGGTAGAAGACTCAGAATTATTTTTAGCATGGTATAGAAATGAAAGAGTGATGTAAATTTTCTTGCCCAAATTTGGAGAGTTAGCAAAATATTGTCATTCACAGGATTTGACTTAATTTTGAAGTGAATGGAGGAGGTCTTTATTTGGTCACAGGGCAACTGATGTGAAGATGGGGCCGTACAGGGCAGGTGGAATCCAGTAGACCTGGCAGAGATGGTACCATGGGGGTAGGGAGGGTTTTGGGGCAGAGGAAGGGGAGAGGTGGAACTTTTGGAGGTTTCACAGCAGTCGGGGATTTTATTTTATTTTATTTTATTTTTGCTGCTCAGGATCAAACCCAGAGCCTCACACATGTAGGCAAGTACTCTATCACTGAGCTAAAACCTCAGCCTAGGTGGAGATTTAAAAAATCCAGTTTTTCATTTTTGTTTGTGTCATAACCTATACTCAGTAAAAACAAACAAACAAAAACTTTGGTGGCACCTGTTACTTTCTTGAACTTTGTGGGACTGAATCAGTCTGAAAGATTTGGCAGTCATAAGCCCTCTGTTCTATTTATCTATTGTTGCTTTACAAATTACCCCCTAAATGGTGGCTTAAAACAACCATTTTTTTCATCCTGAATCTGAGACTCAACTGGGCTTAATTAGTCGATTTTTGCTTGAGCATTTGCATGTAGCTTTAGGAACATGGTGGCTGGAGCTGGGTCACCTCCTAACTCTTTTGACTGCCTATCTGGCACCCAGCCTGAGAAGACTTGGGCATCAAGGATCAGAAACAGCTGGGGCTTCTGAGGCTGCTGGGACATCTCTTTCTGTCCATGTGAACTCTCTTTGTGGTAATCTCAACATAGTCATACTTCGCACATAGCAACTGAAGTTTCCCAGAGTAAATGTCCCAAAAGAGCCATCGCCAAGCTGTATGACCTAGCCTCAGAAGTGGTATAGAATCACTGGCACTATATTGTATTAGTGGGAGCAAGCACAAAAGCCATCCATGCTCACAGGAAAAGACAGACTCTACTTCTTGATGGAGGAATAGCAAAGTTCTGGAAAAGAATGTCGGATGGGAAATGGTTTTGTTTTTTTTTTTGTTTTGTTTTTTTTTTTTTTTGGTGTTGCTGGGGATTGAACCCAGGCAGGGTTTTATGCACTCTACCAATTGAGCTATATTCCCAATCCAGAATAGGAAATATTCTGTGGCCATTTTATTTTTTGCCAATAGTCTGCCACATTGCCTTAAAGTGAGCACAGTTGTGGAAATTACAGAAGCTGTGCAAGGGTGGCCAACCACATTTGTAGTAGATTAAGTAAATTCCATAGTTTCTTGTGGGAGAGCTGAAACAGCTGGAGCCAGGCATCTCTTTCTATCCCTGTGGTGTCTTTATGTGTCCTCACATCATCAGATTTTGTACACAGTGACTGAAGGCACCCAGAACAGGTTTTCACTTCCTATGTTATTATCTTGAGGCCACTGCCCCAAATCAGTCAATACTGGAGCTAGGTGTGTCTCTTGCAATCCTGCAGTGCAGTTTGCTCCTTTGACAAAATGCATAATTAAGGAAATTATTAACAGTGTTTTATATCCCGATACAAATTTTAGTTTCTAGCAGCTGTTTACCTTCTCTAATCTCCTTCTGTGAGTTGAACCAGGTCTTTATCCTTGTCCTGACACCACATGGGAGTGAAATTTGCTGAAGCTAGAATTCAGGTGTTCAGCATTGAGAAACTGAGATTCTTGTTACCCTTGTAATTTCTCATCTTCACTTTACCCTTTCTGCAACTTGTTTCCTTATCTGTAGGTCCTTCATGGGTTTGTGGTAAGGAGTGACTGAAAATTTTAAAAATGAGCAATACTGTGGAAAGACCACATCAGAACTCCACTAAATGTTTTGAAAAGTCCATGCTTGTATCATGAGGACCCATCTGGGACCTGCCTCACCTACCTTTCCCTCTGAAGGTAACTTCTCTTCCTTCCCAGTGGCACCCAAGCACACTGCTCTACAGGTCCCTCCCTTTCTGCTCTTTCCACTTTTGACCTCCCCACACCCAGCTGGCTCCCTGTCAGTTATTGCCGGGCAACAGCAAGGCACCAGGAATTTTCTCAGCTCCATGATCAAAAGGATATGTTACCTGTGAGGGCAACAGCAAAAGGAACGGGTGAGAGAAGAGAGCACAGACCCAAGCAAGAGCCATACCAGGAGGAATTGAGAAGAACAGACTGGAAGACAGGACTAAAAGCATGTGGAATTGGGTAGAACTAGGGCCGAGAAAGCTGTGGGGAAGGAATATGAATAAAACAGTATGAATAAAACAATTTGGCATGGGCATTTTTGAGCAAATTCTGTCTCTCCAGCCCTGGGTTAGGCATTTTGAAGGCTTTGGGAGAAATAAGAGATGAAGTACTTGTTATCAAAGAGCCTGTAGAGACAGAACAAATAATGGAAATAACTACAGAACCGTTAAATACAAAGCCAGGAGCTGATGTGGTCTGAGAGGCTTTTGGGGGGGAGCAGTCACTCCAATCAGATCTTACTGGTTCAACATGATTTTAATTAGCAGAGAGACGAAAATGAAGTTTCCTAAAAGGATGGGGGTGCAGCCAGGGGGCAGAGCAGGAGGAATCTGACTACCCTCTCTTCTTTTCTGTCTCCCTTACTTTACAGGAATTAAAGCTCAAAATGTAAAGGAAATCCTACCCCTGATGATACTAATGGTGATGGTTTTCTTAATGCTTCTGTTCTGGGAAAATGAGCTGAATGAGGATGAAGTGGGATCATCCATAGAGCACTTGAACGTGGACTACCCTCAGAATACCATTCCTGTGAGGTACTGTAACCACATGATCCTGCGAAGAATCATCCGGGAACCTGACCACACATGCAAAAAGGAGCATGTCTTCATCCATGAGAGGCCTCAAAAACTCAATAATATTTGCACTTCTTCTAACAAGGTGACTTGCCAAAACCACTCCACCATTTTATGCTACCAGAGCACAATAATGTTCAAAATGACAGTTTGTCAACTAACTGATGGCACCAAATATCCTGCTTGCAGGTACCGAATTGCACCCCCCACAGAGGGGTTTGTTCTTATCACTTGTGATGAGTTGGGGCCAGTTAATTTCCAGGGATATGTTTTATAAGTTGAGATCAATACCTGAGTCTGCAATCCTCCGTAGTCCTCTCTCAGCAGCTCTTGAGCTGGTTGTCCCTGAGGCAGACCTGAACTTTGGATACGGGTAAAACCTTGAATGATGTAAGTAGCCATTAGTAATTAATTTGTCCTTCCAATGTTACTGAGTTGGAATCATTTAATTCTGTATCAATAAAAATAATTCACTGAATTAAATCATAAACTCTGCATATGCTTCATTTTTTTATTTTTTATTTTTTTGTTCCTTGTCCCTGAATCATTTGATGAGAGCCAAGAATGAATTCCATCCAGGCAAGTGTGGGATTAAGGTAAAGTGAGGGACAGTAATTTAAGGTGCAAAATTTAAGGGGGCACTGCCTCTAAAACCCAGTCATCTGGATAAATAATATTTTAATTCAAATCTTCTAAAAATAAAAATGAATTCAAAAATTCTGATGTATAAAATATCTAAAACTTTGAAGAGCCAGAGTGACAAGACTGGGATTAGCGTCAGATTCTACTATTTAAGTTTTTAATATTTGTATATTAAGTATTATATTGCATTGAATTTATTTTTGTTTTAAACAGTTTTTAAAACATTGCATTAAAATATTATTTATCTTGATTACTGAGTGTTTTGACACCCCTTTATATTTTGTGTCTGGAGTAAGTGCTTCTTCATCACTTAATCCTAATCCCAGTCCTGACCCCTGATCCAGTGTAAAAGCAATTGGGATTACTCTTAGGGTCTTTTATAAGGATGGTACAAGCTCAAACTGCATCTGTTTCTATTCAATACCTCCTTCTGTGCCTCAAAAGAAAAGATAAAGGAGATCAGACAGAGCTTGAGGAATCAGAAACTATTCCCCTTAAAGACTGGAGAGAAATGGAGAAGGATCTCCCAGGGAGGAGTTGAGACTCTCAGAGCTCAGTGTTTCTCCCCTCTGCATCTCTGGAGGACACAGAAAGGACTTTGCGCCAGACTGTGAACTTCTTTCCCCCTTTAGGTCTTGCAACTGATTCCACTCTTTAGTTACCTGACATTCAGCTATGGGCATTGTAAGCTTTCAAGCAGAGGGAGAAGGAAGAAGAGAAGCTCCAAATTCTGGAAATTTCATCAGGTCCTGTTCGTCTCTGACCATTAGTTTCTTCATCTGTAATAGATCTCAACAAGGTAATCTTTGAGGTTTATTCCAAGTCTGTCCCTCTCCAGTTCTATTTCTGGCCTTGTTAGGAAGGTTTGGTATTTAGATACAGTAAGAAATAAAGAGTTATTAGCAAGTAAAGGCCAACTTACGGGGTAAGTACTTTTGAGCCATGATATTACAATGCTATCTATACCAGAGATTCACAGTGAACTGGAGCAGGCATGAGTGGTTCCCAAGCTTTAGAGGGCACTTTCTGTCCTGGTCTTTTCAGTTGAGCGACTTCAACTGTTGCACTGACCATTTAGATTTAATTCAAGATCATATCCAAGAAAGAGGTAGACCAATGCTAATTGTTAGCTCTGTCTTTTGTAAGCATCAAGCTCTGATGAAAACATGGTTATTCATAGTGATAATACTTTCACTCTAGAATGACCCCATTTCCCTTTTCCTTTCTCCAACCTCTACAAATCTCCTTCTCTTATACATGACTCCTTTAGGTCCTTCATAATCACTGTTCCTTGCTCCTCCAATTCCTCTGATACACCACTTTTCTAAAAACATTAACCTGGCATTGACCTCAAATAAGTGATTTTCTGCATGAGTCAATTTATGGAGGAAGAAAGTGAGATCATCAGTAAAGGATGCTTTATAGTCTTATAAGTAGGCAAATCTTACCCATGGATAATGAAACTCAATTGGAAAACTACCCATCTGGGGGGTAGATTTCCAATTGAGTTTCATTATCCATTTTTTCTGTGGGAATTCTGTTTCATTGTTATCTTCAAGGAACTTTGGGTCCCACCAAGTGAACAACCCTCAGCATCTGAACAGAAATTAAGAAGGAACAGGTAGTCCCTAGCATAGGACTTGAGTCTTGCTAGCTTCATTTCCTGTGAGAAACTTCGGAATAGATTAACATTCCTTTTAGGGCCCTGCTACTAATTCTGATTCCTTTTCCTATCAATATCCCTTGGTTTCCTCTCCTCTCCTTTCTTTCTCAGTGGTTTTTCTTCCCTGTCTTCCCTAACCTTCTCTCTTCTAATAAAAAACAAATCTTTCAGATAAATACATTCCCACTGCAGCGCAAGGAACTGAGACTGTCCTGTGGAATCTATCCTCAGAATACTTTCATTTAATAGGGATCAAAATTCAGTTCAAATGAATTATGACATTTTGGTCATTTGTAATTTAGGGGGTTATATATATATTTTAATGAGCACCTACTAATTTGAAATCAATCCCAGGCAGCTGTGCATTCTGCCCATTTGAAATACATATTTCAGAAAATCTAGGCATCTGTGCCTGCTCTTCTTCCTGTTTATTTTTCTCCTCATTGTCTTCCTGCTTTCCTGTTATCATCTCTCTATTAATGTCAATGGCAAAGGATGTAGAAGTTTAGAAAAAATGATTCCCCTTTTTTTTTTCTTAACAACTTCTTCTTCCTTACTTTCTCCAACATGTACCAACATGTACTGTTCTTAAGGTACCCTTTGAAGGTACACACATGAACACATCCACTTTTTTTTTTTTTTTTTTTTTTTTGTTCCAGGGATTGAACTCAAGGGCATTTGACCACTGAGCCACATCCCCAGCCCTATTTTTTGTATTTTATTAGAGATAAGGTCTCACTATGTTTCTTAATGCCTTGCTTTTGCTGAGGCTGGCTGTGGACTCGCAATCCTCCTGTCTCAGCCTCTCGAGCCACTGGGATTATAGGTGTTCGAATCTGTCCATAATAATCAACCCGATAATTAAGGCTTATACATTCTTGATGCTAAATGTTTGCTCTAATTTTACACTAGGACATTTTAAAAATAAAATAAAATACTTTTAAAAGTTCATGTGTACTAATGTCAAGTTGGTGGTATAAGAAATGAATGATAAGTACAGAGAACTGAGACATGAATTTGACAGACTTAAATGGTAAGAAAATTTGTCAAAAAAAGGATGGGATCTGAATTAGGTTTTGAAGGTTTCTAAGAGGAAGAAAAAAAGGAAAAAAAAGGTATGGTGCGTATTCAAGGAAGAGAGGGTCACACTAACTGACTGGAGCAGGTTTGTGTCACAAAATAATGGGAGATAAACCTTGAAGGGCAGCTTGGGATCAGGTCAAGTAGAGACTTGGCTAGTGGGCTCATGGGATTTGCCTTCCTCCTGCAGGAATGAGAAATATTTAAAGGATTCTGAGATAGTGTCATTGCAAATGGTGTTTTTAGAAATGTGGTGTATCAAAGGAATCGGAGGAGCAAGGAGTAGTGATTTTGAAGGACATAGTGGTAATCATCTATAAGAGAAGGAGATTTTTAGAAAGGAAAGGGAAATAGGGTCATTCTAGAGTGAGGGTATTATCACCATGAATAACCATGTTTTCTGGGATTCTCACGAATTTCCTCAAATAAGTGATTTTCTGCATGGGTCAAGCCGGGCTATATTGTTAGCAAATATTGTTAAGGAATTAGTGTGTGTACTGTTCAGTACACTAAGCTGTGCAGAGTGATGATGATGAATGGGAATTTGTATTCCAGGTTCAAGGAGTTGTCAGCCTCAGTAAGGGGGTGGAGGGACTGAAATGTGCCAACTAACTAGAATAATGAAAAACATCATAAAATGAAGTGCAACATAATCCATGCTGCAAGGTTTCAGAAAAGAAAAGAAAAATCACTCTAGGTTGAAGTATAAATATGGGAGATTTCACAGAAAAGGAAGCAGAGGGATTTCTTGGGTCACTGAAATTCTGATGATCCAATGGACATTTTGTTCAGTTCTCCCTGAACCTCCTTGGTTCCACATTAGCTCCTCCATCAATCTCAGAAAATCCTCTCTACCCCTTTCTTGCTCCTCCTTCCCTTAGTTAGACACAACAACAGAAACTCCCAAGAAACAGTTTCACTTGTCCTGCATCAACCTGGAATCTTTCTGTGCAGGATCAACTTGCCAAAGGATCAGGTACAGGTGGATATCTCATGGATGAAAACGGGGGAAAGAAAGGATAGATGGGGAGATGGCACTGTGTGTGATTTTCTGCATGTGTGTTTAGTGTTGATTTTTTTTTTCAAGTAACTGCCATGTGCCATGTAGTGGGGCTATAGGAGATAGTGAGGAATGTGTTGGATGAGATGATTGGTGCCCCACCATGGAGACAGTAGACCTCATAATGGTGTAAAAAAGGGAAAAGGAAGAGAAATGAATCGTTTGTTCCAATACTTTAAGCCTATCACCATAATGATTCTCTTTCTTTCTTTCAATAGGTAAAGTGAAGTTATATGAGGTAGAGTGAATTGTTTTTAAGTGGATAATCAGGGATTTGAACCTGGGTTTTCAGACCACATAACTGATTGTCTTTTCATTATATCATGCTTCCATTAATATATGGAGGAGTCTTACATATAGAGGTCATTATGGGGAATATTTATTATAAGGATAAAAAAACATCTCCTTAATATTCTCCTTGTTTTTATCGTTTATCTTTTTATCATTACTGCAGAAGAGATTACATTAGATCTGAGATGGAGACCTTCTCTCTGCTGCTGCTTGGTCTGGGGTTGGTTCTTGCAGGAACTTCAGAAAGCATAACGGAGATCATTAAAGAAGAATTTTCAGAGGAAGAGGTGCAATATGACATGGTAAAAAGTGGCCAAGAGAAACAGACCATTGAGGTATTAGTGAACTTGACCCTGTTAGATAAAAATACCAGCTTAAGCATGTCCAAAGATGTTTTTCCTTCCTCACCACTGACATTCAGAAAGTTATGTTACAGTGTTCCCAAGGGAAACAGGCCAGGTAATGCCAAAGAGAGTTACAATAATATGACCGACTGGAGAAAAGTTTTAGAAGCTAATGGGTCATGCAAAATGAGCAATATTTTCATTCATGGCTCCATGGAAGTGATCCACGGGGTCCACAAAGCCCCCAGCTGCACATGTGAACAGAGTCCTGGCATGAGCAGCTGTGAGAGCACAGAACTGGAGAACACTATGTGCCAGCTCACTACACCCAAACAACACCACCGGTGCCAATACCACAGTGTTACTTCATTGAAGAAGATGTTGATAGTGCTGACAGGTCATTCTCTGATGAGCTGGTTAGTTAGTGGCTCTAAATTGTAAATCTGACAAGGCTTTGGGACTGGGTCCATGTAAAGGAAATAGTCGTGCTCATTATTGTTTCTTTCCTTCTGTTATTCACATCTACCCCTTAACACTATAGGAAACTCGATTGTTGATACTATCTGGATCAGTGAAAAGTCCAAAACTGGATAATGAGATTTAATTTATAACTGATCCTGAAGTTAAAATTCTGTCTCTCACATACACATATACTCCCTACCCCACCCCTCTACACATACATATGCTCTTACTTTGAACCAAACAGAATTCTGTTCTAGCTCAGCTATAAAGCCAAAAACCAGTCTTCCCCAATTAGGAAATTTAAGGAGAGAGCTCTGAAACAATATGGGTAATTAGAAGTTAATTGTATTGCCAATGAGACTGTTCAGAAAAATTAGTGAACGATTATGGGAAATATTATTGCCCCTCAAAGAAGTGTGTGCATTGATGTGTGCAGAGAGGTGAGCACCCACCTCATAACCCTGGATTGCCTATCCTCCAAGGGATGGCAGAGGGGAAAGACCCTTTGCCTTTAGCTGCTGCTCACAGTGTCAACAGCTCCAATACTACTCAGTCTCTATTCCTTGGCCCTCTTCCTTATCTAATAGGTTGCAATAAAGAGAAGTAATAAAGCTTTTATTGCATTTTTGTTTTTTTCTCAAGCAAATTCTTGCTATTCTTGGGCCATGGGAAAGGAGTGGAAAGCCATGAGGAATACAGAAAGATGGGAATAGAATGTCTCTGCTGAGTTCCAGACAGATGGGTTCTTGATTTGATGTTTTATAATACTGTAGTGAGTCTTCATGGTTCACCGCTCTGCTTGAAACATGGCAGTTATCTTGTTCTTTGGTGTTTGCATGGATGCTCCTGTTTTTAACTCATACACCCTCTCTCTATCCTGAGACCACTCTTTTTTAATGTTCTAATTTAAAATAAATGCACGTAAATGAATGCTATGTCACTGTATCATTTTTCTTGTTGTACATAACTCTTTATGTCAATTTTCCCAATGTTTTTCACATTTGGTAGAGAATTCTCATTTTACTCGAATTGCAAAACTCGGACAATCAACCAATAAGCAGGACAATCACATTTTTTGCCTTTTTCTGAGCTTTTCTTGTCAATGTGGTGGTTGCTTAAATCAATATTCACTGTGGGTTTGGTCAAACAGGTATGTAATAAGCACTAAATTTGAACTCAGCAGCTGGAGGACAGCATCTTAAGAGCAATGCCTGACTCCCAAAGGCCTCTCCTCTGTAAGAAAACCTGGGACACAGGAAGGGAGATGTACTTGACTGAGTCCATTGCAGGGATAGTTCCATGTAGCGAGTCTGATACTACCACTCATTCAACAAATGGAAGGGTAGGTTGTATCCACAGTACAGTGGTCCAAGCAGGCTTGATTCAAATTTAGTTCCCATTTCAGTAACTTCTTTCCAACAGCATGTCTTCTGGCTCTGGATAAGGACCATGTCAGCGCCAGAGACAATAACTATTTAAACTCTGGGACAGCTTTTTTTTTTTTTTAATGTGTAAGTAAAAAACCTAGTTTGTTCAAAATTCAGTACATATTTCTTCCCTCACCAGAAAGAGGAGTAGAGATCCAGAACAGATACTTCTCTCTAGGCCAGGGGCATCCTTCAGAGAGGCTTAGTTAAGACCCACCTTCCACTTCTCTGAAGGAATCAGGAGTTCTGCCTTCCATTTCTTGGGTACCCTGATCTCCCAGGTTTTAGCTCATCATCATACTATTAGGATGTCTGAAAGGTACAGAACTTGAAGGTGTTGTAGAGAGCTAGCACTTTCGATCTTCAAAGCACATGTCATAACGTGCAACCTAGATTCCTCCATGAGGCAACTGGCCTACGATTTTAGATTTTTCAATGTTACATTTTTATAATGTCCCATTTCTGCTTCCAAACAAGAGAGAGCTCCTTTGTTCTTAAAGCTTCATACTTAAGTCCCTCAGCCGAACTTTAAAGCCTATAATGCTCTGTCTCATCTTGCTCAACCTGTCTCTGGGTTTTGAGGCTGCCGTCCTCATTGCAAAACTTGTGCCTCTGTCTTTTCACCCTTCCTTTCCCTTTACTCACTCATCTTAGTCCACATTGGGCTAGCCTCCTTGGTGATTTTTTTCTCAATTGCACAAGGAGCATCCAACCAGTAATTGTCCAAGTATTCTTTTCACTTATTAAAAAAATAGCGTAGACACATTATACCCTATAGATGAAAGGAAAAGTTAGAGGGGAAATGAGGCAATAAAGAGAGAGAATCAATTGTAAAAATGGTCTGGAAGGAAGAGTTGGATAGAGAAATGAGGCTGAGCCATGCTGACAGGTTATTCGGCATATGAAAATTCCCTTCTTGTCTCTAACCCTTCCCTCTATTTTCCCAGCATAAAGTGTACTAAATTTCTTTTAAGTGACAATTCTGAAATGAAATCAAGCACTTGGCCCCAAGCACCCGAGATGATATTGAAGGAAGGAAAGTTCTTTACCACCACAGATAAATCCTCATGTAGTTTGGGGGAGGGGTCTCACCCCTAAATGATATATCCTCACTGGGATTCATTTTCCTTACCTACACCATGTGGATGTTGGACTATATCTGGGTTCTTAGACTTTGGTATGAGTCAGGATCACCGCAGCAGAGTTCTCACATTTTTATCCAAATCAACCCTCCTTCTTTTCAAGACACAGAGGTACAATGAGGCTGCAGGCTTCCAGCCACACTTCCTTTCCCGGGCTCTCTGAGCAAAAGTGATGTCTTCCAAGTTCAGGTCTTACCACACTGGACTAGCCTCTCCTGTGATTGTTCTCTCAATAGCTCGATCCCTAATGGATGTGAGTGTGTTCCCGTCTTCAATTGTGCCATTGCTGATAAAGTCCTAGGAACAGACTAGAAAGCAAAATGGAAGCCTCATCCCTGAGTAACTACACTAAGCAGAGTTATTTTGTAAATCTGTACTGCTCATGTTTGGGCTGTTATATGAGAGGAAAAATAAACATTTTTATTTTTAAATGCACTATACTCTAAGATTTTGTTTCATGAGCTTGCCCTTACCCTAACAAATTTAATAGCTTTAGGAGTCTTATTAAATGCCAATCCCTGGGCCATAATTCCAGAGATTTGTGTTCCAGGGATCAGAGGCAGGACTGTAGCATGTAGTTCCCTCAGAAAGATGTTAGGTTTGCTGATGGGCTATAAACTTTGAACCCCACTGACCAGATGAACTAAAAGCTTTCTAATCATAAAATATTTTGACTTTAGTCCTAAGGAGAGAAAAGAGGTTGCTATCTAAGTACTCAGAGCCTTTGAGGACAGTACTGAGGCCAAAAAAATCAAATTAAATCAGAGTGTCCACCTCCTACACAACCTCCCCAAATAGCAAAGCATTCTTTTTATTCTGAAAGTCCCCAGCCATACATAAATCTGGAAGAAAACCAAAGTAACTCATTTTTCCACCACAGTGGCTGAGAAGCTGGAAGAGATATCACACCCATGAAATACACCCTTTTTATTCCTCTGACCAAAAAACTGGTAGGTTTGGAATAAGACAATTTTTAAAACCTTAATCCTGCCAGCTGGTGGCTTTTACCTCTAATTCTGGTGACTTGGGTGACACAGGCATGAGGATCGCAAATTTGAGGTCAGTCTGGGAAATTTAGTGAGAACCTGTCTCAAAATTAAAAAAATAAATAAAAAGAACTGAAGATGTAGCTTAAAGGTAGAGCACCCTGGATTCAACCCCAGTACCACCTAAAAAATAAAAAATAAAAAAATTCCTCAATCCTTCTTGTTTGTAAAGTTTGCTAAAGTTTCTCAAAATCTCACACAACAATTATCATGGGGCTGTACATTAGCAATAACCAAACAATTATAATAACAAAATTTGAGGTCTTGTGATGTGCTAGGCACATCAGAACACCCCCCACAAGTAGATACTATTATTATTATTCCCATTTTATTGGTGAAGGAATAGGAGTACAGACCTTATGCAATGTACAAAATCACACATATAATAAGCGGTCCCTTGGGAGCAAACAAAGACAGTCCAATTCCATAGGCTACAGTTTTAGTCACTCATCTTTATTTGATAGAAAAAAAGCAAACTTGCTCAAACAATACAGAAAGAATTTTGGAATTCTCTGGAACAAATTCTACCTTACTACGATATTTTGAGGGTTAAATGACAGTTGTTATTATTATTTTTATTATGACTAGTCAGGGCACTGAGCTAAATACATAAGTGAAAAATGATTTCTAGTGAATTTGTCTACCAAAGAGTTGATGTCTTCAATGTATAAAGAGGTCTTTCAGTTTAATTAAGAGAAAAAATGAACACACCTACAGAAAAATAAATGAGGGTCGCAAACAGAAAATTAACCAGAGAAGAAATAGTCATTTAACATTTGAAAAATGTTTTTCTTTCTATTAAATGTAATATAAGTAAAAACAATGTGCTATCATTTTTGATCCTGCCCAGTCTGCAGGTAAAAAAGAAAATAGCATAGTTCTGTCACAAGTATAGGAAAGGAGACCTTTTCATGCTCTCCTCCTGGTAAAACAAACAGCTCCATTTGTTCTTTCTGTACAGCAACTAGAGCTAAGCAACTGAAGCAAGGACCTCTGCATACCTGGCTGCTGACAGGTTGTCACAGGAACTTCATGTTCTCTGTGGGAATATGTAGAGAGATGGAAGGAATCCTTGAGAACTAGGATAAATAATTTGTGTGTATATATATTTTCCCCTACAGGATTGTGGTAGGTCCTCAAAAATGTTAAGGTCCTAATTCCCAGATATTTTCCTCCACATATACATGACACATAAGTGTGTGTATATACATTTTTAAAGCATAAATTAAATCATATTGTACATTTAATTCTGGAACTCATTTTTTTTCTATAAAAATATGTTCTGGTGCTCTTTTATCTGACTTTTTTAACATTTTATTTTTTTAAAAATTATTAAACAATGGGAATTGTAAAATTGTACATACTATCCCCCTTTACCCCCCACCCCATTTCTACTTCCCCTACCCTCCCGCAATGGAAACATCTTATATAACTATATCACAGAATCAATAACAATACAAACTAGACTATGGGGAGTATTCATATTTTATCAGTCTTTTTTTAAAAATACTTTTTAGTTGTCAATGGACCTTTATTTTTATTTGTTTATATGCGGTGCTAAGAATCAAACCCAGTGTCTCACACATGCTAGGCAAGCATTCTACCACTGAGCCCCAGCCCCAGCCCCAAATTTTGTCAATTTTTACATGAGCTTAGTTTGTATGTGTATATGTGTTTTATCACCACCGACGAACTGTCCTATTCCTGGAAACTACTAATTTGTTCTCCATCTCTATAATTCTTAAACTTTGAGATAAAAGGAATCATATGGTTTGTAATATTTTTTGTTTAGTTTTTAAATTAAACTTCTAATTTGGGGATTATTGTAAATTATAAAAAATAATCCATGAAAAATAATGCAGAGTAATCCATGTATCTTATATCCAGTTTCCCCAAGTGCTAACATCACACAAAACTATAGTACTATATCAAAATCCAGCTAGAACATTTCGAATACAGAACATTTCCATAAATTCAAGGAGCTTCATTTGTGGCATTCGTAATTTACTCTCTCACCAACTGTTTTTAACTTCTTGTAACTGCTAAGATATTCTCCACTTCCATAATTTTGTCATTTCAATAGTGTTATGTAAATAGAATCATATAGTATGTAGTTTCTGGGAGTTGATTATTGTTATTCAGTGTAATTCTCTGGACATTCATCCAGGTTGTTGCAAGTGTCAATAATCCATTCCTTCCTACTGCTCAGTAGTTTTCTATGATATGGATGAACCTCTTTGAACTATTCATCCATTGAAGGAAATCTGGGTTGTTGCTAGAGTTCAGCTATTAAAAATGAAGTTGCTATAAATATTCATGTAGAGCTTTACATGTGAACTTACATTTTATTTCTCTGGAGTAAAGGCTCAGGAGTGTCATTGTTGGGTTATATGGTGGTTTAATGTTCAGTTTTCAGAGAAACTGCTAAACTGTTTTCCATAGTGGCAGTACCGTTTTATATTCCCATCAACAATATGCAAGTGATTTAATTTATCTACATACTTATAAACATTTGGCATTGTCATTGTTTTTAATTTTAACATTATGATAAGTATGTGATAATTCTCTTATTATGGTTTTCATTTGTGTTTCTCTAATGTTGTTGAACATCACTTCATGCCTTTATTTGCCATCTGTGTATCCTCTTCTATGAACTATCTCATGTCTTTTGCCCATTGTCTAATTAAAGTATTTGTTTCTTCACTGTTGAATTTTGAGTCTTCCTTATATATCCATATATGA
Organism: Spermophilus citellus; assembly: GCF_964194105.1. Taxonomy (NCBI): domain Eukaryota; kingdom Metazoa; phylum Chordata; class Mammalia; order Rodentia; family Sciuridae; genus Spermophilus; species Spermophilus citellus. Next base: position 147,114,610 of record NC_138185.1, read on the forward strand.
GTCTTTTATTAGATAAATGATTTGCAAATACCTTATCCAAGTCCATACTGTATCTTTTTTTCCTCATAACAGGCCTTCAGTGGCATGAGCTGGTAGGAGAAGCAAAATTACCTCTGGAGGCTGCAAAGGTGAAGTCATTGTCTAAGGATGATGAAGCCCTGGCAGGAGTGAAAAACCAGCCTCTATCTCAGAGCAAAGCCTGTCCAAGGAAGGAACATGGCCTTTGTCCTTGGAAAAACCCACAGAGCACTCCTAGGCACATTCCCACCCTGCTAAGTTGTTTATCTACAAATAACAGGAGAGATCTGCTGCCCCAGGTGTCCCTGACTCAGTCAGGCTAGGTGGGGATCCATAGCAGCCCCCTAGCAGCCACCAATCAGCATGAGACAGGGAAATACCTGGGATGCCAGATGACCCTCCCAGTAGTTTATGGTATTGGGAAACCATGTAGTTCAGCACATACACCCCTCTTGGCTTAAACCAATCAGTTCAAATGAATACCCCTTTTGCACTGACCAATCATCCCTACCCACCTTGTTCCCGCCAGTGAATGTGCTAATCATGTTTTAGAGTTGTTATTTGATTTTCCCGTGGTGTGTGATGATTTGCTCAAAAGGCTATGATGTATGTGAAGTCCCTGTCCTCTCCAAAGAATGTGTAAAAATGCTGCAAACCCTGGGCTCGGGGGCCTCTCAGCGTCACCAGTTGCTGTGTGTGTGCTCGGAGGACCGAGCTAGATCGCAATAAACACCTCTTTGCTGCTTACATCGATCTTGGGTCTCTGGTGGTCTTTGGGGGTCCCTAATTCGAGCATAACAGGAGAACACTAGGAATAACAGACAGATTTTGTCAATCTCTGTGAGGCAGTCTCCGCGGACACTGTGGACACAATCTCTGCTGAGATGTTGGAAGCTGGGCTCTGCTTTTCCTGCTTACACTCCTCATAATTGGCAGAGAAACATAATCTAGAGTTTATTACATAATTTGTTATTAATAAATATTATCACTAGTAATTCACCTGTTATTTTTCTCAAAAGAATAGAACTCTAAAAACATAAATATTAATTTCAAATTTACCATATGTGATATATTTGTTGCTCAGTTTAAGTTTTCTTAGATATTCCATAAATGGGATGATGGAACATAATGGATTAAGGTCAAATACTACTGGCTCCCTCAATGTCATAGGCACTAATAGATCCTACACTAGCATAACCTCATGTGGTGTAAGGGTCCGGCGAAAAGTCGGAGGAAGAGACCACCAAGAGACTGACTCATGCAATTGCAGAAGGGGATTTATTGAGGATCCAATTCAGCGCGCTGAGGCTCCAGGCTCACTCAAGAAGAGAGAGAAGCCCAGAGCCCCGAGCAGAGGTTAAGCAGTGCTTAAGTACACTTTTTGGGGGAGGGGGGGGGCTTTGCATACATCAGAACAAATCAGCATGAGGCGCGGGAAAATTGAACAACAACTCTCATACATGATTAGCACATTCATTTCATTGGCGGGAACAGGTCGGGCGGGGGTGATTGGTCACTCCTAAAGGGGTGGGGGATACACATTCAAACTGATTGGTTCCGGCCCTGTATGCCTACTGACAAGCTGCACAGGGCCCTAGGCTAAATGGCCAGTAGGGCGTTGTCTTAACTGCCTCAGGAATTTCAGGTTCTGGGTGTAGCAGAGGAATTTAATACCTGGTCCTTCACTTTTTAACTCAGGCCTTGCAGCTTAGAAACTTTACCCTTTCAGTGGCACCTGTTAAGTGTCATTCCTGATTGCTTTCTTATTTCCTATAAGACCAGCACATCAATCCATGCATTTCTCAGTTTTTGTATCACTGACTATAGATGCTCATTTGAGTGCAACTTTGCCAACATGCTTTTCTACTAAAGCAAAAAGAGAAACCATTTAACTGGGTGCAGTACCTGAGGCAGGAGGATCACAAATTAAAGGCAATTTTTAGCAACTTAGCCTTTGTCTCAAGTAAAAAATAAAATGGGCTTGTCACAACCCATGTGATATTTACTATTTCCCCCAACCAGGGTGATGAGTCAGATTATAAATATTAAAGATATGATAAATTTAAGAAATTAAGACTAGACACAAAAATAAGTCAAACAGCGGGGTCCTATGGGAACCAGCTCTGATGGTGACTGAATCTAACAAACAACAAGAGCCTGTGGATTATTTTTATAGATAGGAACATCAAAGAGTTTCAGTGTAATGGGCTTCTTGAGAAAAACAGGATGAAGATGGCAAAAACAACTTGTTTGGCATTTAGCAGTTTACTCCCACCTCTACCTCCTGGCTGCTGTGATTTGAAATCAAGGCTTTTTGAATTAGTGAGTTCCATGACAAGCACAGAATTTCCCCTCCTCAACAGGAACCAACTTACAAGTAGGGTTCCTGAGGCACCCTCACACTGAGGGGTTCCCAAGAGCAGCGTTTCACTGTCCAGGGTTTCAAAGCAATGATTTATCAACTGCCCAAGACAAGGGCTGAGGATGTAGCTCAGTGGTATAGCGCTGTCTAGAATGCATGAGACCCTGGGTTCCATCATTAGTACTTCAGAGAGAGGTGCCATTTAGCTCCCTAGACTTGTAGAGAATATTTAGACAAAAATACTTCAGATTGATGCTTAAATAAAAAAAATTAAAAGAAAAGAAAAAGAACTTGGATGATCTTTAGCCAAGATGGAATGATATGCTTTATCTTCCCACCTGAAACAATTTTTTAAAAAAATTAACAAAACACTTGAAAATTATTTTCAAGACCCTGAACATAACACAACAAAGTACAATGGCTAGAGTCTCCCACCCAAACTCCATCTCCCACCACAGCCACCACAGCCAGAACTGAAAGCTTGGGACTTACTGGGTTAAATGGATCTTATTTGCACTGGTAAACTACCAAAGTAGAAGGAGCTGAATTCATCCCATTCCCAGGCTTGTAACATGGGCCTTGGAAAACCTGATGAGAACATCATTACTTTCAATAATTATTGCTTACTTTCTTTGTGATAATTATTGCCTATATATGTTAGGATTACAATCAATAATTTATGTGAAAATAAAATGAAAAAAGTCTTAGTAGCTTAAGAGAGACTGAAGTTCTTCTTTCTCAAGTAAAAGAAACTTGGAGTTAAAGCTCTCCAGGACTGGCATGAAGGGTCCATGTTTTCACCCAAACATAAGTTCTTGTGGCTTCACTCTGCCAACCTCACAGTGTAGTTTCTATTCTCAGGAAAATTCTCAGTCCAAGATGCAGCCAAAATTTCAGTCAACACATGCATGTTCATTTTTGTTTTGTTTTGTTTTCTGGTGTTGGGGATTGAACCCAGGGCCTTATGCATGCAAGGCAAGCACTTTACCAACTGAGCTGTCTCCCAACCCAATACATGCATGTTCAAGGTCAGCATGAGAAAGCTTGGTAGGACCAAAGAGATCTCCCCCTCTTTTAAAAAACCATCCTGGGAGTCCTGCAAAAGAGCACTTCTACTTATGTGTCATTGACCAGCATTTGGTCATGTAAAAACCTTCATTGAGATTGAGACAGGGAAACTCAATCTATAAGCTGAGTTTTGTTCCAAAGGGCAAGGGAAACATAAATGTTGAGGTTGGTAACTGGTGGTATGAAAAAAAAAAAAAGTCCTATTTTAAATCATAACTTCCATAAAGCCCATGTTTCAATAAGCTTTTATATAGAGGACATTTATCTTTTGTGCATTATTGAGATTTTTGAAGGAGCCATTTTGGTATTTTATTAGGATATAAAATGGCATTTCATTTTTATCGCTGTGGAAGCCTAGAAAAGAAAGGGAGAACTTCTTTATTTCTATAGCAGAAAGAAGTTGTCATACCTTGGAAGAAATTGTCTTGATGGTTCAAGTGGAACCAAAAGTTAATGCCATTTGTGTTAAATTTTTAAATTTTCAGATGTCTGAAAAGCAGGGGAAACAATATTATACTCAATATTAAGATCACTTACAACAAGAGAAGCTGTGATACTGGCTATTGAATACCCACATACAAGCAATTGAACTTTCCATTTTATTAGGTCAACTCCAGGTCCCTGGATTCTTCTAGTTTGGTAAGAAAGGTGGAAGACATCTAAAATAATAATTGAGATAAATTGTGCTATTACCATTGACAGTTGGTGTTTGGGATATGTTGGCTTAGAAATTGGACATTTTTTTCACACCTGTGTAAAAAAATTAATTCACACTGCAGAGATTTAGAAAATATTTTTCCCGAGTTGTTATTGGTCTTTCAAATTTATATTTGGTGGCTTTGACATTAGTGGTAATTATTTTGTTATAGGTTTTTGCTGAAACTTTTTGTGTATTCATGTACATGAGTATGTGATTCAGTCAATGTGTGTGTAATCAAGTCTTTTAATAATTTACTTTGTGCCTATGCTCTCATCTTATTTAGAAGCATGTCTCTTAATGACTTTAAAACTATGAAAATATTCTGGTTTTAGTTAATATCCATAATTAAGAATTATTTTTATTTTTAATTCATCATCCATTGGGTAGAATGTGTGTCTGAGTTTATTTGAAGCTGGGGTATGAATACAGATATCTATAGAGTTTTGCCATAATATTGAGTCCAACATCTCACCAGGTATTTCCCTTTTCAGAGGCAAATTCAATATGATATTTTATCCTAATATATTTTATACTTCTTTTTTCATGTTACTACCAATTTCTGAGAAAGACCAAAATATAAAATCAATCAAAACCAGTGGTCTAACCTTCAAATATTAATAATATATGTAATAATTATTTTGTTATTATAGAAAAATAGCAAACATCTATCTAACATAATTTTAATTTTTTTCTGGAATTGTGAAATAAAAAAGCAAAACAAGATTGGGCTGGAGATGTAATATAGTGGGAGAGTGCTTGATTAGCATGTGTAAGGTCCTGGGTTTACTCCCAGAATCACAAGGAAAAAAAAAAAAAAGAAGCAGCAAAAGAAGATGTCAAAGTTACTCCTCAGCTCCTCAGCTGTGCTCTTTTTATTTTTAAAATATTTTTAGTTGTAAATAGATCCTTTATGTTATTTTATTTATTTATTTAAATGTGGTGCTGAGGATCAAACCCAGGGCCTCACACATGCCAGGCAAGTGCTCTACCACTGAGCCATAACCCCAGCCCCATCAGCTATGCTCTTAAGGTTGATTTTTGTTTTAGTTTAAAAATCTTTTATTTACCAAATATCCCTTCATATACAAATGTAATTATTGAGTATAATTTTGACTTCTGTTGCTATATCATTCATACTTGTCAGATCACCATTATACAAAATTTATTACTTAGTGTCACATAGTTTCCTTAATGAATAAAAACAATCATATTATGTTTGCTCAAATATACACTTCATAAAAAGATTACTCATCATTTTTATGCTCTAATTTACACCTAAGTAACCAGCTGGTAAGTACTTGCTTCTTTCATTTTACTCAGAGCTTGTAGTTTCTATTAACAGTGAAATTTTATGTCTGTTTTCAACCAGAGTTTTATTAGTTGCTGAATCTAAAATTTTTTTGAAAGCTTTTTTTTTTTTTTAAGAATGCAAAGAATTGGGCTGGGATGTAGCTCAGTGGCAAAGTGTCTCCCTTGCATTGGCAAAGCCCTGGGTTCAATTCTCAATTCAGAAAAAGACAAAAGAAAAAAAAAAAAAAGAATGCAAAGAATGATGTGTAAGATTGCACAAAAATTCAAACATTTGGTTCTTTTCCAAACCAGGCAGAGCTCATTTTTTCTGTAAACAGATCACAATAGGACACATGGAAAAAATGATATATATAGTTTAGTGCCAAAGAGAGAAAAAGGCTAAACAAATCACTATGATTTAATATATGAAAATTGGACAGTATTTTACATAACCTTTATTAATAAAATATGAAAAACTTTTGCAATACATTATACAAATAAATGAACACTAGAGTATATATTGAAAAACAAATAATCCATCCTGAGTCTGTTAATCTGGCAGTCAAGGAGACACTGAGTAATAAAGAAATACTTTTTAAAAAAATATATTTTTAGTTGTAGATGGATACAATACCTTTATTTTGTTTATTTAGTTTCACTAAGTGCTGTGAATCAAATCCAGGGCCTCACATGTGGTAGGCAAGTACTCTACCACTGAACTACAACCCTAGCCCCAAATGAAGAAATTCTTAAAGAATTCAAAGTTTTTTAAGTGCTAGTGAAACAGTGATCCCTTCATCTTCTGATTGTAGCCCTCATTGCTCTGAGGCTTATTTTTTTAAAAGAACATTTTTTCCTCTCTTCTTCCTTCTCCTCCTCCCTAACAAGATTAGGAAAACAGTGTTATCTTTTCTTCCCCTAGTTAACTGCCCTTGAACCCTCTCTACAGGAAGGAGATGCCTGCTGAGGACCTGGAAAGTAAATATCTCCCAAATTAACAAGTGAATCCTAACCCACCATCAGGGCGCCCTGGGACCCCCCCCCCCCCAACAGAGCACACCTGTACTGTAACCCTTAAAAACACCCCTGTCCCTTCTTTTGGGGAGAATCACAGCCTTTGGGACAGGAGTGTGTTTTCTCCTTTGCTAGAAAAGCAATAAACCTTCTTTTTCCTTTTTCTTACAGGATTACTTTTTCTTATTGGATTGGCATGGGGACAAGGACCCAGCTTTTGGTTACACTAGAAATAGGAAGGCAGTTTCTTGATAGTTAATTTCAGTGTTGAAAACTAGCCTTCTGGTTGCTATAAATGTGTTCATCAGCCATACAGTTGGATAACAGCCCTGTTGTTCATTAATGAAAGCAGTGTCTTCAGTCAAACCCAATGGTGTCCAGCAAGTCGGGTCACTTGATGAGTTTCAGATGGTTAACCATCTGTGCTGTTACAGTGTATTCAGACTGAACATCTTCTCTGAGAATATGGCCATAAGCAGAAAAATTTCCTCTTGTAGTAGGTATTCCAAATTTTTGATGCCTTCTGATGCTAAAATATTCCCCATGTCTACTAAGCTTTCCTACATTACAACTTGTGCCTGAAAATGTTCTCTTCAACATCTTTGTTCCTCACTCCTGGATACTCTGTTTATCTTTCTCTTAGATCAGTGCCCAGAACAGAACATAATGTCCAAATGTGTTCTGAAGGTTTGAGAATGTGGAAGACCACAGGTAAGAGGCAAATTTCTATGTCTTGTTTACAGGCATGCTAACCTAGATTCTGGAGTACCCAGACGTGGTTGGCGTCCTCAGTTTTTTTCATTCCAGGAGAAAATGTATGTATTCTCAAGTAGAGAGCTAAGAAACTTGCCTTTAGAGAGAAAAGTTGGATGATGTTAGAAAGCTCTACTGCATGAGCTGGAGCTAACGGTCTCCCTATTCCTCCTTCCCAGGGCAGGCTCCATAGCTGAGAGCTGTTGAGGTAAACTCCCAGGTTCAGGGAGGCCCTGCTCTGGGCACTGTTTGCAGAAAACAGCTGGCTGCTTGGAGCAGGACTTAAAGGACTTGAAGTAGCGGGATATGGGCAGCTGCCCCAGTCCAGAGCACGGTTCCAAAGCAAAGTTCAAAAAAATTTTTAAATTACTGAACAACTTTTGTTTTATATGTGTCTGTGTACATCCTTCAGCTCTGACATTCAGCTGTAGTGGACATATGTGAGGAAATGTCTCACAAGGAGCAAAAGGCACAATACATCAAAGAAACTGTTTATACTTAATTCCCTTATAAATGTAATTTTTTTCTTCAGATTTTCAAACCTGATACTATTATTCATTCATATGGTCATGGTTGTGAAGGTATGGAACATAAATATTGTCTCAAAATATTTGTGATAATATAAGTTTGAAACTGGTGAATGCCTAGATTTTTCTTACTAAATTTAATATTTAACAAGAGGTATCCTAGGATTTATCCACAGTTATTCTAATTCTACAGATGGGGGTTTATACTCACTTTGTGCAACTCCACGAACTAAAGAATTGGCTATTCCTGATGCTGATGAAAAGTGGGAATTCCAGGATATCAGATTGTGAGTTTTGGGGAAATTGGTGCTTCACATTTGAGATCAAGCCCAATTGAGATCTTAAAAATTCATATCTTCAATAATGCTTTCTTTTTTGTATTTGAAAAATTGACAGTTTTACAGATAAGAATAAGAAATGAGCCAGCAGTGTATCATTCAGAAATAACACTTCATTAAGATTTTATTTTTTCTTTTCTCTCCTATGTAACTTGGATCCTCTGTTAGATAGTTTAATATTTTTATCTCCCCTCCCGGCTGTCCTCATTATTTACAATGTGCTTTTCCATTTGGTCTTTTTTTTTTTTTTTTTTTTTTTTTTTTTTTTGAGAGCAGCAGGGAACAGCCATGTTTTGAGGAGCTGAAATTCTGCTGGGGTTTTAATCCTGTGGTTCTGGCTTTACTTCTCCAAGAAGAGTACTTGTTTCAGGTTGACCAGTTAGAGGTCCCCAGATCTCTGGGTTCCTTCACATGACAGAAACAAGGCCAATCAGAAGAGCTGTTTTCATGCTGGATGACGGTAGGACAGGATGGCATTTCCTACTGTTGCCCTAAATAAAAGGCCACAAAGGTGACAATAATTGACTCTGCCATTACGTGGAGACACTTACATGGGAACAGATTTTGTGTACAAAGAGTGGAGTGGGAGACAGTTAAAAACAAGAGTCTAGTGAATAATTTGATTTCTTCCTGCTGGTGTACCTCTTGGACTTCCATCTTCTGTGAGTCAATATAGTTCCCTTGAGTTTAAGGTATTTCATTTGGGATTTCTCTCACTATCAACCAGACACTGCTAGTACTGTGATATTATGCTACCAAATACTTTATGTCTCTAAAATTTCATTCACAAATGTGTTTTTATGTATCTGAAGACATTTCTTTTCAAACTCTATTGGGATAAGATTCATTTTATGCATTGGCCTAAAAATGCCAATTTCTGGACCCCACCACAAAGACTTTGGTTAGTGATGTGCACTAAGATGAACCAAGGAGTCTACCGAATGTACTCTGTACTCTTTTCCCTCTTGTTTGTGGTTAATCCCCATTCCCTCTCCTTCTCCAAGCACCTACACATCTATTTTTCTGTATCTCTATAGTTCACGTTTCAATAAGAAGGAGTGAAGATTGCTTTAGTCTTCTAAAGTAAAATGTCTTATAAACTGATAATAAGTAAAATAGCATATTACTGGCATATCAAAACACAATACAGTGCTCAGAAACAGAATTCTTTAATATATAAGGAAGCTTTTAAAATTTAGTGTGTACGAATGGATCCCCCCCACCCCAGTATATATACTGGAATTATATATAAAGCATGTGGACAGAAAAAAGAAAAGCCCCAACATCTTATCATACCTGATAATAAATTCCAGTTGAATAAAATGTTTTCTAGAAATCTGTAGAAAGAATCTAATAGGGTATTAATGTAAATGCATATACTTTGAGATGAGAAAAATTTTGAGAAGCATGAAACCAAAAGTGGAATTCATAAATAATGGAGTAAGAAGCTTGGAGAAATAGAAAACAGAAAGTTTTCCTGGATAGGGCTGCATGGGTCCTCAGTAGGTCTAACAGAATCACTCTGCTGAGGAGACTCCCTGGGGTCCCCTGAGGAGGGTGTGAAAGCAGGGGTAGAGGAATGGGTTGTGAATATGGCCACATCAAGACTGCCCACGCTATATCACCACTGTGGATGAGTTCTTATTTTCTGTCCTATACTCTATGCTCCTGGGCTCCACTGTCCTATTCTCTCCAACTTCCAACATGTGTCCCCAGCATCATCCTTGCTTTATCCCCCTCATTCTGCAGACTTCTGTACGCACCTACACACAACCTACCCAACCTTGAGTCAGAGGTTCTCCCCCTCCAACTTCAGCATATGTGGGCCAGGATCTCTGGATTGTCACTGTTACAGAATCACTCATGTTGCCCCAAGGGAGAACTTGTATTACACGAGAGCACAGTAGTTAAGAAAACCCAAGAATCTGCTTCTGCATTAGCACAGCTGGGCTTCCCTGAATGTGGACTGATTCGTCACAGTACTCTAATGGCCCAAACATAGTTCTAGTGTGGACTGTTTTGGTGATCACTGTGTTTCTCTTAGTCTATTCTCATTTAGTTAAGAAGTCAGCCTGGAGAGAGTGTGGGGTGGGAATACAGTCTAGACTTGGGAGGGGAAAGTAGATAGATAGATAGTATAGAACAGCAGCTGAAAACAGAGATGTGGAAATTATGAAGAACTAGACTTGAATCAGAATTCTGACTAAATATAATGCCAAGAATTTTTAAACAATCTCTGGTCACAAAGAGATGCTAATTATAACAACAATAACAATACTAAGAGGCTTTTATCCTAAGGTTGTTTGGATGACAGTGATATGTGTATAAATAACTTAGCCTAGTGACTGAAACATAATTGTTCATTTTGCTATTATTGTTTATCATTGTTTTTACTTTGGGGTGACTCCAAGAATGTATTCATCTAAGCTGCTCAAACTTGGAGCTTGCTTCACTTCTTCCCCAAGGACAACTATGGCCAGATATGAGCCAAAACAGAATAAAAGGCCTAGTCAGGGAGTTTTCCTTCTCAAAGCGGGATGTTAAATGGGGGAGGCTCATTTCAGAGCAAATTCTCCACTCTTAGGAAGGACAAGATGCTTGTGTTCCACATGGAGAGAACATGTGAGCCTCCTCTCCTCCTGGGTCCCACTCTCCCACTGCAGTCTGCATTGCCTGTTCCTCTCCACTCACCTCCATTTCTTCCTTGCTCCATTCCTCAATCTTTCCTTGTTTCCTTTTCTTCCTCTTTACTTTTTTGTGTTTTCTATTCTCCTTTCAAATTCTCCCTCCTTTTCCTGTTCCTTTCTCACAATCCCTAGACAGGCTATTGACCTCATATGGTCATTTTGTTCCTAATCCAGAGGAATTGAAATAGAGTCTGTGTTAGAATCTATTTAAATTCTTTAATTTGATTACATTTAAATTGATTCCAAGACAATTTTAAAATGGTGCAGAATTTTAGAGCTTAGAACAGTAATAGATGGTAGGAAATTCCCCTGCACAGGAAGTGAAGCATGTACATTATCATAATAGATCATATCTCTTTACTTCTTTTAGTCTCTACAGAAAAAATGATAAGGACCCTGGTGACCAAGCATCCACTGCTTCTGTTGCTATTGGTGCAGCTACTACAGCCACTAATACCTGACCGAGAATATTTGCGTGTATCAAGAGAAAACAGAGATGAATATAATGAAATTTTGGCGGAATTTTATGGTAAAGGGCCTACGAGATCTTACACCAAAGAAAAATTCGAAAAGTTTAGCATTATTGCACCTGGAAGACCATTGTCTGATTCCAGCTATTGTGATGACATAATCAAGGAAAGAAATGTTCAACACAGGCTAAACTGTATGACAGAACATTATTTTGTTATTATGGAATACAGTGAAATGCAAACTCTCTGTTACTCGAAGTATGCACCATGTAAGAATGGAGTTAAGAAATGTAACAGGAGCAGGCGTCTAGTAGATGGACTATATTGTAAACTCACAGGAGAAGCTAAACTGTCAGATTGTAAGTATGAATCAGTTGAGAGGCGAGGATATGTCCTTTTCACTTGTCGATGGCAAGATGATATTAAAAAACTTGTTCCTAAGAAGATAAATGATATTATGGTGCCATCTCGACAGTAAACCTCCTTAGACAAAGAAGATCATTTTGTCAAAAGTGAGGGTGAAAACATCTACTCTAAGAAAGGAAAAGATAACTTTCACAATGAGGAAGAGTATTCTCTAAAAAAACAAACAGTGGCACACCCCTTAATCCCAGGGACTCAGGAGCCTGAGGCATAAGCCTCAGATGTTCAAGTTCAAAGCCAAGCCAGTTGGAGCAACTTAGCTAGCAAAACAAGAAGGGCTGGGGATGTAGCTCAGTGGTAGAGTACCCCTGGGTTCCATCCCCAGTAACCAATAAAAAAAATAAAATGTGTGAAGACATCACCCTGTTCATGCTGATCCTCACCAATCAAACCTAAGAACAGTATCTTTGATTCCATTCATAGTCATCATCTCCTCATCCACCTCGTTCCCTGCCCCAATAGCACTCAGAGGCAACATAGGCCAGGTTCAAGACAGGTGGCTCTACACAGGTCACAAAGTTCAGAACATTTGAATAAGCCGTGACCCAGGAAGCCTGCAGTGAGAGGATGGCCAGCTGTAAGAGGACAGGGAATGGTGCCTAGTGTGCTCCAATGGCTGCATCATGGGATTCTCTAGTTTAGCAGCAAAAATAAAGTGCTTCAATCTAGAGCTGTGGCTCACCTTTGCTTATGTGGGGTTTCTAGTTTTGCAACTTGCTTCCTGTGTCATGTGCATTGCATCCAGTGCAGATATTTCAGTTGTCCTGTTCCTTCCACACAACACAGTGCATGGGAGAAATGCCACAGCCTGGCTGGCTGGGCAAAATAACCAGGGGGTGACGAGCAACTTGTGTAGATTGATACAGCAGGAGTGGGAGCCGTTTATTGTAGGACAGGAGGGGTATATATACATTACACACAGCTTACCTTAATTAGCATAAACTAGATACATAAGTCAACCAATAAGAAATCTCCACACTTAATGGCTCACTGGCCTTACTTCACAAACCACTCCCTCTGGCATTTTGCCAGGCGCCATCCAGACTTGTTTACAGACTCTAACATTTCTCTGGCAAAATGCCAGGTGCCATCCTGACTTGTTTACAGACTCTAACAGAGAAAACCTTTTATATGTTTAGGAAAGCAAACTCCCCAGTGTGCTATTCAGTTGCCTGATGCTGCTTGTGTGAATTCTCACAGCTTTGCTTCAGCTGGGACAGTTGTGTCCATAGAACTGCAAGCACTTCCTCATTCTCTGGCACAGTCACAATTACCACAATTCCTTTTCTCACTTTCCCACAGATGTGGCTACATCTGAGCACACATTGCCTCAGGAAGAAGCTGGACAATCAGGACGATAGGAGAAGTCTCTCTGTCCAGTTTAAGAAAAAAGCCTTCTCTTTCCTTCAGACTTCTTAGCATCTCTTCACTATTATTATTCCCTAAAATGTCCTGAGAATGGGGTAAGAGGTAGTGATGGTGGATGGCAGGAGCACATCTGTTATCCTTGGACATTTTATCCCAATGCAATCTGTGTGTCTCCCCTATTCCTTATCACTGTGTTCCCATTTACAGCTAAGCTTCTACTTTACCAATCAGTTGATCTAAATGAAGGCTTAGAGTCAAATCTGTCACTCACTTTTCATTGTCCAAGGAGCTGTGCACCAGAAAATCATGCTTCTAGACACCTGTCTTGACCTAGAGGACCATGGTTTTTGATTGTGATGTCTGAGTGGATAACAGTGATGCTCTTATGACCACCCCAAAAGCCCAACTATTACATTTAAACTGAAGAAATTTGGCATGTGGGCTATCCTGGTAAGTGCTATGAACCACTAGGCCATGTTAACATCATTGACTTTGGGTAATACAGCACACAATATATTTTTTCTGTAAAACTAAAGTACAGTAGAATAACCAAGGCATGAAAACAGTTGTAATGTATCTTCCTCTCTCCAGACCAGATAATCTTCTCCAAATATCTTTTTTTTTTTTTTTAAGATTTACTTTTTTTTTTTTTTAAAGAGAGAGAGAGAGGAGAGAGAGAGAGAGAGAGAATTTTTTTTTTAATATTTATTTTTTAGTTCTCGGCGGACACAACATCTTTGTTGGTATGTGGTGCTGAGGATCGAACCCGGGCCGCACGCATGCCAGGCGAGCGCGCTACCGCTTGAGCCACATCCCCAGCCCTCCAAATATCTTTTGAAAATAGAATCATGGAAATAAAACAAGAATCATTTACACAAATTTCTCCTGTTATTTAATATGCATATAAAGTTCAGCTATTGACCTCTACCAACTGGATTTTCTAGGAGAGCTCTTGGGTTGGTTAGAATGAGTCCCTTCCAAAATTACCATGTTGCCCATGTGGTAATATGATATAAGGTCTTTAAGAGGTGATTGGGTAATGACAGCTTTTCTCTTGTGAATGGGATAAAAACTCTTATGAAAGAGGCTTCACCCAGCTTTCAACCAGCTTGTCCTTCTTTTCCTCCATCACCTGCAGATACCACAAGAGTCCTTTCCCAGATTCTAGGGACTTGTCTTGGATTTCTTAGCCCTTAGGACTGTTAGAAATAAATTTCTGTTCTTTATAAACTATCTAGCATTTTTTGTAGCAGGCTAATTTTGTGAGAAGTATAATTTTCAGCTTCACTGAACAGGATTTCATAAAGGTCACGTTCATTTTCTATTAGCGTTACCTCCTAAATAATACTGGATTTCATTATTTAGATGAATATTGTCTATAATATTATATCACAATTCATTCTTTATTAAATAGTTCCCTGAAATAATGAAACATTGATTTTAAATACTGGGGGAAACAGAAAAGAGTTAGAAAACAAAATAGATTGTTTTGTTCCCTAGGCAATTGAAATGCAACCACCATTTTATCTTGGAAATTCCTGATGTACGTGGTATTATTGAATAGGTAAAATGTAAGAGAATTTAGCCCAATAAGCAGAGAGCATAGTATCTCCTTTTCTATCTGTAGCAAAAAAAAAAAAAAAAAAAAAAATCTACAATGATGTAAGGACTAGAATGGAATCAGAGCTAATAACTAATCCTGTTGGGCTCCTTTGTGAAAAAAAAAACTGATGATGTCAAATCTAGCCAAATTTATTTCCATCCTCACTAAGTATAACCGGCAGGGCCAAGAGATGTGGCTGAGTGTTAGAGCAGATAGAAGGTATCAAGCAATAAAAACTGATACTGGGCCTAGGAACGAAAGGAAATTTGTTGTAAAGATAGCAACAGATTCACAACAGCAAAGAAGGCAGAGGGGAAGGCTTATAAAAGGAACAGAATAAAGGAGCAAGAACAAGGAATATAACTGTTTTGTCAGCCTGGTACTGCTGCTACTCTTATTGATGTTGCCTTTGTTATGAGTGTTTTCCTCCAACTGTTCCTTCAAACCTTGACTCATTTACTTGAGAGACATAGTCCCTGACCAGTGTCATTGTCTGATCACAGGTAGAAACTGTCTCTCAGACCAGAGCTTGGAAATTAAGAATCTGTTCCTAAGGATTCCTGAAACCAATGCCACCACACCTCATAACACAAAGGTACATAACACAAAAGGAAATTGGGTGTAGTACAGAAGAGGAACGGTGCTCAAAAGCTCAAAAATAATAAATGTTCCTTTTAGGCTTAAGTCAAAGCTTTTAGGAATTGTCTGCTTTGAATACTTAACTGCAGAGCCGTGTTATGAAACAAGGTGTACATAGGAAATGACATTCTGGAAAGTGACACAAAGATTTTTATCAAGTGATAATTAACATTAATAATAATATCCATACTAATAAATATGAGTACTACTTTTTGAGTGACATCTGTGAATTAACTCCTTAAATCTTCAAAACAACTTTTACCTGATTTAACTGTTATAATAATGTGTACAGTACTGGTCATTGGGCTGAATACACTTCTTTGGGTTACTGTGTTAATAATTGTGCTTCTCTTTTCATAATTAGAAAGGATATAACTTGAGCAGGTAGTTACTGATTCATGCTATAGACTATATCATCACTCCTGGAAGCATGGACATTTGGTTTGCCCTACTAAGTCTACATTGTTACATTTTCTGTATGGTATTTGAACACATGTACATAAGTTTTTTTTTTCTTTTTTTGTCCAGTATTATAAAGGTCTAATTGAAAAATAAAATTATATGTATTTACAGTGTACAATGTGATACACAAACTCACATACACACACAGTGAAACAACTTCCATTATCAAGACAATTAACCTATCACCTCACATAGTTCTCATTTTTTAAGTGTAATAAGAACATTTAAGATCCATCTTTGGGCAGTATGGACATTTAAAAAATATTAATTCATTCTTTCAATCCATGAATATAGTATATATCTTTCCATATATTTGTATCGTTTTTAATTTCTTTCATCAATGTTTTTATAGCTTTCAGTACACATATCTTTAACTTCCTTGTTTGAATTTACTTTTATCTTGTTTTTGATATTATTATAAATGGGATTGTTTTCTTAATTTCTTTTTCTAGACACTTCATTGTTAGTGTATAGAAACACCACTACCCAAAACAACCTACAGATTCAATGCAATCCATATCAAAATTTAAATAGTATTCTTCACGGAAGTGGGAAGAAAATTCTAAAATGTGTACAGAAACACATAATACCTCAAATAGCCAAAACAATATTGACCAAAAAGTACAAAGCTGGAAGTATCACACTACCAGATTTCAAAATATATTACAAAGCAATAGTAATCAAAATGATACTAGCATATAAACAGACATATCAGTCAATACAGTATCATAGGAGCCCCCGTGTGAGAGCTTCCTCAATTGGGAACTGCTAAGGAAGAGGGAGATGGGGCTAAAGTTTGGAGGCAAACAGAGAGACCAGGAACTGGGAAATCTCCAGGAAAGACAGGGAGAGAGTACTGGGTGCTTACATCATATGAGTGGTCCCAAAAAGAGACCCATGAGGTAGAGTTTCCCTGCAGGGACTGGCAGATGCCACTTCCTGTTTCCAGGTGACCTACACCAGGACCAGTCTTCCCACCCTGGTTACCTCCATCATCCTGAGGGCAGAGACACCAGCTTACAACAGACAACCCTACCAATTGGAGAAGAAGAGAAGCAGGAAAGATACAAATCTCTAAAACTAGCAACAACCCTGGCTTTTTCCTTTGAGTTTTTTTTCTTCTACCCCTCTATTCTCCAGCCCTCACATCCCCAACATATGTGAAACCAAGAACTTTGAATGAAATAGAATTCTGAGGATTGAGTCATCTGAATAATATAATATAGAGGTGTTGTATGTGCCTTTTTTCCTTTTCTTTTCCTTTTTTTTCTTTCATTTTTCCCCCTCCAAATTTTACTATTCTAACATCTGTATTTTTCTAAATACATATGTGTCTTTGTTTTATGTACTCTACTCTCTTCCCACATACTTGCCTGCTCTAAATTACTTCCTGTCTGTTCTCTTGCTACTAACCCTCCTCATTAGATTTCTCTTTCACACTTCCTAAGATATATTAACTCTATATCCTCATATCCTACCTCCTCAGCATATTGTCCTATGCCCCATCCCCAGTTCATTGTCCACCATCAGAATCTGTAAACCTTTTTACAAAACTACTGATTATATCATAGATAATAATTGAATCCATCATTTCTTTACATTGAGACTAAGACTGTAAATGTCTTAATAACAATAAATTATTGTAGGTGGTATATTGTTGATATTGGGATCTGTTAACATTGTCCTTCCCCACAAAGGAGAGGTCTTGAAACCCTACAAGAGTACCACAAATCTATAGGATAAAAACAATAACACCCCACACCCACAGAGCTGCAAAGGAAGACACACAAGCAACATGAAAAGACAGAGAAGAAAGTGCCCCAAACAAATCAAGACACCACATTATTAGCATCATTGGCAGCCACAACAAAAGAAATTACAGAGAAGGAGTTCAGGATGTACATGGTTAAAATGTTCTGTGAACTCAAGGAAGATATAAGAGAGGAAAAACAAGCAGTGAAAGATCACTTCAATAATAAGCTACATAAACATGGGCTGGGGATGTGGCTCAAGCAGTAGTGCGCTCACCTGGCATGTGTGCGGCCTGGGTTCAATCCTCAGCACCACATACAAACAAAGATGTTGTGTCTGCTGAAAACTAAAAAAAATAAATAAATATTAAAAAAATTTCAAAAAAAAAAAGAAGAAGAAGAAGCTACATAAACAAATACAGGAAGCAAAAGATCACCTCAACAGGGAGATAGAGGTTCTAAAAAAAAAAACAAAACACAGAAATCCTTGAAATGAAAGAAAAGCTCATTTGAAAGCATCAAAAAGCATTAAAAGCTCAAAAGAAAGCATCACAAACAGAGTAGACCACTTGGAAGATAGGACATCAGACAATGAATACAAAATATATAATCTTGAAAAGAACATAGACCACAAAGTGATAATGGTAAGAAATCATGAGCAGAATATTCAAGAAGTATGAGATAGCATAAAACGACCAAATTTAAGAGCTATTGCCATAGAGGAAGGCATAGAGGTCCAAAACAAAAGAATGAACAATCTATTCAATGAAATAATATCAGAAAACTTTCAAAACATGAAGAATGAATTGAAAATCCAAATTCAAGAAGCTTACAAGATGCTAAATGTACAAAATCATAACAGATCCACACCAAGTCACATTATAATAAAAAGGCCCAACATATAGAATAAGAAAAGAATTTTAAAAGCCACGAGAGAAAGGAATCAGATTACATAAAGAGGAAATCCAATTAGGATAATGGCAGATTTTTCAATACAGACCCTGAAAGCTGGAAGATCCTGGAACAACATATATTAAGCTATAAAAGAAAATGGTTGCCAACCAAGAATTTTGTATCCAGCAAAATTGAGCTTTAGATTTGAAGATGAAATAAAAACCTTCCATGATAAACAAAAGTTAAAAGAATTTATAGCTAGAAAATCAGTACTACAAAACATCCTTGGAAAAATATTCCATGAAGAGGAAATGAAAAACAATAAAAATCAGCAGAGGGAGGTAGTGCCCTCAAGGAAAAACTAATCAAAGAAGAAAATCAAGTCAAGTTAAATAACATAAATAAACAAATATGGCTGTGAATACAAACTATGTCTCAATAATAACCCTGAATATTAATGGCTTAAACTCACCAATCAAAAGACATAGGTTAGCAGACTGGATTTTAAAAAAGACCCAACAGCTTGGTTTATTGAGTTTTTTAAATTAAGAGTGGTTTGAATTTTTTCAAATACTCTTTTTTTATGCATTGAGATGCTCATTTGGTTTTTGCTCTCATTCTGTAATATCACCCTTGCATTCCAGGAATGAGTCCTGCTTTGTTGTGGTTTCTAATTCTTTTAATATAATGTTAATTGAGTTTGCTATTACTTGCATCAGTATTCATAAGGAAAAAAATAAAAAATTTAAAAAAAATTAAAAAGACCCAACAATATGCTGCCCCCAGGAGACTGATAGGAAAAGACATACACAGACTGAAGGTGAAAGATTGGGAAAAAATCATACTATTCACATGGACTGTGGAAGCAAGCAGAGGTTTCCATCCTCATATAAATAAAGTAGACTTCAAGCCAAAGTTAATCAAAAGGGATAAAGATGGACATACTACTCAAGGGAACCATACACCAACAGACATAACAATCATAAATATATATGCCCCAAACAATGGTGTGACTATGCTCATCAAAAAAATTCTTCTCAAGTTTAAGAATCAAATTGACCACAACACAATAATCTTGAGTGAGTTTAACATACCTCTCTCACCACTAGATAGATCTTCCAAACATAAGTTGAATAAAGAAACTATAGAACTCAATAATACAATCAATAACTTAGACTTAACTGACATATATAGAATATTTCAACCTCCATCAAGCAGATACACTTTCTTCTCATCACCACATGGGTCCTTCTCTAAAATAGACCATATAATATGCCACAAAGCATCTCTTACCAAATACAAAAAGTAGAGATACTACCATGCATTTTATCAGATCATAATGGACTGAAATTGGAAATCAATGACAAAATAAAAAATAAAAATTACTCCAACACCTGGAGACTAAACAATATGCTATTGAATGAACAATGGGTTTCAGAAGACATCAAGGAGGAGATTAAAAACTTCCTAGAGGTAAATGAGAACAGAGACACAACATAACGAAATCTCTGGGACACTATGAAAGCAGTACTAAGAAGAAAGTTCATTGCATGGAGTTCATTCCTTAAAAAAAGAAAAATTCAATAAATAAATGACTTCACATTACATCTAAAAGCCCTAGAAAAAGAAGAAGAAATCAACAGCAAAAGCAGTAGAAGGCAAGAAATAATTAAAATTAGAGATGAAATTGACAAAAAAAGAAACAATTGACAAAACTGACAAAATAAAAAGTTGGTTCTTTGAAAAAATAAATAAAATTGACAGACCATTAGCTATGCTAATGAAAAAAAGAGAATACTCAAATTACAAGCATATGTGATGAAAAGGTAATATCCAAACAGACACTACAGAAATACAGAGGATAATTAGAAACTACTTTGAAAACTATACTCCAATAAAATATAAGATATTGAAGGTACCAACAAATTTCTTAAGTCATACAATTTGCCCAGATTTAATCAGGAAGATATACACAATTTAAGCAGACCAATATCAAGTGATGAAATAGAAGACACCATCAGAAGCCTACCAACCAAGAAAAGCTCAGGACCGGATGCATACACAGCTGAGTTCTACAAGACCTTTAACAAAGAACTATTATCAATACTCTTCAATTTATTTCAGGAAATAGAAAAAGAGAGAACATTCCTAAACTCATTCTATGAGACCAATATCACCCTGATTCCAAAACCAGGCAAAGACACATCAAAGAAAGAAAACTTCAGACCAATATCTCTAATGAACATAGATGCAAAAATTCTCAATAAAATTCTGGCAAACTGAATACAAAAACATATCAAAATGATAGTTCACCACAATCAAGTGAGATTCATCCCAGGGATATAAGGTTTGTTCAACATACAGAAATAAATAAATGTAATTCATCACAACAATAGACTCAAAGATAATAATCATATGATCATTTCAATAGATGCAGAACAAGCATTTGACAAAATACAGCACCCCTTCATATTCAAAACACCAGAAAAACTAGTTATAACAGGAACATATCTCAACATCGTAAAGGCTGTCTACACTAAGCCCCAAGCCAACATCATTCTAAATGGAAAAAAATTGAAGGCATTCCCTCCACAAACCGGAACAAGGCAGTAATGACCTCTTTCACCACTTCTATTTAACATAGTTGTTGAAACACTGGCCAGAGCAATTAGACAGATGAAAGAAATTAAAGACATACAGATAGGAAAAGAAGAATTTAAATTAGCACTATTTGCTGATGATATAATTTTATACCTAGAAGACCCAAAGAGCTCCACCAGAAAACTTCTAGAACTAGTAAATGAATTCAACAAAGTAGCAGGATATAAAATCAATGCAAGTATGGTGGAATGTGATGTACATCATTATACAAAATACATGTATGAAGACTTGAATTGGATGTCAACATACTTTATATACAGAGATATGAAAAATTGCGGTATATGTGTATTAATAATTGTAATGCAAAAAAGTTCATGATAAAGGCATAAATTGGCGTGAAAATACTTTATATACAGAGATATGAAAAATTGTGCTCTATATGTGTAATAAGAATTGTATTGCATTCCACTGCAAAAAAATAAAAATAAAATAAAATAAACACCTATAAATCAAAGGCATTTCTGTATATCAATGACAAATCCTCTGAGAGGGAAATGAGAAAAACTATTCCATTTACAATATCTTCAAAAAAATAAATATTGGGGAATCAACTTAACAAAGGGGGTGAAGGATCTATACAATGAAAACTACAGAACCCTAAAGAAAGACAGACACTAGTATGGAAATATGTAAATCAATGGAAGTGTAACTGATGTGATTCTGCAATCTGTATACAGGGTAAAAATGGGAGTTCATAACCCACTTGAATCAAAGTGTGAAATATGATATATCAAGAACTATGTAATGTTTTGAACAACCAACAATAAAAAATAATAATAATAATAATATTTAAAGAAAAATGAACTAACTATGCTATAGTTCTCAAAATTAATTAATTAATTAATTAATTAATTAATAAATAAGCATACAAGCAAATAAAAAAAAAGACCTTAGAAGACAAAAAGATCTACCTTGCTCTTGGATAGGCAGAATTCATATTATCAAAATGACCATACTACCAAAAGCAGTATACAGATTTAATACAATTCCAATCAAAATCCCAATGGCATTCCTCATAGAAATAGAAACAGAAATTATGAAATTCATCTGGAAAAATAAGAGATCAAGAATAGTTAAAGCAATTCTTAGCAGAAAGAGTGAAGCAGGTGGCATCACTATACCAGAAGTTAAACTATGCTACAGAGCAATAGTAACAAAAACAGCATGGTATTGGCACCAAAACAGACTGGTAGACCAATGGTACAGAATAGAGCACACAGAGACTAACCCACAAAATTACAATTATCTTATATTAGACAAAGTCGCCAAAAACATGCATCGGAGAAAAGATATCCTCTTCAAAAATTGGTGCTGGGAAAACTGGAAATTTGTATGCAATAAAATGAAAATAAACCCCTGTCTCTCACCATGCACAAAACTCAACTCAAAGTGGATCAGGGACCTAGGAATTAAACCAGAAACACTGTGCCTATTAGAAGAAAAAGTAGGCCCTAATCTCCATCATGTGGGATTAGGCATTGACTTCCTTAACAAGGCTCCTATAGCACAAGAATTAAAATCAAGAATCAATAAATGGGATGAACTCAAACTAAAAATTTTCTTCTCAGTAAAAGAAACAATCTGTGGGGCTGGGGTTGTGGCTCATTGGTAGAGTTCTCACCTAGTATGTGCAAGGCATTAGGTTCAATCCTCGGCACCACATAAAAATAAAGAAATAAAATAAAGGTATTCTGTGCAACTATTAAAAAAAAGAAAAAAGAAACAATATGTGAAGTGAATAGAGAGCCTACATCTTGGGAGCAAATTTTTACCCCTCACACATCAAACAGAGCACTAATCTCTAGGGCATATAAAGAACTCAAAAAGGTAAGCACCAAAAAACCAAATAACCCAATAGACAAATAGGCCAAGGACCTGAACAGACACTTCTCAGAAGAGGATGTACAATCAATCAACAAATATATGAAAAAAGTTTCATCAACTCTAGCAATTTAGAGAAATGCAAATCAAAACTACTCTTAGATATTATGTCACTCCAATCAGAATGGCAGCTATTATGAAAACAAACAACAATAAGTGTTGCAAGGATGTGGGGGAAAAGGTACAGTCATACACTGATGGTGGCACTGCAAATTGGTGCAGCCAATATGGAAAGCAGTATGGAAATTCCTTGGAAAACTGGGAATGGAACCACTATTTGACCTAGCTATCCTTCTCCTCAGTCTATACCCAAAGGACTTAAAAACAGCATACTACAGGGACACAGCAACATCAGTGTTTATAGCTAAACTGTAGAACCAACCTAGATGCCCTTCAGTAGATGAATGGATTTTTAAAATGTGGCATATATACACAATGAAATATTACTCAGCAATAAAAGAGAATAAAATCATGGCATTTGCAGGTAAATGGATGCAGTTGGAGAAGATAATGCTAAGTGAAGTTAAGCAATCCCAAAAAACAAATGGTGAATGTTTTCTCTGATATAAGGTGACTGACTCATAGTGGGGTAGGGAGAGGGAGCATGGGAGGAGTAGAAGAACTCTAGACAGGGCAGAGGGGTGGGAGGGGAAGGGAGGGGGCAGCGGGGTAACAATAATGGTAGAATGTGATGGACATCATTATCCAAAGTACATGTATGAAGATATGAATTGGTATGAACATACTTTATATACAAACAGATATATGAAAAATTGTGCTCCATATGTGTAATAAGAATTATAATACATCCTGCTATCATGTATTTTAAAAAAATCAATTTAAAATCAAATAAATTTAAAATAAAATAAAATAAAAAAGGTGAAAAAAAATGTCGAAGGGAGCCAGGAGCAGTGGCACATGCCTGTAATGCCCGCGGCTGGGAGGCTGAGACAGAAGAAACAGGAGTTCAAAGCCAGCCTAAGCAATGGCGAGGTGCTAAACAACTCAGTGAGACCCTGTTTCTAAATAAAAAAATACAAAATAGGGCTGGGGATGTGGCTTAGTGGTCAAGTGTCCCTAAGTTCAATCCCCAGTACCAAAAAGAGGGAGGAGGGAGGAGGGAGGAAGGGAGGGAGGGAGGGAGGGAGAGAGAGAGAGAGAAAGAAGAAAAAAGAAAATCGAAGGGAGATCTGTAAAATGACCAGGGGGAGGGAGCATGGAGAAAAGACAATACTGGGGAATGATACTGGCCACATTATATTGTTATATTGTGTGCATGTGCCTGTATGAATATGTAACAACAAATCCCATCATATATATAAAATCATAATGTACCAATAGAAAATATGGAAAATTTTTAAAGAAAAGATTTTCCCCTATATTTACTTCAAGTATCTTTACAGTTTCAGCTCTGATAATTGAGCCTTAAATCCATTTGAGTTGCTTTTTTATAAGGTGTGAGTTAAGGGCTCAATTTCATTTTTCTGCATCTGAATATCCATTTTTTCTAATACCATCTGTTGAAGAGAAATGTCCTTTTCCCATTGAATGTTATTGGCACCTTTGTCAAAGATTAATTAACAATACAGATATAGATTTACTTCTGGGCTCTCTTTTCTATTCTATTGGTCTATATACCTGTTGTATGTTAGTACCACACTGTTTTGGTTGCTAGAATTTTGCAGTATATTTGGAATTAGGTAGTGTAATGTCCAGATTTGTTCTTTCTAATCAAGATTGTTTTGGTTATTTGGAGTCTTTGGTAGTTCTACATAAATTTTAAGATTACTTCTTCCTTCTCTGTTAAAAATTTCATCAAAATTTTGATAGGGATTACATTGAATCCATAGATTGCTTTGGGTTGTGTGGCCATTTTGACAATATTAATTATTCCAGTTCATGTACATTGGATATCTTTCCATTTATTTGTTCTTCCTAAATTTATTTCATCAATGTTTTATGAATTTCTTTGTACAGATTTTTCAATTCCTTTGTTAAATTTGCTTAGGTTCTTCTTTTTTGAGACTATCTTAAATATGATCATTTTCTTAATTTCTTTTTTGGAGAGATTGTTGTTAGTGTATAGAAACACTTCTGATTTTTATATGTTTATTTTATATTTTACCACTTTACTCAATTAGTTTATTAGTTCTAAAACGTTTTTTATAGCATCTTTAGGCTTCTCCATAGGTCATGTCATCTGTAGAAACAATTTAACTTCTTTCTTTTTAATTTAGATTCCTTTTCTTTATCGTTCTTGTCTATTTGCTCTGGCTAGGACTTTTAGTACTATATTAAAGAGAAGTGGTGAAAATGGGCACTCAGCTTTGTTTCTAATCTTAGAGAAAAGTTTTCAACTTTTTACTATTGTGTATGGTGTTAGTAGTGTTTGGCCTTCATTATGGTGAGGTACATTACTTTTATATCTAATTTGTTGAGTTTTTATGATGAAATGATGTTGTATTTTATTAAATGCTTTCTCTTTATCAATTGAGATTATAATATAATTTTTATTCCATTTTTATATTTATGCAGTATATTATATATTTGTATATGTTGAATATCCTTATATTCCAAGGATAAATTCAACTTGATCATGGTGTATGATCGTTCTAATGTGGTATTTATTTCAATTTGAGGTGTGTGTGTGTGTGTGTGTGTGTGTGTGTGCTGGAATCAAACCCAGGCCCTTTATTTTTCTTATAAGAGACACAGTCTTATGTGAGGGAAGGGGAGGGGGGATAGTAGGGGATAGGAAAGGTAGCAGAATACAACAATTTCTAATAGGGCATTATGTAAAATTCTGGATGTGTAACCGATGTGATTCTGCAATCTGCATTTGGGGTAAAATTGGGAGTTCATAACCCACTTCAATCTAATGTATGAAATATGATATGTCAAGAGCTTTGTAATGTTGTGAACAACCAATAAAAAAAATGCATCATTCACAAACTTTTCATTTTAAACAGTTGTTTTAACTACTACATTTCTCTCAAAATTTCAACTAGACATTAATAAAGAGTCGACTTACAACCTAAAAAAAAAAAAAAAAAAAGAGAGAGAGAGAGAGAGACACAGTCTTACTGTGTTGCCCAGACTGGCCTCAAACTTGTGATACTCTTTCCTCAGGTTCTTGAGTAGCTGGGACTACAGACATGCACCACCATGGCTGACATAGTTTGCTAGTACCTTGCTGAGGGGCTTTACATCTATGTTCAGCACTTATCTTGGCTCATAGATTTCTTTCCTTGTAGTGTCCTTGTCTGGTTTTGGTATAAGGATAATGTTGTCATCATGAAGTGAGTTTGGAAGCATTTCCTCCTCTAAATTTTTTGGAAGAGTTTGAGAAGAATTGGTATTAGATATTCCTTAAATATTTGGTAAAGTTCACTCAGTAAAGCCACCGGTCCTTATATTTTCTTTGAAAGGATATTTCTTATTATTAATTCAGTTTCCTAACACATTTTTTGGATTGTTCAGATGTTATTTCTTCATGATTCAGTCTTGGCAGCCATCTTACATATCTTCTGTGCCTCAAGCAGCCTATATGTGTACTTGGGAAAGCCAATCATTTTTCTCCTCAAAGTAAAGGAATAAAAAAAAAAACGATTCACTTAGAAAAAAAACCATTCACCTTAAAATTTTACCTGAACCCAGTTAACTGGAGGACATAATGAGTCAATGTACCAATAATTAGGTCAAAAGTACACAGTAAGGGTTTAATTTCTTCTTTTGGGTACAAAATTCAATCATGATTTCTTATGAACTCACAGCAAATAGGAACTCATTATACATGGCAATCACAATACATCCCATTATATTTTCTGTATATTGTAAATATTTCAAAATGTTTCATGTGCTCTTCATTATTGATCATCATAAGCCTGTGTCACAAGTAAAGGAGTCACATTCTCTGACCACTGTTTGCCACTGGTAACACAACAAATGTTACCCTGGCAACACAACAAATTAGGGTCAAAAATGGGATCATACATTTTGTTCAAATATTTCTTGCTGTCTCTGATATGGAAGTTTCTCACATGTCTAAGATATGAGGAAGTTGACATCTAAGAACAACCATATTTTTAAGAAGATAATAAAGAAATGGCTTGTTTCTTACTATCACAATTTATGCAGTCATTCTATAATTTACATTGAATATGAGAATAAATGCTTCAACTTGGTTTTCACAGTTGGAAGATTACAAAAGCTAGTGGACAATAACAAGTTCTCCTTAAAAGATCAAATGGGATAACTCCAGCAACTTTTGATAGTCCCTCTAGTTCTTTTAAAAGAAATAGGCTCTATCCAGATAGAGGTATCAACTTTGCTAATACTTTCTCCATAAGACATGATTCTGGGATTTCTTATATTTTCTAGCCACAAATTACAAATTTCAAAAAAACAAGGATGTTCACAATGATAAGAAATATATATATGCTTATGTACTTACTTACCTCTATTTCAAAATATCAAATGTTTAAAAATATGCAACTGTGGAACCAACCTAGATGCCCTTCAGTAGATGAATGGATTAAAATGGATTAAAATATATATATATTTTAATAATATTAAAATATATATATATATATACACACACACACACAATGGAATATTACTCAGCAATAAAAGAGAATAAAATCATGGCACTTGCAGGTAAATGGATGCAGTTAGAGAAGATACTACTAAGTGAAGTTAGCCAATCCAAAGAAACAAATGGCGAATGTTTTCTCTGATATAATGTGACTGACTCACAGTGGGGTAGGGAGGGGGAGCATGGGAGGAATAGAAGAACTCTAGATAGGGCAGAGGGGTGAGAGGGGAAGGGAGAGGGCAGGGTGTTAGTAATGATGGTGGAATGTAATGGACGTTATTATCCAAAGTACATGTATGAAGACATAAATTGGTGTGAACATACTTTATATACAACCAGTAACATGAAAAATTGTGTTCTATATGTGTAATAAGAACTGAGATGCATTCCGCTGTCATGTATTTAAAAAATAAAAGCAATTTAAAAAAAGAAAATACGCAACTGTCAAAGTAGTCTTCATTATCTTACTAAAGTAGGTTTAGTTTAAGTAGGTATAAGTAGGTTTAAGCATCCTATCATTTCACTCTACCCCCACCATGCCTTTTTTTTCTTTTCTTTTTTTCTTTCTTTTTTTTTTTTTTTTTTTGGTATTTGGCTTGAACCCAGGGACAGTTTACCATTGAGATGGTAAACATCCAGTCCTTTTTGTCTACTTATTTTAGGGTAGGTTCTAATTTTCTGAGGATCTTCCTAAGTTCCTGAGACTTGTCCCTGGACTCTGTCCTTCTTAGCTGCCATGAGTTGAGAAGCCTTCCTCTATCACTCCTTTCTGCCATGAAGTTTTGCCTCACCTCAGGCCCACAACAATGGTGTTGGATGACCACGGAGTGAACCTCGGCAACAATATACCCAAAGTAAACTTTTCCTCTTCTAAGTTGTTCTTGTCAGGTATTTTGGCCACAGCAATGAAATGCTGGCTAACACACCTGATGTGGGTGATATAATATGTAACCTGGACTTTCTAAGCTGAACTAGGGACCTTTAGCATCCCCTGGCTGACTCAGCCTCATTCTGGCTTCCACTGTCTGCAGATTCATATGCAGCATTACTGTATCTGACAGTCCAACTCAGCCTCAGCTGCAGGCTTATCTTGTGGAAGTCCCCTACTACTCAACACACAGTCAAGGATAAGGGAGACAAAGTGCATCCTGAGCAGCCTCAGCATCTCCTCTGACGATTCATGTTGTACTACATCATTTGCTCTGATGATGATGTAACCCAAGGACTCCATCCTGAATGTCACCCTCAGTTTATATTATGAAGCACTACATTCCCCAAGCCTTAGCCTCACCAGAATAAATAAAGACATACATAGGGCTTGGGAGGCAGGTGAATTGGTGGAATGCTTGCCTAGCATATGTAAGGCCCTGGGTTCAATACCCTGCACTGCAAAAATAGTAAAATAAAATAAATAGAGGGCTGAAGGATTTGCCCTTTATTGTCTGTCCTCACTCCCACCATCCCTCTGGCCTTGACTGGAAATGGAGCAGGCCTTTCTTTTGTTTGTCCTTGTCAATTTCTCTACTTGTAAATAGCTAAGCCTCAAGGCCTGGCTGTCCTGGGCTTCTCTATGAACTAAATTGTGAGTTACATTGGGCTTCCTCTGACAGATAATGACATTTATATAGCTGATTCTTTGATCAAGGAAGACTAATTTGACCAATTAGGATATATAGTGGGCATTTTCCATCATTAAACATAACTCTAAATGCAAAAATGTTTTGATAAAATGTTTTCAAAGTGTATAAGATTCAAAGATTGCATCAACATATTATACTAACAAAGGTGTAGGAAAATTAAAAATATTGTAATGATTCCCAAGTCTTTCTAAGTATATCATATTAAGAAAATATTTCTAAAAATCCTAAAAAGCAAAGATAGCCCAATAGCAATTGGCATACTTAGCTCCTAGTTCTTGATTTATAAAGATTATTCTTGGGGCTGAGGCTGTGGCTCCGTGGTAGAGCACTTGCTTAGCATGTGTGAGGCACTGGGTTTGATTCTCAGCACCAAATATAAGTAAATGAATAAAATAAAGATCTATACATCTAAAAAAAAGATTATTCTCTACTAAAAGAAATCAGAGATCCATAGAGAAGTGATTAATATAAGGACCACTGAGGAAAATGTAAGACAAGCCTGTAGCATCTTGTGATGCCAGAAGATAGAAAAATATTTTTTAAAGGATAAAGTCTAATTGAATGAATATAGGAGCCAATCTGAAGGATAACCTACTGGAACAATTTGAGCAACCAAAATAAATAAAAATAGTATTGAATGTAATCTATATAATAAAATAAATCAGTATGAAGTCTATCCTGATATGAATTTTAACTCAGAATAAACTTAATAGTCATAAAACCACACTAACATTTAGGTAGGTAAAATAAAGCAGAAAAGGTAATTTTTCATACAAAAGAATTTCAACTAATAAATTTACAAAGAAAGAAAAAGGGATCACCATTAGATAAACATCGTAGTAATATTTGTCAAAGACAGCATCCATCAATGAATGCTAAATTTAGTGGGCCAAATTTGTTGAGTAGGAGATCTGCATAATCTCAAATTATCTCCCCATAAAATATGTATTCATTATAAAGGAAAAAAATAGCTGTTTACATTGGAGAAAACTGACAGACACCAACTTTATCAAAGTTATGACCAGAAATGAGAATTACAACATCCAAAATACTTGATACAATAAGTAACACACAGTATAGTTTTTGTGGTTTTCTTTTCAAAGATACGTAACTTCATTCTAATCATGAAAAACATCATACAATCCAAAACCAAGAGATATTTAACAAAATAAAAGCCCAGTACTCCTTGAAAGTGTCAAGATAATGAAATATCACAGATTGGATGAATAAGAAGATAAAACTACTAAGGGCACAAGATGCTGAAAAAGAAAAAGAATGTAAGTGGAATGACTGCAGAAAGATTCTTTTGTTATCATTTGACTGGTCAGTCAGTTGATTTTCTTAGTTGTTTGTCTACCATAGCTACATTGCCTATCTAAAACTGTCAGAAAGATGTCTTTTGCAAGCTCCAGAAGCCACTCCAAGTATGTAAGCATCCTTGATGGTAACAGGGGCTGGGGGGTGGGGGTGGGAAATAGAGCTCTGTGGGTGATCACCTGAAAGATAAGCCTATAGGTTTATTTGTCTTCCCTCCCTCCCTCCCTCCCTCCCTTCCTTCCTTCCTTCCTTCCTTCCTTCCTTCCTTCCTTCCTTCCTTCCTTCCTTCTTTTCTTCCTTGCTTTCTTTCTTTTTATTTTTTGCCATGGACCAAAATTTACACAGCCTAAGCAAACAAATCATCCACTCAGCTTCAAGATTACTATGGATACAGAGATATGTTGGACACCTATTGGACGGAACCAAACAAGCTTGACACACTGAGGAATATTTACCACTACACAGTTCAGCAGGGCTAATCAGGTCTGAGGAACTCCAGAAGACACTCCAAGTATGTAAGGGATAGCAAGGTGGGGTAAAAGTGACTTGGGGCATGGTTGGAAGTCTCAGACAGGTTCCTATGTCTATCTTCTCCACTCCTGACACCCCTCCGTATCCCAGGGGGATATCTATTTTCGGGTTTTTTTTTAAGAGAGAGAGAGAGAGAGAGAGAGAGAATTTTTTAATATTTATTTTTCAGTTTTCAGAGGACACAACATCTTTATTTTATTTTTATGTGGTGATGAGGATCGAACCCAGTTCCCCGCTCATACCAGGAGAGCACATTACTGCTTGAGCCACATCCTCAGCCCCTATTTTCAGTTTTAAAGTCTCTTTCTTTGTATATTTCTAGCTAAACCTCCCTGTATATAACTAATTTTTCTCCTTTTACTACTCTAAAAAGTCTCCAACCTTCTTTTTAGCTTAGTGCGTAAAAGTAAGAGATTGTTTTTGCTGTCTGCCTTCTCTGAGGCAATGACCACAGAACATGTTTTTTACCTTGGATGAGAGGAAAGGAAAATATAAAACTGGTTAATAATCTCAAAATGTAATTTTAGCCCATCTCTTGCACAAAGTAGGTATTTAAACCAAATTACTTTCCTAACAAATGTTGCTATATTCAAACCCCAAACCACTCCTTTCCTCTTCAGACCTATAAAGATCTTTCAAATTATAGCTGGTTTCATAATGGTATGGATTACAGAAATTTAAACCATAATCCTCAGGTCAGAAATTACAGTCTTGATGCAACACTGATTTTCTGGGCATTAGAATCTCTGTGCTTCAGTGGTCTCATTCATTAAAAGAGAAGGCATGAAAAAACCATCTTGTATTCCTGAATTGGAAGACTTAACATTGTTAAGATATAAATACTATGCAAAGTAATCTATAGATTCAATGCAATCCCTATCAAAATCTCAATGACATTTTTCAGTAATAGAAAAATCCATCCCAAATTTTTGCCTTTTCAAGTGACCCCAAATAGCCAAAATGATCTTCAAAAAAGAAAGACAAAATTAGAGGTCTCATTTTTCCTGATTTCAAAACTCACTACAGAACTACAGTAATCAAAACCATATGATACTGGCCCACAGACATATAAAACCAGGGAATAAATAGACAACAAAGCTCAGAAGTAAAATATTACAAATTTGGTCAAATGATCTTCTATAAAAGTGACAAGGTCATCTGTTATGGTTTAAATCTGAAATGTCCCCCAAAAGGTCACATGCTAAAGGCTCGGTTCCCTAGGTAACAGTATTCAGAGATGGGGCCTTTGGGAGCTGATTATATCGTAAAGGCTCTAAACTCATCAATGGATTAGTTCATTGATGAATTCATAGCTTAATGGGTTATTGGGAGAAACCTTAGCATTTAGTGGAGACTAGCTAGAGGAAGTTGGTCACTAGGAGCATGCCTCTAAAGGGTATATTTTGTCCGTGGCCCTTTCCTCTCTCACGGTGGTCTTCCTGGCTGCTGCAATATAGGCATATTTGCTCTACTTCATGCTTCCCACCATGATGTTCTGCCTCACCCCCAGTCCCAGAAACAACAAAGCCAAGTGACCATGGACCCAAAACCCTAAAACCATGACCCAAAATAAATCACACCATTCAATGGAGAAAGTCAGTCTTTTCAACAAACAATGCTGGAAAACTGGATAGTCAGATGCAAAAGAATGAAATTGTATTCATACTTAATATGTAAAACAAATAACTCATAGTGGACAAAAGACCTAAATGTAAGATCTAAAACCATAAAATTCTTAGAAAAGAAACAGGGAAAATGCCTCATGACATAGGAATTGGCAATTATTTCCTGGATATCACACCAAAGCAAATACAGGGCTATGGTTTGAATATGGTCTGTCCCCATTAAAACTCATGTTGGGGCTTGGTCCCCAATGTAATAACATAGAGAGGTAGTGGGGCCTTTAACACATCATTAGGTCTCTAACAGACATTAAGGCTGGTCTTGTAGGAGTGCATTTTTGCTCTAATCTAGTGTATTTGTTTCCACAAACCAGGTTGTTATAAAATGAGTTTGCCTCTCGTGTTTTCTCTCTTCCAGGAGTGCCCACTTGCTCTGCTGTTTTTTCC
This sequence comes from Spermophilus citellus, assembly GCF_964194105.1. NCBI lineage: Eukaryota > Metazoa > Chordata > Mammalia > Rodentia > Sciuridae > Spermophilus > Spermophilus citellus. Next base: position 147,147,670 of record NC_138185.1, read on the forward strand.
ACCAGGAGGTGCGACAACATGTGGTCCTCACCAGAAGCCAAGCTGATGCTGGTGCCACGCTCTCAGACTTTCAACCTCCATCATCATAAGCCAAAATAAACTCTTTTTCCTTATCAATTTCACAGTCTTGGGTATTCTATTGTAGTAACACAAAACAGATTAAGGCATCAAACCAAGAAGACGACAAATCAGACTTCATCAACATTCAAAACTTTTGTGTACCAGAGGACAATATCAACAAAGCATAAAGATAACTCACAAAAGGAGAGAACATATTTGAAAATCACATATTCATAAGGGACTAATATCCAAAATATGTAATGAACTTCTAAGTTCAAAAACAAAAACAAAAACAAAACAAAAATTCCCAAAACCCTAATATAAAAACGGGCAAAGAACTTGAGCAGGCATTTCTCCAAAGATATACAAATGGCCAGTAAGAATTAGGGAAATATTAATCAAAACCACATCACACGGGGCTGGGGATGTGGCTCAAGCGGTAGCACGCTCGCCTGGCATGCGTGCGGCCCAGGTTCGATCCTCAGCACCACATACCAACAAAGATGTTGTGTCCGCTGAGAACTAAAAAATAAATATTTTAAAAAAATTCTCTCTCTCTCTCTCTCTCTCTCCTCTCTCACTCTCTCTTTAAAAAAAAAAAAAAAAAAAACCACATCACACATTTTGAGATGACTGTTTAAAACAAACAAAGAAAAACCATCACAGAAAATAACAAATGTTGGGACACTGGAACTCTCAGGGATTTCTTTATTTTTACTGGGGATTGAACTCAGGGGCACTCAGGGACACCACGGAGCCACACCCCCAACCATATTTTGTGTTTTTATTTACAGACAGGATCTTACTGAGTTACTTAGCACATCGCCATTGCTGAGGCTGGCTTTGAACTTTGATCCTCCTGCCTCAGCCTCCCAAGCTGCTGGGATTACAGGCATGCACCACTGCATCCGGCACTCTCCTGCATTTCTGATGTGAATGTAAAATCTCGTAACCGTTGTGGAAAACAATATAGTAGTTCTTCAAAAAATTAAACACAGAGGAAGAAAGAGCTGCATGAACCAAAAAATCAACAACTCTTCTCAGATTGTGAGAGAAGTAAGAGTACAAGGAAAAGTGCTGCCCCACAACTGGAGAGAAGGATGGGGGATGCAGCAAATCACAATATACCAAAGCAGGAAATTCCTCAGGACCCAGAGCTGGAGTTGAAAAACTTGAACTGAAATTAACAAATTGCTAGAGAAGTGCAGACAAGTCTGAGAGTTCAAAACTCTAGTTAAAACCCCAGTTATAGGGTGGGCCTCACAAATTTGTGAATTTTACCTCCAGAGCTCAAACAGATTCTCACAAAAATTATCAGCAAAAAATCCCTTGTGTTTCCAGCAGGGGAGGGGAAAGGAAACCATTTGAAATCTGCCACTTTGTTCTTCTTAACAAGGTCTGAATCAACTCCTCTCTACACAGACTGCCCCACCTGAGCAGGGAGAAAAAAATAAGGAACATTTCTGAGTTTACAAGTCAGAGGCATAAACTCACTAAAGCACTGAGACCTAAAATAGGACTATATAACACTCACCTTCCCCCAACTTTACTACCACACTACTCAAGGCCTATTTACAGTAGGTCCTTTTACCTAGTAAAACATGCCCAGCTATCAAGAAAGAATTTCAGGGCATACTAAAAGGGAAAAAAAAATGACGAGTTTAAAAGAGACTGAGTAAGCATCAGAACCAGATATGGCAGGCATGTTAGAATTATCAGATGGGGAAATTAAAATAACTCTGATTAACAAGCAAAGGGCTCTAATGTATAATGTACACATGGAGCAAGAACAGGTGGGAACTGTAAGCAGAGAGAGGAAAATCTAAAAAAACAAAAGGACAAAAGGAATTCTAAAATTAAAAGTATTGTATCAGAAATGAAGAGTGCCTATGACGAGCTCATTATCGATTAGAGACTACCGAGGAAACAATCTCTGAGCTTAAGGATATCTCAATAGAACCCTCGGAATTGAAAAACAAAAGTAACAAAAACTGGAACAAAACACCAGAACAGAATATCCAAGAAATTTGGAACAACTACAAAACACATAACTGCATGAAACAGAAATGCCAGAAAGACAAGAGTAGAAGGAAAAAAAGAAGGAACTGAAACAATGAAGACTTCCCCAAGTAAATGTCAGACACCAAACCACAGATCTGGAACCCCAAGAAGGATAAATGTCCGTGAAAACTATACATAGGTGTATCATTTTGAAATTATGAAAATTAAAGATTTTTTAAAAATCCTGAAAGAAGTCAGAAGAAAAATCACTACACCCATATAGGAGCAAAGATAAGAATTAGAACTGAAGTCACCTCAGAAACCATGCAAACAAAAAGAGAGTGGAGTAAAACACTTAAAGTATTGAGGGGAAGTGGGAGGATAACAACAATGGAGAATTCTTTACTCTGCAAAATTATTCTTCAAAAGTGAAGCAGAGGGCTGGTGTATAGCTCAGTGGTAGAGCACTTGGCTAGCATGTGTGAGGCCCTAGGTTCAATCCCTAGCAATAGCAAGGAAAATGAAGAAAAAAGAAAAAGAAATGTGAAGGAGAGCTAGCATGGTGGCACACATCTGTAATCCCAGCTACTCAGGAGGCTGAGACAGGAGGATCACAAGTTCAAGGGTGGGCTAATGCAACTCAGTGAGACCTTGTCTCAAAATTAAAAATAAAAGGGCTGGGGAGGGCGGTGTTGCTCAGTGGGTAGAGACACTGTTCAGAGAGAACAAGGTTCTGGGTTTATTCCTCAGTTTCAAGGGGAAAAAAAGGAAGAGAGAAAAGGAAAAAGAAAATCCAACTGGGCACAGTAGCACATACCTGTAGTTTCAAGTTAGGATTTTGGGCTAGGAGTCCAAGACACACCTGGACAACATAGCAAGATACTGTTTAAAAAACTTTTTTTTTTTTTTTTTTAAGTGAAGGAGATATAAAGACCTTCCTAGACAAACAAAAATGGAGGAACACTTTTGCCATTGACTTGACTTCTGTGAAATATTAAAATAAGTTATGTAGAGAGAAGGAAAAATAGCACAGGTCAGAAACTGAGGTCTACATAAAGAAAAACATCAAAAAATAGGAATAAGTAAAAGTAAAATAAAATTTTTACATATTCTTAATTGATCTAATGGCTAACAGCTTGTTCAAAATAGTAGTATAAACTGTGCATTCACACACACACATTTTTGTATGCTACATATAAGGGAAATGAATGACAGCAATGATGCATGGAATATGAGAGGAGTAGGATTACTTTGTTATAAGATAGTCACATTATCTGTAGGGCAGAATAATGTTAATTGAAAGTGTCTGGATGAGTGTAAAGCCATATTGCAAACTCTGACAATCACCATAAAAATAAGAAAAATTGATATGGTAAAGAAAACAGAACCACACACAAAAAAAGCTCAATTAAAAAAAGAATGAAAAGCAAGTATAGGAAAGTAAGAACAAGGACGGCAAACAGAAAAGAGTAACAAATATGAAAAATATTAATTCAACTAAATCAATAATCATTTTTGGATGTCAAAGGTCTAAATGCACCAATTAATGTACCTGCATATGGAGGAGTTTCCTGAATGGGTAAATGTTTCATGCTCACTCATAGGGAAATGCAATATTGTAAAGATACATATTTTTCCCTATTTAATCTACTGATTCAATGCCATCACAATCAAAATTCCAGAAAGTTATTTTGCAGATATTGAAAAACTAATTTCAAAGTTTATATAGGGAAGAAAATGCCCTCCCTTCCTCAGCCTCCAAGGTTAGTTGGAATTACAGTCATGTACCACTGCAGCTGGTTCATTTTGCTTTATTAATGTGAGAACCAGCAGAGAAGATAAATGCTCTTGAGGAGAGGAAAAATAAATACAGTTCATAAAAGGGATACCTTTAAAAATAACTAGACTTAGTACAATATGATTGTCTCTAAAGGATTTTAAAACTTCTCAATGATGATATAAAGTCATAAAACCTTATTTGATTCCACATTTAATATCTAACCTTAGAAGGTTGTAATCTATCCATGCCTCCATCCATTGTGATTATCAGTCAAGTATACAGTGCTAGATGGAAATTCAGAATGACTAATGAGAGTCAATTAATTACTGAAAGGTAGATCTTTTTATTTTACTAGCATTATTAGAAAATACACTAGAATGATGTTTTTTAAATTAATGAATTGTAATTTTGTTTCTTCCCAAATTGGAGATGAATTGTAATTTTGTTTCTTCCCAAATTGGAGATGATTTTTTTCATCTTCCTTCAGATGTAGTATGCTGCTCCGTATTTTATTTTAACTTAGAATTTTGAGAATGGCAGCGGTGTTCTGACTGAGACTATGAGGGGTGGCTAACCATTCCAAGGCATAATAAGCTTCCGCTTTGACCCTACTTGAACACATGTTCATCCATTTATTCACCATGAATTTATTTAGTGTTTATACATGCCAGTTACTTTGCCAGCCAATGGGCTCACAAAGTGAAATATGGGTGCTTGGCTTATAACTAAATGCTAAAATCATAGTTCAGATTCAGGTATACAGAGTTAACTGGTGTGGCAGTATTTGGAAGGGTACCAGTTACATGAGAATAATTGCTCAAGAGAAAAGATTTGAAATGTAAATATGAAGAAGATATTGTATGAGAGATATTGAAAGACAGAAAAAGAAGCAATACTGTTTGGTTCTCAAGGGATAAGGGGTAACAGAACAATCAAGGTGTTATCTTTCCCTTTTCCAAAAGAAAGTCACATACCTCAAAGGATTCCACTTAATTCATTTGGTGTTGAGAGCCACAGCTGAAGGGGCCCCAGGAAACTTCCAGCTGCCAGCAAACTTCCAGCTGGCGGCTGATTGGCTCACAGCGGCCCCAGCAACATCTAGCTGATTGGCTCCTCTGCAGTGATGCTCATTGGGCTATTTCCCTGCCCTTTCAGACCACGGAGCTGCTCATTGGGGGACTTCTTTGGCTCCGCCCACATGACCCAGCCAATCGGCCTCAAGAGCAGAAGGATTGTGGGAGTGGGAGAGGCTTGTGGGAAGCTGGTGGTGGCAGTTGGGCTCTGAGGTTTTTTCCTGAGGAGATGTTTTGTTTGGCCTGTGTGGTTCTAAAAATAAAGTTCGTTTCTTTTGACAAGTGGCTCCTGAATTGTGCCCAGCCAGACTGCGGCATTTGGTGGCTCACACAGGGAGCGACTGAGGGTAAGTAAACTGCTTGCCCCTGAGGGCAGGGTGAGAGGATGGGTAGCCATTTTAAGATTCCTCTTTTGTTTTGCTTCATTTTTGTTTTAAGTTGCCTGTCCCTGAAGATGAGTGAGACGGAAGAAAAACCGCTCACATCTGAGGAAAAACTACGTCTGAGGAACAGATGGGGAGAAAGGACGGATGCACATGTCAGGAGGATAGAAAGAATATAATGATTTTGTGTTGTTCCATTTTTATTTCATTCTGTCTCGGTTTTGTTTGGCGTCATCTTGTTGGGTTGTACTATAGTAGAAATACGGGATCAGAAATTAGTAAAAAACAAACCGAAAGAGTGTTAAGTAAATTGTTAGAGGAAGGAGGCATCCCAGTAAAATCAAGAGCAGTCAGGGTATACGTTGATACCATACAAAAATGTAGCCCATGGCTTTTTAAGGAGGAGTTGTTAAATATATCACAATGGAACCATCATGGTGAAGATTTAAAAAGAATAGAAAAGAACAACCCAGGGACTCTGCCAGTTGGCACATTGCCATTGTGGACGTTCGTATCTGGTTTGCTTAGTCCAAAGCCTTCAATTCAGACAAAGGTAGAGGAAGGAAAAGACATGTTGATTCAAGTAAAAGAGAAGGTCTCTCAAGTTAGTCAGAAAGAGTAAAAGATTCAAGTAAACGAGAAGGTCTTTCGAGCTAGTCAGACAGAGGAAGGAAGTTTAGAGCAGAAAAAGCCATCAGGGGAAAAGTTACAACACGAGACTGCTACTAACACCTTTCTATCAGAGGGTGTAAGTGTCCAACCAACAGCACCACCTCTACAGGAGACTGCTACTAACACCATTCTATCACCAGAGGGCATAAGTGTCCAATCAACAGCACCACCTCCATATGCTGGGAGGCTCCCAACCCCCGAAGTTGATAGTTGGGATCCTGAGACAGGATCTCAAGTATTAACATGCCCTGTATTTGAGGTAGGAGGGCAGCGAATTCACCATGCTTTAAATTTAAAAACAGTGAAGCAGCTAAAAGAGGCTGTAACAACCTATGGTCTTCAAGCACCCTTCACTGTAAGCTTGGTCGAATCCATTAACAACTTGAACATGATGCCAGCAGATTGGGCTAATATGTGTAAAGCTGTGCTAAATGGAGGTCAATACCTGTTATGGAAGGTGGCCAATGAGGAATTTTGCAAGGAGATGGCTAGGCGAAATGCAGCAGCTGGTTATCCTCAGAGAAATCTAGATATGTTGTTAAGAAAGGGACCTTATGAGGATCAGCAGCAACAAATTGCATATGATCCTGGCATATACTCACAAATTGCTATAGAGGCAATTAGGGCATGGAAGACTTTACAAGGACATGGACGTTTACAAGGTCAATTATCTAAGGTAATACAAGGAGCTAATGAACCTTACGCTGAATTTGTAGATAAGCTTATTCAAACAGCTACCAGAGTTTTTAGGAATGCAGAGCAAGCAATGCCATTAATAAAACAACTGGCTTATGACCAAGCCAATTGTTGGTGCAGAGATATCATTAGACCATGGAAATATGAAGATTTAAACACATATATTAAATTATGTAGAGACATTAATGAACAAGAGCAAGTCGTGGCAGCTGCAGTAAAACAGGCTTTAGATGCCAGAGACATTAATGAACAAGGGCAAATTGTGGCAGCTGAAGTAAAACAGGCTTTAGATGCCAGGACAAGAACATGCTACAATTGTGAACAAACAGGACATTTTAAAAGGAATTTCCCCATAGGAGGGTTTAACACAACTAGGTATCAAAGGAGTAGAATACCGGATATTTGCCCACGATGCCATAGAGGGAGACATTGGGCTAATGAACGCCATTCTCAAACCACCATAGAGGGTACTCCATTATCAAAAAATGAACAAGGACCAGGAGTTTATCCACTATATCGTGGAGAAAGGCATCAGGCTCCATTGCCAAAAAATGGACAGGGGGCCCAATGCTCCGGGGCCCAAGACCACAAATATACGGAGCACTGGAGGAACCCAGCAACCCCATCAGGGTAGTGCCCAGGACACATTGTCCATCAGATCCCTCATCAGACAAACCAGAGGGAGTGCAGGGTTGGACATCTGCGCCTTTGCCAGAGCAGTACTAACTCCAGAGATGGGAGTTCAAATCATTCCCACAGGGGTAAAAGGACCTCTTCCCAAAGGAACAGTAGGCTTATTATTGGGATGCAGCTCTTCTACTCTAAAAGGACTTATGATAAGTCCTGGGGTAATTGATCCCGATTATGAAGGTGAAATAAAAATTATAGCCAGTTCGCCAAAGGGTATATCAGTAATTTCACCAGGAGATAGAATAGCACAGTTACTAATAATACCAAGCCCACATGATAAATTTTCCAGTCGTGCTGTAGAAAGAGGTTCCAAGGGATTAGGCTCCACAGGTGTAGATTGGGCTATGCTTTCTTTAAATTTAGATTCTCGCCCCATGTTAAAACTAAATATTCAAGGACATGAATTTAATGGGCTACTGGATACAGGTGCAGACCTTAGCATCATCTCTCATCAAGGATGGCCAAAACATTGGCCATTACAACAAGCCACTCAAATGCTTCGAGGCCTAGGAGTGGCAACTAATCCCCATAGAAGTGCAATAGTATTAGATTGGAAGGATCCTGAAGGATGTGAAGGAACTATACAGCCATATGTATTGGATCATCTTCCCGTAAATTTATGGGGACGAGATGTCCTAGATCAATTAGGTTTGACATTAACAAATAACATCAATCAAAATGCACCCACTATTATGGCTAGACAAGGTTTTAGGAAAGGAAAAAGATTAGAAAAACAAGAACAATACAAATAGATCAAGGAACAGCAGACATGGGTTGGATTTTCAGAAAGGGCCACTGAGACAATAAAAATTACTTGGAAATCAGAAAGACCAGTATGGGTTCCTCAGTGGCCCCTGACTAAAGAAAAGATACAAGCAGCCCATGATCTGGTCAAACAACAATTAGTGGAAGGACATATACAACCTTCTGTATCTCCCCATAATACTCCCATTTTTGTCATCAAAAAGAAATCTGGTAAATGGAGATTATTGCAAGATTTAAGAGCCATTAATAATGAGATGGTTATTATGGGACCTGCTCAATCGGGGATTCCTCAATTGTCTGCTTTGCCAAAAACTTGGTATGTTTTAGTTATAGATATTAAAGATTGTTTTTTTCAATTCCAATTCATCCTGAGGATAGTCCACGTTTTGCATTTACTATCCCTCCACTGAATCATGAAGGTCCTGATCAGAGATATGAATGGAAAGTACTCCCTCAAGGGATGGCTAACAGCCCAACTATGTGTCAAATTTATGTTAACAAAGTAATCCAGCCACTTAGAAATCAAAATCCTGAACTACAAATATTTCACTATATGGATGATGTATTATTAGCACACAAGGCTAAAAACACATTGCTAGAATGTTATGCCACACTTACAAATTTATTAAAAAAATATAATCTAGAGATAGCAATAGATAAAGTACAATTAAATTTTCCAATTAATTATTTAGGAGTTCTATTATCCTCAACCATGGTCACCATCCACCAAAAATTCAAATACGAGTAGATCAACTCAAATCACTTAACGACTTTCAAAAGTTATTAGGAGACATAAATTGGATAAGGCCTTATCTAGGCATACCAACAGGAGAGTTGGGTCCTTTATTTGATATTCTAAAAGGTCCATCAGATCCAAATTCACCTCGAATGTTAACTCCTAAAGCTAGAAAGGCATTAAAAATCATTGGAACATATATGGAAAATATGCATTTGGATAGAATTGATATAAGTTTGCCTTTACTATTTATTGTACTACCAACAAAAAATATTCCTACAGGAGTATTTTGGCAAGAAGGTCCTTTATTGTGGATACATTTATCTTATTCTCCTAACGCTATTCTTACTAGGTATCCTGAGGCTGTAGGACAATTAATACTCAAAGGAATAAAAGCAGCAAAGGGAGTGTTTGGAATTTCTCCCAATAAAATTATTACTCCATATACTATGAATCAAATTGATGAATTAGCTAATGAGTTAAATACTTGGGCAATGATCATGTGCAAATCTAATGTTTCATTTGATAACCACTTACCATCTAATCCTTTATTGTCTTTTTGGTCATCGCATTCTGTAATTTTTCCAAAAATGACAAGAAAAACACCTATCATGAATGCTCCAAATATATTCACTGATGGGTCAAATAATGGTACAGCAGCAATAGTTACCCCTGATCAAACTTTTACATTTTTAGTACCCAAACAATCAGCTCAAAAGATAGAGCTTAATGCAGTATTACAAGCTTTTGTGATGTTTAAAGATTCTGTATTTAATTTATTTTCCAATAGTCAGTATATAGTTAATGCTATAGTATCCCTTGAAGATGCTGGTAGGATTTCCCCTTCCTCTACTGTTTTCTCTTTGTTTTCCACTATACAAAGTCTAATCTGGGACAGAAAAGATCCATTCTTTATAGGACATATCAGGGCACATACAGGATTGCCTGGAGCCCTTAGTTTGGGCAATGATTTAGCAGATAAAACTACACATGACATACATATTTTCTCTACACTAGAAGAAGCTATAAATTTTCATAAAAGGATCCATGTCAAATCTAATACTTTACAAAAGCATTTTAAAATAACTAAGGAACAAGCTAGACAAATAATAAAACAATGTCAAAATTGTGTGACATTTTTACCCAAGTTAATCTTGGAATCAATCCTAGAGGATTGATACCTAACCATATTTGGCAGATGGACATCAAACACTTGCCAGAATTTGGAAAATTAAAATATTTGAATGTTACAGTTGATACTTCTTCTGGATTTTTGATGGGCTCCCTTCATGCTGGAGAAAAAACTAAAGATGTTATAGCTCATTGCTTATAAAATTTTGCCAATGTGGGCGTTCCAAAACAGTTAAAAACAGATAATGCCCCTGGTTATACTTCTACCACTTTTAAACAATTTTGCTCATCATTTGGCATTACTCATATAACAGGAATCCCATACAATCCACAGGGACAAGGCATAGTTGAAAGAGCTCATCAAACTATTAAAATGTACTTATTAAAGCAAAAAGACGGAATTGGGAAGGGGTGTACATTCCCCAAAGATAAACTTAAAATAACCATTTTTACTCTAAACTTTTTAAATTTGGATTCATCAGGACTTCGTGCTGCGGAAAGGCATATGTGTCCAAAAAATGTACATAAGCCCAAGGTACTTTGGAAAGATATTCTAACAGGACAATGGAAAGGTCCTGACCCAGTAATTGTCTGGAGTCGGGGGTCTTTTGTGTGTTTCCACAGGAAGAACAGCAGCCGATTTGGATTCCAGAGAGATTAACAAAGGTCCTGACCCAGTGATTGTCTGGAGTCGGGGGCCTGTTTGTGTGTTTCCACAGGGAGAACAGCAGCCGATTTGGATTCCAGAGAGATTAACTAAAGCAATTTCTACAGACCAAAATGAAGATGACTTGGCTCAAATCCATAACAGCTGATATCCAAAACTCCAGTTTGGCTATTCTTACATCTGCAACAGAATCAGGATGCTTTTTTCAATATCTATTTTATTATTGCCCTTTCCCATATCATGAAGTTCTATTTTGTTTTTTGAGCTCATACAGACCTAGGTTAATGTTTTGCTGATCAGTTCTATTTTTTGACTATAGAGTTTTTAAACATTGCAATGGAGATTTCACCTGTAAAAAGTTATAAGGCCTTTACTATTATGTTATGTTTTTATGTATTATATTATGTGTGCACACTTGTATTTTGTGTTATATGTTTGAATATACGTATGTCCATATATCATATATGATGAAGGCTCATGAAAAAATGGATCCAAATATTTTTTTTTATTCATGTGATTTAAATGCTTTAATTTAAATTGGGTAAACAACTGTTGAGGATTGTTTTAATATGTGAACAAAAAAGGAGGTTAACAGATCTGTTTGTTTACTTTCACATTTCCTTTTCATTATATTTAATAATTCTCTTCAATATAATGTAAATTGTTAAGAAAACTGTTTTCTTTTAGTGCCTTCTGGAATGTTACACAATTTTTTCTTTAGCCATTATTGCCAGAATTCCTATCTTCATCCCAGTGCCAGTGAAGACAAAGATAAAACCAATCTACAGCTTCTGCAATAGCCATCACTGAACTGCTTGCAGAACTTGCCTAGACTATGTGTCACTTGTATGCATTGTAAACTCACTTGTATGTATTGTGAACTATCTGTTGGTGCAGCGACTTGTGGTAGTGTTGTGGTATTTTTGCTGATGATGTCATCGGTGTCACAAATTTTCCAAAAGGAGCCATCAATTGGCTTGGTGTATCTTCCTCCCTTCTGCTTGTCATGATTGTTCAGCTAAAATTTGGGGGCCAACAGAGGTGAGGCAAAGAACCTCACCCCCCCCCCCGCTGGTACCTCTCCACAGGTGTGGCTGTATACTGGACCGGTAGTCAGTGATGGGCAAGATCCAATTACAATGGTACCAACCTAAGACAGGAGGCTGACGCCTTGAGGTCAGCTCATCCGATAACAGGTAAGGACCATATGTACTATTGGACAACCTAAGGCAGGCATGGTCCCTAAGCCACATGCTTGTTGTTTAAACAGAGAGGGGGAGATGTTGAGAGCCACAGCCAAAGGGGCCCCAGCAAACTTCCACCTGCCAGCAAACTTCCAGCTGCCAGCTGATGATTGGCTCACAGCGGCCCCAGCAACATCTAGCTGATTGGCTCCTCTGCGGTGATGCTCATTGGGCTGTTTCCCTGCCCTTTCAGACTGCCAGCTGATGATTGGCTCACAGCGGCACCAGCAACATCTAGCTGATTGGCTCCTCTGCAGTGATGCTCATTGGGCTGTTTCCCTGCCCTTTCAGACCACGGAGCTGCTCATTGGGGGACTTCTTTGGCTCCGCCCACACGACCCAGCCAATCGGCCTCAAGAGCAGGAGGATTGTGGGAGTGGGAGAGGCTTGTGGGAAGCCCGTGGTGGCATTTGGGCTCTGAGGGTTTTTCCTGAGGAGCTGTTTTGTTTGGCCTGTGTGGTTCTAAAAATAAAGTTTGTTTCTTTTGACAAGTGGCTCCTGAATTGTGCCCAGCCAGACTGCGGCAATTTGGCACTGTTGATAGGGATTACATTTTGGAATAAATGCCACTATTTTCATGGAAGCACTGACAGCCATGATATTGACTCCCAAAAATGTCTTCATGAGTAAAAATATCATCAAGAAGGGCTGGGGAGGGCTGGGGTTGTGGCTCAGTGATAGAGCACCTGCCTTGCATGCGAGAGGCTCTGGGTTTGATCCTCAGCACTACATAAAAATAAACAAATAAAAGATATTGTGTCCACATACAACTAAAAAAATATTTTTAAAAAAGAAGGTCTAGAGAAGAAAAAGAGTATCAAAGACACTATACCTGACTTACTTATCTGGGAGCATTTTGAGAGTTCCTTTGAAAAATTCTACACATGACAGAAATGAGAGGGGTGGGATTTTTTAAGAAATTTGGAGGCATAAGTTAGAGCAGACATTACCCATTTTCATCCTTATCTATAATCCCTTTCTCCCTATGGGTTGTACTAGGATTTTCCAGTTTTTCCTCAGCACATGAAAAAATATTTCCCAGTTTTCTTCACAAGTAAAATTGATCTGATGACTAAATTCTAGGCAATAGTATGTATACCGAAAATAAAATGAGTAAAACTTCTGGGAAGTATGCCTGAAGGGAAGGAAAATGCCCACACTTTTCTTTATGGTGAACATGATGGCTGAAACTAGGGCAGCCACCTAGGATGCTTATGTGAAGGCCAAGTGGTAGGTGTGGCCGGCAACTAGAAAGGGCCACACCAGATCTGAACTGACCATCCCTGGACTTCAGAAAAAGAAATTTAACAGACAAATTAGTACCTATCTTATTTACACTAGAGCTATGTAAAGTTTTGATCACTGCCAATATGTATAGGAATTAAGGTAAGGGGAATAAAATCATATGAGATGTAAGTGGTTACTATTAAAGTGATCCCATCAGTAACCCCAGATTGCTGAAGATTAGATTACCCAGGTATACTCAATGAATGTCTAGTATTGCATGTGGTGGTGTAATAATAAAAACAAAGCATACAACTGAGGCTACATTAAAGAAAATGTAAACTTTCTCCTAACTACTATCCGACCCATATTCTTTACCTCAAATGCTCTGGCATAAGAGAATAACAAAAATTTAAATATAAGGATTAGAAGAAATAACTCTTAGGTTGAAAATTACAGCTTGGGATGACATTTATGAGCCTGGAAGACTGCAGAATTTTTTTTTTACTTCATTCATTAGGCTCACATGATTCTTCTTAGTACTGAGACCATTAGGAGCAGAAGTGAGGCTCTTTGACCATCCATTTGCCTCCCTAAACTCCAAGCTAAGACACAAACTGAGATTCCTAGAGCTTTGTGTCCTCCATATCAATCTCGTCATTTATAGCCACAGGTCACAAGAGAGCTTTGTGACATACCAGAATTGCAATCAGGTATCTACACTCATCTTCAAAACCAGAATAAACTTCTGAATAGATTATATGGAAAAACTATTTTGAGTGCACTAAAAATCGTCAACTCTTCTGTTCCGCACACTCTATTCTTCAATAACCTGATAACATCAGCATGTCCTCAATTTTTGCTCAGCACTAAGTGTATAGAAAAATCTTGATTATGGTAAGCCCAGAGACTGTCCTGGGTCTTCTGCTTCTTGCTGAAGACCAAAAGGCTTAGATTAATGGCCCTGTACCTTATCAGCAATCCAGGGAAACCCTGGGGCACTGCTTGGGCATGATCAAAGGACAGTTGATGGAGTTAAAAAAATTATGTAAGAGATGTGGAACATTCTGATATGTACTGTCCACACACACGCCAACCTCTTTCTCCTCATTATCTAAGTGGGAGCAGGTACTGATTTCTTTCTTATTTCAAAAAAAAATTGGACAAAAAATAAATGAAAGCATCACGTCCAGGCTTCATTCACCTGTAAATATAAAATAAGGCCTCACTTCCATTTAAAAATAAATGTTAAATTCTTTTTTTTATTGTTGGTTGTTCAAAACATTACATAGTTCTTGACATATCATATTTCACACTTTGATTCAAGTGGGTTATGAACTCCCATTTTTACCCCGTATACAGATTGCAGAATCACATCAGTTACACTTCCATTGATTTACATATTGCCATACTAGTGTCTGTTGTATTCTGCTGCCTTTCCTATCCTCTACTATCCCCCCTCCTCTCCCCTCCCCTCCCCTCTTCTCTCTCTACCCCCTCTACTGTAATTCATTTCTCCCCCTTGTATTATTTTTCCCTTTCCCCTCACTTCCTCTTGTATGTAATTTTGTATAACCATGAGGGTCTCCTTCCATTTCCATGCAATTTCCCTTCCCTCTCGCTTTCCCTCCCACCTCTCATCCCTGTTTAATGTTAATCTTCTTCTCATGCTCTTTGTCCCTACTCTGTTCTTAGTTTCTTAAAATGTGCATGCCTAGAATACAGTCTCCCTTTAAAACTAAATGTCAAATTCTTCAAATGTGCATACATACTGGAATGTAGTCTCCCTTTCAGATCCTGGGGTAACTTCTGAATCTCTTGGGGGTACTGACTTCATGCATTCTCACAGATCCTTCCAGTTTGTCCTGCAGCTCTTTCTGTCCAGGAGTCATGTCCACAGACCATCCTGGCCATCCGAGGGTGTCACAAGCCTTACCCCATACTGAGTAGGCTGCTTTCAACACTGTCTCAGCTTCAGAGGAGATGGCACTACTACTTCCCATGTACTTTTAGTCCCAAGAATATACTGTGTCTGCCCCTTGATTACCCAGAGCAGAATTGTGACCAATTGAAATGTCTTCAAAATTAAATTTTTTAAAAATTAAAATGGCACTAAAATAAGATTAAGCTGACATCCCTGTATAGGATAGATTCCTAGAAGTAAACCTCACAGGTTACATGAGTATTTTATTTATCATAGTCACTAAGATGGACATTTAGCCAGACGCAGTGCACACACCTGTAATCCCAGCTACTCAGGAGCTTAAGGCAGGAGCATGTCAAGTTCAAGGTCAGCCTGAAGAGCTTAATGAGATCTTTTCTCAAAGTAAAATTAAAAATGGCTGGGGATACTCAGTGATAGCACACTTGCCTAGCATTTGCAAGGCCCTGAATTGAAGCCCTGGCTTTGGAGGAAAAAATAAAATAAAATATCTATATAATTTTAATATTTTAATTTTTTTCTAGAATAAAAGAAAATTTATATTTTAAAACCTGATGAATATGGACAAATTGTCTTCCCCAAACCTGTATCAATATATACTCTAACAGAGATTTTCTCTAAATCCTTCAGACATTTTCATCAGATACATCTTATTCCATTCAAGTAGATAAAATATTATTAACTGGTTATGAATAAAGGTAAACATCTCACATATTTACTAGCAATTTATTCTTTTCTTTAGTGAATTTCCCATTTGCATCTTCTGCATGTATTTATGCATTTATTGACTTTGGTGCACTTTATATACAATGGAGAGTAATCTTCTGGTATATGTTGCAAATATTTGTCTGATTTGAATATTTATTTTGAAAGATTTTGATATACTTTCTCATTTAGAGGTCTTAAAATTTATATGACAAATTACAACAAATGGTCTAGCTATCTTTTAACATTATAAATACTTCTTCCTAATTTTCTGTTTGTGCTTTTATAATATTTAAATTTCATATATTTAAAATATTTAACTCATATGAAATAATTTTTAGCTTTTGATGTGAAGTAGAAATTCAACTCTACTGACTTTCAAAATAGAGCCTAATATGTCTCCATTTGTTTGATACTCTACTATTTCAAGTTCTGGTCTGGTGGCATAGGCTGTGTAATGCCAATCGTTTGCTGAAATAGCTGAAATTGTTAAAGTATCAGAGAGTGCCATGGTAATAATGAATTGTGGGATTAACCTTCAGGAAAGAAGAGCCAGGCTTTGGGGGCCACCCCTGCCATACAACAAGAGAACACTAATTTCAAAAGTGGCATTATGAGAAACTGAGAAGAGCTTTACTCAGAATCAAAGAGCTAAGGAAAGAAAAATTAAAATTTAAAAATCTAAGAATGAGGGCTGCAGTTGTGGCTCAGTAGGAGAGCACTTGCCTAGCATGTGTGAGGCACTGGGTTCAAGTCTCAGCAATACATATAAATAAATAAAAAATAAAGGTCCATGGACGACTAAAAAATTTTTTTTAAATTTTTTTAAAAATCTAAGAATAAGAAGGCATTTGATAATATGCAGACATCAGTTGATAACACCTCAGCTATTGATTAATCTGAGGAGTAAGGATGAACCAGAAATGGGCCTACCTTCCCAGAGACCAATGCAACCTTGAAACATTTAAAATTCTGATGAATAAGTTTAATTATGGTCTAAGTACCTCTTTCTTCAACAAGAAAAGGAAAACCTCATAGAAGAAAATAACATCTTTTAGAGACTCAAAGCATTTTTTTCTAATTTGTCACATATCAGATTCAACTACATTTTAAAATCTTCAGGGATACAAGAAAAAAAAAGTCATGAAGGAAAACCAAGAACAAAACAGACAGTGAAAACAAGGTAATGTCCAAGTCATCCAGGAAACAAAGTTTTTAGACAAGAATTTTAAAATGATTAATATATTCAAATACACGAAAGGCCAGTGTCACAGTTTACTTCTGATTCTACAAGATGGTCTCTGAGATGCCCACTGTTGTACACACCCAGCATCATCTCCTTCCCTTCAGCATAGGAAGGTTTGTGCTCTGTGGTACAGTCAGTGTTAAGAAAAGGGGAATAGGGGCTGGGGATAAGCTCAGTTGGTACAGTGCTTGTCTTCAATGCACAAGGCCATGGGTTCAATTTTCAGCAAATTTTTTTTTAAAGAAAAGGAGATTACCTTGGTAGGCCTAGTGCAATGAAGAAGGCTGGGCTCTGCTAAAAAAAGAGATTGAAGTGGAGGAGGGAATTGATGTGGAGAGATTCTTCATTGGTGGCTTTAAAGATGGAGGGGCAACATGGCAGGTTGCTGAGTGAGCCCTGGCCAATAGTCAAATAAAAACAAGGAACTCAGCCCTACAAGCCAACAACCTGGGTGATCTTGGAAGTGAATTCTTCCCCAAAATCTCCAGGTAAAAATGAAGGCCAGCTGACACCTGGAGGTGTGTTAGTTGGCAGAGAACCCAGTTAAACTGCACCCAAAATTCATACACACAGAAACTTGAGATAATAAATATGTGCTGTCTTAAGCCACTGAGTTTGTGGTAATTTATTATACTACGATATAGATTTTGGAGGGCAACATGAAGACATGCCAAAGAAACATATGGCATATCAGAACTAAAAACTACAACTGAAAAAAAAAAAAAAAGGTAGCTTGGGAAATTGATCAGACTATAATATCCAGGCCAAAGTACAGAAATGTAAAATGATGAGAAATGCAAAGGAAAGAAACCATACATTGACATAATTTGGCCAACTTTATTCCACTGTCCCTCCCCTTTCCCATTCCTCCTCTCTCCCTCTCAATCCTTTTCCTCTATTCCATTGTTCTCCCTCCTATTTTCATGAGACCCTACCCCTTTTTTAAAGTTCCTTGTTCCTCTTTAGCTTCTGCATATTAGAAAGAACATTTGACTTTCTGAATCCGTCTTATTTCATTCAGTATGATGCTCTCCAGTTCCACCCATTTAATAGCAAATGACATAATTTTATTCTTCTTTATGACTGGGTTAAACTCCATTATCGGTAGTCTGTTGAGGGACACCTAGCCTGGTTCCATAATGGACTTGTGAATTGCACTGCTATAAACGTTGGTAGGCATGTATCACTATAGTATGCTGATTTTAGTTATTTTGGATAAATACCAAGGAGTGAGATAGCTGGATCATATTTTTAATATTTATTTATTTATTAGGTGTAGATGGACCCAACATAATGCCTTTACTTTTATGTGGTGCTGAGGATCAAAACCGGGTCCCTCTGGTGTGAGGTGATCGCTCTACCGCTGAGTCACAATCCCAGCCCATTCCCAGTCTTTTAAGGAATTTTCATACTACTTCCCAAAGTAGTTGTACTAGTTTGAAGTAATCATCAATGCATGAATAGATCTTTTCCCCAACATCCTCACCAGCATTTATTGTTATTTGTATTTTTGATGGTTGCCATTCTAATGGATTGAGATGAAATCTTAGTATAGTTTTGATTTGTATTTCCCTGATTGCTAGGATGTGTTGAATGCTTTTTTCATATATTTGTTAATCACTTAAATTTCTTCGTTTGAGAAGTATCTGTTTAGTTCCTTTGCCCATTTATTGACTGGGTTCTTGGTGTTTTGGTGTTGAGTCTTTAGAGATCCCTATATATTCTAGATATTTATGCCTTGTTGGAAAAGTAGCTGGCAAATATTTTCTCTCATTCTGTAAGCTCTCTCTTCATGCTGTTGTTTCCTTTGCTGTGTAGAAGCTTTTTAAATTTAATGCCATCCCAGTTAGTGATTTTGGAGTGTGTGTGTGTGTGTGTGTGTGTGTGTGTGTGTGTTTTATTTTTTAATTTTTGGGGTACTGGGGATTACACTTAGGGGCATTCGAGCACTGAGCCACATCCCCAGGCCTATTTTGTATTTTATTTAGAGACAGGGTCTCACTGAGTTGCTTAGTGCCTCACTTTTGCTGAGGCTGGCTTTTTACTTCAATCCTCCTACCTCACCCTCCTGAGCTGCTGGGATTATAGGCATGTGCCACTGCACTCAGTGATTCTTGGTTTTATTTTTTGAGTTTTTTGAGTCTTATTAAAAAGATGTTGGTGCCCATGCTAATATGTTGGAGTGTTGACCCCTATGTTTTATTCTGGCAGTGGCAGTGTTTCTGATCTAATTCCTAGGTGTTTGATCCACTTTGAGTTGATTTTTGTGCAGGGTGAGATATGGAGATCTAGTTTCATTCTTCTATATACAGATATCCAGTTTTCCTAGCTCCATTTGTTAAGAATGCTATTTTTCTCCAAAGTATGCTTTTGACACCTTTGTCAAGATCAGATGACCAGATGTGAGCACAAGTGCATGGAGTACTGCATACATGGCATACATTAAGGATGTCTGAGTGGCAAACCACTCCCCTATGCTAGGCATGTGAGTGGCAAACCACTTACCCTGTAGGCACAGCCCTGGGCATGAGGCCATGTGTTGCAGTCCCTGCACTTGCTCCACAGCCAGCTCCTCGATTGGTCGCTGCAAGAACAGTTGGCAGAAATTGCATTGGTGGCTGCCTGTAATCTGCTTAGCTACTGCCTATATATATATATATATATATATATATATATATATATATATATATAATAACTGTGCAATAAAATCAGACCCGCTTCCTGCTTGATCTCCAGAGGTCTTCATTAGCGACTTTGCAGCCACACTCTCCTCTACCTTGTTCCGTGAAACTCCTTGCTGAATGAGAGAGAGCCCATGCAGATCTATGTGGATTTGCCTCTGTATCTTTTATTCTAGTCCATTGGTCTTCATGTCTGTTTTTATGCCAGAACCATGCTGGTTTTGTTACTATAGAATTCTAGTATATATTGTGATGCCTCCAGCATCACTCTAATTGCTCAGGATTGTTTTGGCTATTCCAGTTCTTTAATTTTTCCATATGAATTTTAGGACTATTTTTTCTAGTTCTAGGAAGAATGTCATTGAAGATCACATTAAATCTGTATATTGCTTTTGATAGTATGGCCATTTTGACAATATTTATTCTGCCTATCCAATTCTGTCTTTCCATCTTCTAAGTTCTTCTTCAATTTCTTATTTCAGTGTTCTATAATTTTCACTGTAGAGTTCATTCACCTCCTTGGTCAGATTTATTCCCAAGTGTTTGTTGTTTGTTTGTTTATTTTTGTTTTCTTTTTGTTTGGGGACTATTATAAATGGAATTGTTTTCCTGACTTCTTTCTCAGCAGATTCATTTTTGAAGTATAGGAATGCTATTGTTTTTTATATGTTGATTTTCTATCTGCTACTTTCATGAATTTATCAGGCCTAAAATTCTTGTGGAGTAGTATTTTGGGTCTTCTACATATAGAAATTGACCGTACTTGCATGTTCTCCTTTCTCTTTTGTTTTTATCCTTACATACTAACTATAGCTTCTTCGTCTTAGCCCAAGATCAATCATCACCTCTCTGACCTTCACTATGTCTCCATACATTTCTCTTCCCTGGATTTCATTTATTTTCTTCTTATTTCTCTCAGATTTGTAGAAACCTGTATAATGAGGTATGAATATTACTATCCTGATAATTTATTGTCTTAGAAAGGAAAGTAATTCTTTTGGGAAAACAAAATCATAAGCTGCTCACACAGCAAATAAGATCTTAAGATCATACATGTCACAGGAGAGTAACAAATACATGACTTGATTGTTCAGGAATCAAGAAATTTGTTTTGCTCTGAAGGGGAAGGGAAAATACAGAGGGAGAAAGTTTGTAGTTCCGATGTGCATAAGCCAGCAAAAAAGTGTAAGATTGAGACCTATACAGGATAAAGGACCAGCAAGTTTATGATGATACATTCAATGACATTTAAAAGAAAATTGATGTAACCTGGGTAAAATAAAGACTTCACTTGTCACATAAACCTTCATTTACTCTTTAACTTTCATGTCTTCTCAAGGCTTTTCCTGAGTTGAGGTATATATGGTGGAAGTGGGGGTAAAAAATAAGAGAGACAGAGTTAGAAAAGAAGCTGGGTTTCATGAATGGGTCAACATCAGGTGTCATATGAAAAAAGTATATCAGCTCATGAGATAGAAGCCTCACTAGAAATTTGCAGCAATATAAGAGAAGGGCTTTGGACTTCTTTCATTAGAAGAGTAACAGACATCTGAGATAAACTTAACTATTATATAAATATTCTGTGAGGGTCTAAAGGACATCCAAATTGCACCTATTACCCAAGTTTGGGGCTTAAACATACAGAAGGATACAAGAATAAGGTTGTTGAGAACCCCCACTGGCCTTAATGTCCACCCTACAGACATATTTGCACATGCCCCAAGATTGGAGCTCTGAGAAACTGGTTTTTTGAAGGCACCATGGGAGATTTTTCCATTCATGCACCCTAGTAATCTCACCACTTTACACTGTGAACATATACTCTGAACAATGACCAGAGAGTACGACACTCCCACTCCCTGAAGTACATCAAGGGTTAACCTTAAAGAATTCACATGTACAGTTTCCACTGTATAAGTACCTTGTTTAAGGAATATAAGGAGGATCTCATTTAATTCTTCTGCCATGACTTGCACCATCTGTGTAACCCTAGGACAGTTACTGATTCTCCCAGTGTCTCAGTGGAACTGGAGAACACTATAATAAGTGAAATAAGATAGACTTGGGAAGCCAAGGGTCATATATTTTCTCTCATATGTGGATGCTAGAGAAAAAGGAGGGGAGGTTCTCATGAAAATAGAAGGGACCAGAGGGAGAAAGGAGGAAAGGAAAAGAGGAGGTAGAGAGGAATGAAATTGACCAAATTATGTTATGTGCATGTGTAGATATGTCACAATGAATCCCACTAGTATGCATAATTATAATGTACCAAATAATTTTTTTTAAAAAAAAGCTCTGTCTCAGAGGGAAGTTTTAAATTCTTGCACATTCCTATCCCTAAATGTAGTTTCTTTCCTCTCTTCTATTCTTCTCTCCATGTTTCCCTATCTGTGTTCTTGCTATGATTAACCCACACATAATCTGATCATATATGGTTCTATACAGCACTTGATATGAAAGCTTGTTTTGGCATCTCCAGCTCTGAATAGAGTGCTGAATGGCAAAAAAAAAAAAAAAAAAAAAAAAAAAAAAACACCAGGCCAAATTCAGACACAGTGGTGTGTGCCTATAGTCCTAGTTACTCAGGAAGCTGAGGCAGGATTATTGCTTGACCTCAGAAGTTCAAGACCAGCCTGCACAATATAGCAAGACTCTGTCTTTAAAAAAAAATGTAAAAAGGCTAACATAACCCTGATTATTTAGATGGCTGGAGCAGAAGATGGGATTTGCTCTCCAAGTTGTATCACTGTGGTAGTATCTGTGGTCTGTCAGCAAAGACTAATTCCACAGGATTATCTGTTACACAGATTTCCACTAGTCATATTATAAAAACTACCCATTGTATAAATTACAAGAAGCCTGTAGTTGTCTGTATAGTGACCCCCAAGGTATCCACATTCTAATTGCCTAAATCTTTGAGTATGTTACCTTACATGGTTAAGGGCACGAGCAATCTGATTAAGCTAAGTATCTTGATATGGGGAGATTATTCTGGAATATTTAAGGGTGTCCAATGAAATCACAAAATCTTTCCAAGAGAGGCAGGAGCATCCAAGTGAGTGTGATGACAGAAACAGAGAGAGAAGATCCGATGACCAAAGTGGGAGGTGAAAGACATGCCGTAAGTGAGAATGCAGGTGGCCTCTAGAAAAGCTGAGGAAATGGATTTTCCCTAGAGTTTCCAGAAGGATGACAGCTCTGCTCATATCAGGATTTTAGCCCAGAAAACTACCTTCAGATTTCTGACCAAATTTGTCTGACCAGACAAATTTGTGTTATTTAAAGCCACTGAACTGTGGTAGTGTGTTATAGCAGCAACACAAAACTAACACAGACACTTTACCAAATTGAAAGTTTTGTTTTTCTCATGGAGGAGAACAGGCATGTATTTGTGGTAATTCAGAGATAGTTGTGTCATACTTAAGACAGTTTAAAAATTATGTATATCTTAAGAAGAGTGAGTACATACACATGTGCATACTTGGTAGCTAAGGAGCAAAACTAAAGTGAACTTCTACGGCTTAGCCATTTCTCTTCCTTTCTCCTGGGACATCCTTTTCTTCTGGGAGAGCTGTTCCACTCTTCACTCAAGTTGTGCAGCTCCAGTGGTTATTGTAATGTGCAACACAGAGAACCCCTGCACTTCTGTGTCTTGATTAAGAGAGCTAATAAATCCCCTTTTTGTAACAGAAAGCTCAGTCCACATCCTTGACACCAATCCAATAATGAAGACAAGGTCTTGAGAAAAAGGGAAAAAAAGGTTTATTGTTTTGCTAGCAAAAAAGAAACACAGAGGACTCCTGTCCCCAAGGCTGTGATTCTGCCTATCAGCAGGAACAAGGGGTTTTTGTAGAGGTGACTCAGAGAAAATGAGATTAAGGAGGAGAGATCAGGAAGGAGAAGATCAGGGAAAATAAGATCAGGGAGGAGAAGTTGAGGGAAAAAAAAGATTGGGAAAAAGAAAAAAAAACATGTAAGATTCAAAGTATCTAGTGAGCCCCTGGTACATTTTCTTTTCTTTCATTTCTCTTTCTTTCTTTCTTCCTTTATTTCTTTGGTACCAGGGATTAAACCCAAGGGGGCTTATCACTGAGCTACATCCCCAGCTCTTTATGTTTTTTATTTTGAGACAGGTTCTTGCTAAATTGCTTAGGGGCTTGCTAAATTACAGAGGATGACCTTGAACTTTCGATCCTCCTGCCTTAGCCTTCTGAGCCACTGGGTTATAGGCACGCATCACGGCACTGGCATAAACTCCTCATATCTTCTTAGCTAGTTAGGGTTGCATTTCTGCCACTGGCAGCCCAAAGAGTTTGGATTAATTCTACTTTCTGCATTGGAAATAACTGCCCTAGGAGTTTGACTACTCCCTCTTGAAAAGTAACAGATGCCTGTGAAAAGAGTCCTTTCTTCTTATCTGTTTCTGTGAGGATGCTTTATGTTAGAGACCCTGACAAGGTCTTCAGCCTTGTAGATTAGGATTTAAAAAAAAAAAGGGGGGGGGGACAATGATAGTATGGGTCTAAGATGATACCAAATAGCCTATAAATGTTGTGAGAAATTGTGAATCAGGGCTTGGAATTTGGAGTTTTGTTTTCCCCTGGGCCCACCAATGTAAAATAAAGTTTGGAGTTCTCTCTAATTGCGGCTTGCTGCTTCTCCACCAGTCTATTTCCAGCAACAATGGAAGAGCCCAAAGGGCAGGACCAACTGGGAACAATACAAGATTGCTTCTCATTGGAGCACTTTCACATTGGCATGGAGACCACAAGAAATGAGATTTAGTTTTCCAATTATGCTCTTGAGCTTTGCTGATCAGTGTAAGAGATTTACCTATAAAATAAAACTACTATAGTATTCTGGTTTATTAAGGTGGGCCCTACAAACGATCTCAAGTGTCCTTATGAGATCCTTTTAAGAAGTAGGCAAATGGAGATTTGACTACAGACAAAAGAGAAGGCCATGTGACAGAAGAGGGAAACAGGGTCAGGGAGAGAAGATGCTACTAATGGATTTGAAGAGAGCTGGGAGCTGGAAGCCAAGAATTACTAAGAATTCAGTTCTAGAAGCTGAAAAGGGTAAGGAAACAAATTCTCATAATGGCAATGGGGCGGGGGTTGGGGGGAACATGGGAGGAATGGAGGAACTTTAGATAGGGCAAAGGGAAGTGAGGGGAAGGGAGGGGGCAAAGGGGTAGGAATGACAGTGGAATGAGTTAGACATCATTACCCTAAGTACATGTACGAAGACACGAATGGTGTGAAAATACTTTGTGTACAACCAGTGACTTGAAAAATTGTGCTCTATATGTGTAGAATTAAATGAATTGCATTCTGCCATCATGTATAACAAATTAGAATAAATAAATAATTTAATTTAAAAAAAAAGACTCCAGAGGGAATATCTCCCTACAAATGCCTTGGTTTTAGTGAAGTGAAACTGGTTTCAGATTTCTGGCCTCTGGAAATGATGCTGGTGATGAGAATCAGGGCTGAGTTCCATTTCCCCAGATGTTGAAGATTGAACACTCAAGAATCACTGAGGCAAGCGTAGAAAGCAAGTTTTATTTAAAGAGTAGAAGAGAGATAGACTTCTCTCCAGTTAAGGGACCCAGAGCTGGATGTCACAGGAAGTGGGGTTGTCCTGCCCCTTTTATACATTTTAGATTTCCTTTGTTCTCATGGCCTCTCCTCACCCATCCTGCCTATGTGACTAGGGCCCAAAAGGTGGGCCAAAGGTGGGAAAGAAGGTTTCTAGGGGTGCCTCTCCACATCTGCCCAAATGGGCTGAAAAGGAACCAGGCAGGAAAGGACCCCAAGAGGGGATCCATTTACAACTCTCTGCAGGGAGGGACAATTCCCTGGAGGCAGGTATCTTTGGCTACAGGTTGAAGAGGAGGAATTTTCCTGTAGGAATTAACATTTTACTTCTTCCTGAATCAGTCTACATCTTTTTGACCCAATTATTTATTACCTACACTGATTTTTCTTTTCGTCCCCCAGCCTCAGAACTACAGAAAAAGTAAAGCAGCAACTGGAAATGGATTAGTTACTTTTATTCCATTAAATTTTGGGGTTATGCAATCCACTTACATTTCAAAACATTAAATGAAATTTAGCATGCTGATTTTAAGTGTTTATATCATATTATCCTACTCTAAAAAAAAATTCAAGATCATTTTTTTTCCAGTATCATGAAAAATTGTGCTTCTCCTGATAAAGGACAAATGACTTTTATTTTTGTACCAAATAGGTAATGTACTCCACAATGATTATATAAGCATTTGCAATTACCTTGATGCACAAATCCATGTAAGTGAAGAAATAGCTCCTCCTGCAGACAGAGGAGGAAGGAATAGTTTGTCCTGACTGAATCTTATAGCAATGAAATCAAATCCTATACTTGGTTTTAGATGTATCTTTTTTGCTCTACATTATATTTACCCTATGCAATACATATGAAGCCTAAAGCTGCAGTTTTCCTTTTCACTGCTGTGTAGCATTCCCTTTTGTTTTCATACTGCTATTTATAATGAACAATACTACTAAGAATATTCTTTCATGTCTCCAGTTATATTTGAAAGGGGATTTAGCTATGCTATATAACCAGGAACTGAATTGCTTGGTATATTATTTATATATTTTATTTTTGGCATGTTATGATATTTTAATGTCTTAAAAAATCTTTCTGGCAGAGGAGAAACTGCTTATCCCAGGACTCAGCTATATGACTTGATATGTGAATTTATCAATCCAGAGCCACACCTCTGCCTTAGTTTGCCCAGGACCAGGTGCCAGGTTACTAGAGGACATCCCGAGGGTTTCAAGTCCCACAAATTATTCAAAACTAGACAATCCTAAACTGTTTATTCTGCCTATCTTGACATTCCCACAGACAATCCCAATAAATGCTATCCCCCTACTCCTGTCTTTTGCTACCTGTCCAGCCTTACCCTGTAGCTAGGGAAGGCTGTCATTTGTCAAATATTCAAAACTACATGGGTCCATTTCTAGGTTCTCTATTGGGCTTATTTGATTAACTCTGTGGGTAAATAGTATACTAGCTTAATAGCTATAATTTTATAAAAATTTTTGTATGGCAGACAAATCATCTTATTTTTGGCATCAAGGACAAGGAACGAGCTTTCGGCAACACAGGGGTTCACTCTATGCTTTCACTATATCCCTTGTTGCTTTAAAACTTACATGTGTCTTTCTTTTTCCCATCCTTCTTTTCCCTGACCTTGTCCTCCCTGGCCTTCTTTTTACTGAACTTCTCCTTCCTGATCTCTCCTCCCTAAATCTCATTTCTCTAAATCACCTCTTTAAAACCCTCCTGGTCCCCGTGACCTGGAGAATCACAGACTCTGGGACAGCAGTCCCCTGTGTTCCAATCCAATAATAAGGAAACAGTTTTGAAAAAAAAAGGAAAAAGGCTTATTGCTTTGCTAGCAAAGGAGAAATACAGGGGACTCTTGTCCCCAAGGCTGTGATTCTGCCCATCATCAGGAACAGGGGGCTTTTAAAGAGGTGAATCAAAGGTTGAATTCTACATGTTCTCTATTGAAGTTGTAATTCATTTGTTAATTTGAGATATCCTCATTTCTGGAATCTTCTGGTACCATCCCCAAAGTCTGGATTACTTCATTCCTATGGTGGGTTTGTACTCAAAGACAGATTCACTCTGTCTAGGATGGGGAAGAAAGGTAATCCTCTTTGCTCTGTGATTAGGGAAGGAGAAAGATTAGGGAGGAGCAAGGAGAGAGGAAGAGAAAAAAAAAACACATAGGGCTGGGGATATAGCTCAGTTGGTGGAGTGCTTTCCTCGTGTGCATAAGGCCCTACGTTCAATCCCAGCAGCACACACACACACACAAAAAAAAAAAAAAAAAAAAGATCATTTAAAAAATAAGTTACAGTGACAGAGCAGCAAGGGCTATATTCAAAGCATAAAGTGAGCCACTGTTAAATTTTCTCTTTTGCTAGCAAAGCAATAAAATTTCTTCCTTTTCCTCAAAACCTTGTTTTGGTTATTAGGTTTGTGTTGAGGATGAGGACCAAGCTTTCATTTACACTTCCAGATTTTATTAAGATAAGTGCCAGCATACTCATGTATTAAGAAAACACAAGATGCTGACTTCCATTTTACAATTCTAATCATGAGACTAGTGTGCTGGTGCCATCTGGTGGCACATATACATTATACGTGCTGAATGCAAAAGGTCAGAGTCAAGACTAGAGTTCAGCAACACGTCAGAATTGTGAATGTAAATGTGTATACATACACACATGTAACTTCAACTACATTGAATTACCTTTATTTTAAAGAAAAAACTTGTATTCCTAAGGCTACAAAATTAGCCTCATTTATTTGCAAGCTCCGTTCTTTTCACATACTGAATTGTCTCCATAAGTTTTTAAAGATTGTATTTACAAAACATGAAGTGAGAAACTGGAGTGTAGCTTATTGGTACAACACTTGCCTAGCATGCATGAGGCGCTAGGTTGGATGCCCAGCATTGGTAGAGGAAGGGCAATGAGGTAAAAGAAACATCACAAAGCAGAGATTAAAGAATAAAGCTTTAATAACCTCCATAAGAATATTCTGAGTTATTTGAGGAGCTATTACTTATATAAAACAAAAAAATGACTCTATTAAAAAAGAACTTTAAAAACAATAAACACTTGGAAAATAAATACGTAAATTGGGGAGGAAGAATTATTATCGGGGTCGAAGATACAATCAAAAAATTAGTTTTGAAAGATGAGAAAAATATAGAAGAATAAGATAAAATATGGAAAAGCAGTCCAACCAATCAAATAATTAACTAAGAGAATTCTATAAAAGAGAAAAGAGAGGAAAAGGAAAATTGAAAATTTGCTGAAGTAATTTTTTCAGACCCAAAGATTTGAGATTCCTAATTAAAACCTCCCTACCCCCAGTACAGGAGACAGTGACCTATACCTAAGCATAGTAATGTGAAAATTTAGAATACAGGTATAAAAATATCCTAAAATTTTTCAAGGGAAATGAAAACACCACTTACAACAATTCAAAATGGCATCAGATGATGGACAACTGACTGGAAGACAGAAAACTGTGAAGAAATGTGTTCTCACAATTCTGAGAAGAAACTGTTGGCAATCTATCATTCTATCCCCAGAAAAATTGCCAAGCAAATTTGACAATATGATAAATACATTTTCAGATATGCAAGAATTCACACCATGTACCTTTCAAGCAAACTTTCTTATCAGTTCACTTTGGGGATAGGCTAAATAAACAAATAAATAAATGGGGTATTATAGTTTATAGATTTGGAATGTCCCTCAAAGGCTTTTGTGTTGAGGGCTTGGTCCCCAGCTGGTGGCCTATTAGGAAGTGGTAGAAATTTGATGAGCTGGGACCTAGTTGGAGGAAGTAGGTCACTGGAAGTGTGTCCTTAAAAGGTATTACCTTGTCTCAAGTTCCTTCTTTATCTCTCTCTCTCTCTCTCTCTCTCTCTCTCTCTCTCTCACTCACACACACACACACACACACACACACACACACACACACTCCCCAACCTGGCTGCCATGAGGTGAGCAGCCTCCACAACTACACACTGCTGTCACTATGATGTTCTGCCTCACCTAGACCCAAAACAGTAGTCAGCCAACCTAACCTTGGACTGAAACTTTTGTAACCACCAGCCAAAATAAATCTTCTCTAAGTTGTTTATCTTGGGTATTTTGTCACCGTGATGGAAAGCTAACACAGGCAAGTAGGCCAAGAAAGAGGAACACGTGGGATCTAGGATTACAGTTTTGGGAAACACCTGCAAGGGCAGAAGCTCCAAGAGAGAAATCTTGGGGAAAAGTGAGTACTTGACAGGAAATTCAACTTAATTGAAAGAATTAATGAATTTGAGAACTTATAGCTTGCAAAATATATAAGAAAATAAAAGGCAACGATGAACTCTAGAAAATACATAACATTGCTTTAAAAGTTATGGTGTTATTGGATCTCTAGAAAACATTTTTCAATATTTGAAATACTTAGAAATATAGTGTATCCATTTTCAGCTTTTAAAGCCAGTAAACATAGTTTTAATTTTGGTTATAGAATTAATATTAATGTTAGTAATCATGAAAATGTAAAAAATCAAGAACAGTTGACTAAACTTGGAAAACAGAGGAAAATAGAGTGAAGGCCACTAATATCATCTTACAAAACAAGGACTTACCTAGGGCATAACTGAAGCAGACACTAAGAGGGTTAGTATATTACTAAATCAGAAAAATAAAAGCTAAAATACAGCAGTTTTAGGAGGAAGAAAGGAAAGTGAGTTGGAATTGAGCTAAATGTTAATCTGTCATATTGTGAAGTCAATATGTACTTAATGAATTAATAGATAGGAACAACATTTCTATAGCTGATGAGGCAAGAGCTAGAAGTGGCACTTCTTAGGACTTGTATTGGAGTTGGAAAGTGGTAGGGAAAGAGACAATAGATTTTAGCTGTGTGCATGAACTATTTTTATAAATGCAAAATGAAAACCAAGTAACTGAGTTTCTGTTTAGAGTGACGAAAAAGTTTTGAAAGTGAATGTAATTAATGCCACTGAAATGAATACTTAAAATGGCAAATTTTATGTTACATATATTTCACCATAATTATTTTAAAAGGTGTGAAATGAGGTAAGAGTCATGTTTTGCTGAGTTTGCCTTTTATACATAACTTCACCTAGACAAATATTAATCCTATATTCCACAGGATGGATTTAAGTGACCATGGTTGAAAAGACAAAATAATTATAGAACCAAGGAATTTTGAGGTTAATTATGAAGATATTTGATCATTTCTGTATGTAGTGAGTCACTATTTAATAGGGCCCACCCACGGAAAGACTTTCCATCTTACAAAAAGACTTTTAACTAGATCTTTTTCTACTCTAGGATTAACATTAAAAGAGTCACTTCAAAATGACTAGTTGAATGTCAGGCGTGATGACACATGCCTGTAATCCCAGCAGCTTAGGAGGCTGAGGCAAGAGGATCATGAGTTCAAATTTAGCCTAATAATGTAGAGAGGACCTAAGCAACTCAGTGAGACTCTGTCTCCAAATAAAATATTAAAAAGGCATGGAATTTGATAAAATTCATTATCAATTCATGCTCAAGATTGTGGCTCAGCAGTACAGCACTCGCCTCGCAGGTGCGAGACCCTGGGTTCAATCCTCAGCACCACATACAAAAATAAACAAGTGAAATAAAGGTGTTGTGTCCAACTACCATAAATAAATAAATAAGTAAATAAATAAATAAACACTAAAAAAAAACTAGGGAAAGTAGGAATATACCTCAACATTGTAAAAGCTATATATGCTAAACCTAAGGTCAACATCATTCTAAATGGAGAAAAATTGAAAGCATTCCCTCTAAAAACTTGGACAGGAATGCCTCTTTGAACACTTCCATAGTCCTTGAAACCCTAGAAGAACTCAAACTATCCTTATTTGCCAATGACATGATTCTAATTTAGAAGACCCAAAAAATTCCACTAGAAAACTTTTAGAACTCATAAATGAATTCATGGAAGTAGCAGGATATAAAATTAACACCCATAAATAAGTTGGGTTCCTATATACCAATGACAAGCCAGCTGAAAGAGAAATCAGGAAAACTATCCCATTCATAATAATTTCAAAAACATTTGGGAATCAATCTAACAAAAGAGGTGAAAGACCTCTACAATGAAAACTACAGAACTCTAAAGAAATAAATTGAAGAAGACCTTAGAAGATGGAAAGATCTCCCATGCTCTTGGATAGGCAGAATTAATATTGTCAAAATGGCCATACTAGGCTGGGGATATAGCCCAGTTGGTAGAGTGCTTGCCTTGTATGCACAAGGCCCTGGGTTCAACCCCAGCACCACACACAAAAAAAAAATAAGGCCATACTACCAAAAGTGTTATGCAGATTTAATGCAATTCCTATCAAGGTTCTGATGACATTCTTCATAGAAATAGAAAATAGAAAAAAGCATTTGGAAAAAAGAAGAGGCCCAAAGTTGCGAAAGCAATCCTCAGTGAGAAAAGTGAAGCTGGAGGCATCACAATATCTGAGCTTATATTATGCTATGGAGCTATAGTAACAAAAATGGCATGGTGTTAGCACCAAAATAGACATGTAGACAATTGGTACAAAATAGAAGACACAGAGATAAACCCACACAAATTTAGTTCTCTCATATTAGAAAAATGTGCCATAAACATACATTGGAAAAAAGATAGCCTCTTCAACAAATGGTGCTGGGAAAACTGGAAATCCATATGTAACAAAATGAAATTAGACCCCTATCTCTCACCCTGCACAAAACTTAACTCAAAGTGAATCAAGGACATGGGCATTAGACCAGAGACCCTGCACATACTAGAAGGAAAAATAGGCCCAACTCTCTACCATGTTGGTTTAGGAACCAACTTCCTCAACAAGACTCCTAAAGTACAAGAAGTAAAATCAAGAATAAATAAATGAGATGGTATAAAACTCAAAAGCTTCTTTACAGCAAAGGAACAATCAAGAATGAACAGAGAGCCTACAAAATGGAAGAAAATCTTTGTCACCTACACTCCAGATAGAGCATTAAACTCCAGAATATACAAAAAAACCTCAAAAAAGTTAACAACAATAACAAAACCAATAACTCAGTCAATAACTGGGCAAAAGAACTGAACAGACACTTCACAGAAGAAGAAATATGAGTGATCAACAAATATATGAAAAATGGCTCAACATTTCTAGCAAGTAGAGAAATGCAAATTAAAACTATACTGAGATTTCACCCCACTCCAGTCAGAAATGGCAATTATCAAGAATACAAGTAAAGGGGCTGGGGTTGTGGCTCAGCAGTAGAGTGCTCGCCTCGCTCATGCGAGACCGTGGGTTTGATCCTCAACACCACATAAAAATAAATAAGTGAATAAAGGTATTGTGTCTAACTACAACTAAAAAATTTAACTATATATATATATATATATATATATATATATATATATAGAGAGAGAGAGAGAGAGAGAGAGAGAGAGAGAGAGAATACAAGTAAAAATAAATATTGGGGAGGAGGTGGGGAAAAGGTTCACTTATACTTTGCTGGTGGAACTGTTCTCTAGAAAGCAATATGAAGATTGCTCCAAAGATTGGGAATGGAACCACAACTTGATCTGGTTATACCACTTCCTGGTTTATATCCAAAGTACTTAAAATCATCATATAACAGTGATACGGCCACATGAATGTTTATAGCAGCTCAACTCACAATAGCCAAGCTATGAAATCAACCTAGGTACCCTTCAACAGATGAAAAGATAAAGAAAATTGGTGTTTATGTACACAATGGAATATCACTCAGCCATAAAGAAGAATGAAATTATGGCACTTGCCAGTAAGTGGACAGAACTGGATAATATCATGTTAAGTAAAATAGGTCATTCCTAAAAAACCAAAGGCTGGATATTCTCTCTGATATGTAAATGCTAACCCACAACAAGGGAGAATGGGGAGGGGAAGATTAGAAATTCACTGGATTAGACAAAGGAATGAAAGGAAAGGTGGGGTGGGAATAGGAAGGCAGTAGAATGAATTGGATATAACTTTCCTATCTTTATATATGAATACACAACCAGTATAACTCCACATTATGTGCAACCGCAAGAATGGGATGCTAATTAGAATAAGTTATACTCCATGTATATATAATATGTCAAAATACACTCTACTGTCATATACCTAAAAAGAACAAATAAAAAAAGAAAAAAGCTAATATATAGGCCAAGCACCAAGCCGTGAGAATAATAATAAAGTATTTTAAAGTGAAAAAAAGGGGGGGGCTGGGGTTGTGCCTCAGTGGTAGAGCACTTGCCTAGCATGTGTGAGGCGCTTGGTTCAATCCTCAGCACCACATAAAAGTAAATAAATAAATGAAGGTATTGTGTCCATCTTCTCTCTCTCTCTCTCTCTCTCTCTCTCTCTCTATCTATACACACACACACACACACACACACACACACACACACACACGTTGTATATGTACCCAGTGGGACCCAGCCTGGGCAGTTTGTCCAGCAATTTGTCCAGGCTGGTTTAGACATTCTCAAGAATGCTAAGCAAGGGAGCCAGCTCAGTGGTGCATCCCTATAATCTCAGCAACTGAGGCTGAGGCAGGAGGATGGAGAGTTCAAAGCCAGCCTCAGCAACTTAGCAACTCAGTGAGACCCTGTCTCTACATAAAATATAAACAATGGCTGGGATATGTCTTAGTGATTAGGCACCCCTGGGTTCAATCCTTGGTCCAAAAATAACAGAATGCTAAACCGGGTGGTATTGCTCCCCCCTGAAAGGCCTGTGGTGAAGCTCGAGGTGGATGAGCAAAGAAATCCTGATCGTGCTTAACAACCTATGCATTTACTGCAATTTTCCTTTAGGAGAAATTTTTGAACCAGCCTTCTCTGGGTATTTTCTGAATGAGCCCCAGATTCAACACATGGAACAAGACTGATGAAACTACACGGCCACCATGAATAATCCGCTCAAATTTAAAGAGATTTCCATTTCTGTTTCAGGATAGCAAAAAGAGTAGATGTGCTATGAACGTTCATGAGAATTTTTGTCACAGAGTGGAGAGAATCTTGGGGAAGAGGAGACACTGAGACACTGGGAAGTGATTTAGGCCTATTTAACAAAAGGCATGCAATGTTAAAAAAATATTTTTTAAAGAGGAACCATATTTTACCTATGAAACTGTCAGAGAGTAAAATAAAACATAATACCAAATTATACAAAGGATATAGTGCCATGTACTGTCAGAGAGTAAAATAAAATATGATACCAAATTATACAAAGGATATAGTGCCATGGGCCCATTAGGTGGCCTGCGGGTGGGAGTGTACAGTAAAGTAAAGCTTCAAAGAGAGGGAATATTTGAATAGGTATCTAAAGCTTTGATATGATTTAAACTCTTTTGACCTGTGATTCTACTTGGTGGAATTTGTTTTTAAGGAAAACAAACTGATTGTTTGTGGCTGGAAATTTCCTTAATGTTCAAAAGTAGAAAATTAATTAACTAAATCATGTTTTATTAATAAAATAAAAATATAACTAGGAAAAAACTTCTAAAGAATACTAGGCAGTATGGAAAATGCTATCATGTGATTTAATTTTAGAAAGAAAAATAAAAACTCTTTTCTTCCCTTTTCCTCCTTTCCTCAACAAAAGCCACTGGGTGGGGCACAGCAAGGTAGCCATCCCTGAGGAGGGGCAACCTGGCTTGGGGAATAGGAAACCAAAGCCCAAGAGAGGAGGAGCTTGTTCCACTGGTGTGGGGTGAGTCAGATCCAGGGCAGGTGACGGGGTGTCCACTCAGAGGGGTGGCCTGGTGTGAGATATTAAAACCCAAATGAGGGGCATCCTGGACCAGTCAGAACCAGAGTAGGTAAAGGGCTTCCATTTTGGGAGAGGGGAGAGCAAAACAATGGAAGATGGGTTACATATGTAAAACTAAATCGAATGAGCAAATATATTAAGGAAAATGTGGGAGAGGGAGTTATAAATTAAAGTTATAATAACAATGGAAATGACAACTTAATCATGGAAAGGGAGAAAACAAGTATGCGCCTTGTAGAGCTAGATTAGAATTAAGTATTGATGTAAACCCATGTTTTTTTGATATAGATACATAATAAAAATGCAAAAGGAGTGGAGGAAGGGAGCAGGGAGAGAAACACAGAGACACATGAAGATTAGAATTCTTGTTACATTCCCAACTCTGAGACATATAGAGGTCTCTCACCCTCATAGTAACGAGCACACACTTTGGGTTCAAAATACTGGTTTCAAAATTGACCTGGTTTCCTTAGAAAAATGACTGGATCTAGGGCAAGGAAACTATGAGTTAGGCATGGTGGCACACACCTGTAATCCCAGTGACCCAAAAGCCTGAGGCAGGAGGATCACAAGTTCAAAGTCAGCTTCAGCAAATTAGCAAGCCCTAAGCAACTCAAAATAAAAAACAAAAGAGGCTGGGGGTGTAGTTCAGTGGTAAAGCAACCCTGGGTTCAATCTCCAATACCAAAAATTACACACACACACACACACACACACACACACACACACACACAAATATAATGAGCTTGCACCATCAAAGCAAGGAACTGCCTAAGAATGATGAAAACATGTCAAAGAACAGAGAAAACAGAGTAAAAGGGTTTTCACTGGCTAATGTTGGACAGATTATAACTCATAAAATATTGAGTCCAGAGTAATATAAAAAAGAATGCATTTAATATGTAAGAAGGAATTAAATACTTAGTTTCAAAATATATCCACCACAAAACACTAGTTACAAAGCATAAACAATAATGTCTTTATTAGAGAAGTGGGGCATATTCCCCTTAATCAAGTAAACAAAGTAAACATCAATAGTGGTTCAAATTTAACTGGAACTGGGAGAAGGCAGGGGAAAAAACAGGCCTTATTTCTCTAACATCCCTGGCCAATACACAGAATTTAAATCTAATCAGAACAAACACACATTGAGGGACATTCTACAAAATAATTGGCCTGGAATCTTCAAAAGAGTCAGTCAAGGGACCCAAGAAAGCCGAAGGAGCTAGCTATCTCAGGCCCAAGGAGAATAAAAGAGACAAGACTATTAAAAGAAATGCACCATTCTTTTTGTTATAAAGGACATCTTTGGGACAGATGGTGAAATTTGAGCGGTATCTGAATTAGATGGTAGCACACATCACTGTCAT
This sequence comes from Spermophilus citellus, assembly GCF_964194105.1. Lineage (NCBI taxonomy): Eukaryota > Metazoa > Chordata > Mammalia > Rodentia > Sciuridae > Spermophilus > Spermophilus citellus. The sequence goes on from NC_138185.1 coordinate 147,184,160, forward strand.
GATTTCAATGAGTGCATTGTGGTTATATAGAATAGCCTTATTATAACAAGAAAGACATACTAGCTACAGAAAAGAATTTTTTGTACTGTACTTGAACTTTTCTGTAAGTTTGATATTATCTGAATAATTTTAAATTACATTTCAAAAGTACAATACAAAACTACAAATAAAGTTTTATCCTAATTTTGTGATAAGTCTAAGAGTAACTAAGATCAGAGTAGGGACAAAGAGCATGAGAAGAAGATTAATATTAAACAGGGATGAGAGGTGGGAGGGACAGGGAGAGAGAAGGGAAATTGCATGGAAATGGAAGGAGACCCTCAGGGTTATACAAAATTACATACAAGAGGAAGTGAGGGGAAAGGGAAAAATAATACAAGGGGGAGAAATGAATTACAGTAGAGGGGGTAGAGAGAGAGAAGAGGGGAGGGGAGGGGAGGGGAGGGGAGGGGGGATAGTAGAGGATAGGAAAGTCAGCAGAATACAACAGACACTATTATGGCAATATGTAAATCAATGGAAGTGTAACTGATATGATTCTGCAATCTGTATACGGGGTAAAAATGGGAGTTCATAACCCACTTGAATCAAAGTGTGAAATATGATATGTCAAGAACTATGTAATGTTTTGAACAACCAACAATAAAAAAATAAAAAATAAATAAATAAATTTCTTGTATGTGCCAACATGTTTATATTTCTAGGTATTGTTTGTTTGCATAGTTCCAAACTGGTTTTTAGATAAGTAAACACATAATTTAAGACCTGTTAAATTAGCCCCCCAAAAAAGTTATTTTTGATTCACATGATTTAGTAAATCTGTGACAATTAAGTTAATCTGAAATTTTTGATAATAAGGATGTCTTTAAAATTTTGTAACAGAATTGACTTCTGGCCTATTACAATTTTTTCAATTAAATCACTTTTAAAATGTTAACTCTGCTTCATTTCCATGAGTAACCTAAAGATTGCCATTAAAGAAATAAACATAGAGGAAAGGCATTTGTAAATGTTCACTTTTTAGAAAGTTATCTGTTGTTTTGCTATAAAAGCCCATTTATGAAGATTTTTCCAAAGAATTGATGTTTATAAAATATTATTTATGTAGCCTAATGCCAACAGTCTAAGATAAAATCTAAAGGGATTAATCTTTTGAGATTCTGCTATTTTCCTATTTATTCTTTGCAAAAATTGGATTCTTGAGAATTAGCTTTTCAGTAATTTTGGTTTTTTGAGTAACAGCTTGATTCAGAATTAAAATATTAGAACTTTCATAATTCAAATATGCTGTGTTTTCTTTTGATAAATTGTATTTCTTTTATCTCTATATAATATTCATGTAGATTGTAATTTTTTTCTTTTTTTTATTGGTTGTTCACAACATTACAAAGCTCTTGACATATCATATTTCATACATTAGATTGAAGTGGGTTATGAACCCCCAATTTTACCCCAAATGCAGATTGCAGAGTCACGTCGGTTACACATCCACAATTTTACATAATGCCCTATTAGTAATTGTTGTATTCTGCTACCTTTCCTATCCCCTACTATCCCCCCTCCCCTCCCCTCCCATCTTCTCTCTCTGCCCCATCTACTGTAATTCATTTCTCTCCTTGTTTATTTTCCCAATCCCCTCACAACCTCTTATATGTAATTTTGTATAGCAATGAGGGTCTCCCTTCATTTCCATACAATTTCCCTTTTCTCTCTCTTTCCCTCCCATCTCATGTCTCTGTTTAATGTTAATCTTTTCTTCCTGCTCTTCCTCCCTGCTCTGTTCATAGTTGCTCTCATTATATCAAAGAAGACATTTGGTATTTGTTTTTTAGGGATTGGCTAGCTTCACTAAGCATAATCTGCTCTAGTGCCATCCATTTCCCTGCAAATTCTATGATTTTGTCATTTTTTATTGCTGCATAGTACTCCACTGTGTATAGATGCCACATTTTTTTTTATCCATTCATCTATTGAAGGGCATCTGGGTTGGTTCCACAGTCTAGCTATTGTGAATTGTGCTGCTATGAACATCAATGTGGCAGTATCGCTGTAGCATGCTCTTTTAAGGTCTTCAGGGAATAGTCCGAGAAGGGCAATAGCAGGGTCAAATGGTGGTTCCATTCCCAGCTTTCCCAGGAATCTCCAAACTGCTTTCCAAATTGGCCACACCAATTTGCAGTCCCACCAGCAATGTACAAGTGTACCCTTTTCTCCACATCCTCGCCAGCACTTGTTGTTGTTTGACTTCATAGTGGCTGCCAATCTTACTGGAGTGAGATGATATCTTAGGGTGGTTTTGATTTGCATTTCTCTGACTGCTAGAGATGGTGAGCATTTTTTCATGTACTTGTTGATTGATTGTATATCCTCCTCTGAGAAGTCTCTGTTCAGGTCCATGGCCCATTTGTTGATTGGGTTATTTGTTATCTTATTGTCTAATTTTTTGAGTTCTTTGTATACTCTGGATATTAGGGCTCTATCTGAAGTGTGAGGAGTAAAAATTCGTTCCCAGGATGTAGGCTCCCTATTTACCTCTCTTATTGTTTCTCTTGCTGAGAAAAAACTTTTTAGTTTAAGTAAGTCCCATTTGTGATTCTTGTTATTAACTCTTGGGCTATGGGTGTCCTATTTAGGAATTTGGAGCCCAACCCCACAATATGTAGATCAGAGCCAACTTTTTCTTCTATCAGATGCAGAGTCTCTGATTTGATATCAAGCTCCTTGATCCATTTTGAGTTAACTTTTGTGCATGGTGAGAGAAAGGGATTCAGTTTCATTTTGTTGCATATGGATTTCCAGTTTTCCCAACACCATTTGTTGAAGATGCTATCCTTCCTCCATTGCATGCTTTTAGCCCCTTTATCAAATATAAGATAGTTGTAACTTTGTGGATTAGTCTCTGTGTCCTCTATTCTATACCATTGGTCCACCCGCCTGTTTTGGTACCAGTACCATGCTGTTTTTGTCACTATTGCTCTGTAATATAGTTTGAAATCTGGTATCGCTATACCGCCTGATTCACACTTCCTGTTTAGAATTGCTTTTGCTATTCTGGGTCTTTTATTTTTCCATATGAATTTCATGACTGCTTTATCTATTTCTACAAGAAATGCCTTTGGGATTTTGATTGGCATTGCATTAAACCTATAGAGAACTTTTGGTAATATCGCCATTTTGATGATGTTAGTTCTGCCTATCCATGAACAGGGTATATTTTTCCATCTTCTAAGATCTTCTTCTACTTCTCTCTTTAGGATTCTGTAGTTTTCATTGTATAAATCTTTCACCTCTTTTGTTAAGTTGATTCCCAAGTATTTTATTTTTTTTGAGGATATTGTGAATGGAGTGTTTTTCCTCATTTCCGTTTCAGAAGTTTTGTCGCTGATATACAGAAATGCCTTTGATTTATGTGTGTTGATTTTATATCCTGCCACTTTGCTGAATTCATTTATTAGTTCTAGTAATTTTTTTGTAGACCCTTTTGGGTCTTCTAGGTATAGAATCATGTCATCTGCAAATAGTCATAATTTAAGTTCTTCTTTTCCAATTTTTATGCCTTTAATTTCTTTCGTCTGTCTAATTGCTCTGGCCAGTGTTTCGAGAACTATATTGAATAGAAGTGGTGAGAGAGGGCATCCCTGTCTTGTTCCAGATTTTAGAGGGAATGCCTTTAACTTTTGTCCATTCAGAATGATGCTAGCCTGAGGCTTAGCATAGATAGCTTTTACAATGTCAAGGTAAGTTCCTGTTATCCCTAGTTTTTCTAATGTTTTGAACATAAAGGGATGCTGTACTTTGTCGAATGCTTTCTCTGCGTCTATCGAGATGATCATATGGTTCTTATCTTTAAGTCTATTGATGTGATGAATAACATTTATTGATTTCCATATATTGAACCATCCTTGCATCCCAGGGATGAATCCTACTTGATCATGGTGCACAATTTTTTTGATGTGTTTTTGAATCCGATTCACCAGAATTTTATTGAGGATTTTTGCATCTAGGTTCATTAGAGATATAGGTCTGTAGTTTTCTTTCTTTGAAGTGTCTTTGTCTGGTTTCGGAATCAGGGTGATGTTGGCCTCATAGAATGAATTTGGAAGAGCTCCCTCTTTTTCTATTTCCTGAAATAACTTGAAAAGTATTGGTTTTAATTCTTCTTTAAAGGTTTTGTAAAACTCCGCTGTATACCCATCTGGTCCTGGGCTTTTCTTGGTTGGTAGTCTTTTGATGGCTTCTTCAATTTCATCCATTGATATTGGTCTGTTCAAATTGTGTGTATCCTCCTGACTCAGTCTGGGCAAATCATATGACTTAAGAAATTTATCGATGTCTTCACTATCTTCTATTTTATTGGAATATAGGTTTTCAAAATAATTTCTAATTGTCTTCTGTATTTCTGTAGCATCTGTTGTGATATTGCCTTTTTCATCCCGTATGTTAGTAATTTGAGTTCTCTCTCTTCTTCTCTTCGTTAGCATGGCTAAAGGTCTGTCGATCTTATTTATTTTTTCGAAGAACCAACTTTTAGTTTTGTTAATTTTTTCAATAGTTTCTTTTGTTTCAATTTCATTGATTTCCGCTCTGATTTTAATTAATTCTTGCCTTCTGCTACATTTGCTGTTGTTTTGCTCTTCCTTTTCTAGGGCTTTGAGATGAAGTGTGAGCTCATTTATTTGTTGGTTTTTTCTTTTTTTGAAGAATGACCACCAGGCGATGAATTTTCCTCTTAAAACTGCTTTCATTGTGTCCCATAGATTCCGATATGTTGTGTCTGTATTTTCATTTATCTCTAAGAATTTTTTGATTTCCTCCTTTATGTCTTCTGTAACCCATTGATCATTCAGTAACATATTGTTCATTTTCCATGTGATATAGGATTTTTTCTTCCTTCTTTTATCATTGATTTCCAGTTTCATTCCATTATGATCAGATAAAATTCATGGTATTATCTCCACCCCTTTATATTTACTGAGGGTTGCCCTATGGCATAATATATGGTCTATTTTTGAGAAGGATCCATGTGCTGCTGAGAAAAAAGTATATCCATTTGATGATGGTTGATAAATTCTATATATGTCAGTTAAGTCTAGGTTATTGATTGTGATATTGAGTTCTATAGTTTCTTTATTCAACTTTTGTTTGGAGGATCTGTCCAATGGTGAGAGAGGTGTGTTGAAGTCACCCATAATTATTGTGTTGTGGTCTATTTGATTCTTAAACTTGAGGAGAATTTGTTTTATGAATGTCGCAGCACCATTATTTGGTGCATAAATATTGATAATTGTTATGTCTTGTTGGTGAATGGTTCCTTTTAACAGTATATAATGTCCTTCTTTATCCCTTTTGATTAACTTAGTCTTGAAGTCGATTTTATTTGATATGAGGATGGCCACCCCTGCTTGCTTACGAGGACCGTGTGCATGGTATATTTTTTCCCATCCTTTCACCTTCAGCCTGTGTATGTCTTTTCCAATCAGATGTGTCTCCTGGAGGCAGCATATTGTTGGATTTGTTTTTTTAATCCATGATACCAGCCTATGTCGCTTTATTGGAGAGTTTAAGCCATTAACATTCAGAGTTACTATTGATATATGGTTTGTACTTCCATCCATGTTTGATTATTTATCCTTTTTTAAAAAAAATTTAGTTTGTTTCTCCATGATTATCTTTCCCCTTGCCCTCTGTCTTTACCGAGGCACTTCCCACTGATGGTTTTGGTTATTGTTTTTCATTTCTTCCTCGTATAGTGTTTTGCTCAAAATGCTTTGCAATGCTGGTTTTCTGGCTGTAAATTCTTTTAACTTTTGTTTATCATGAAAGATTTTTATTTCGTTGTCATACCTGAAGCTTAATTTTGCGGGATACAGAATTCTTGGTTGGCATCCATTGTCTTTCAGTGTTTGAAATACATTGTTCCATGACCTTCTTGCTTTCAGTGTCTGTGATGAAAAATCCGTTGTTAACCTTATTGGTTTTCCCCTGAATGTAATCTGTCTCCTTTCTCTTGTAGCTTTTAATATTTTCTCTTTGTTCTGTATATTGGATATCTTCATAACAATGTGTCTTGGCGTTGGTCTACTGTGATTTTGTGTGCTCGGTGTCCTGTATGCATCTTCAATTTGTATATCTGTTTCCTTTTTTATTTCTGGAAAGTTTTCTGTAATTATTTCATTCAGCAGGTTACTCATTCCCTTGGTTTGAATCTCTGTACCTTCTTCTATCCCAATGACTCGTAAGTTTGGTTTTTTTATGTTATCCCATAACTCTTGGATGTTTTTCTCATGATTTTTTACCAGCCTTTCTGAGTTGGCTAGACTCTTTTCAAGATGATATATTTTGTCTTCATTATCTGATGTTCTGGCTTCTACTTGCTCCACTCTGTTAGTGATACTCTCAATTGAATTTTTAATTTGGTTTATCGTTTCCTTCATTTCTAGAATTATTGTTTGATTATTTTTTATAATCTCTATCTCCTGATAAAGATGCTTAACTTCTTCTTTTATCTGTTTATGAAATTCATTCTCAATGTGTTCTTTTGCTGCTTGAATTTGCTGTCTTGTATCCTCTTTAAGGTTCCATTCCATCTGTCTAAGGTGTTCCTTGAGTTCTTTATATGACCATTTTTCTGATGACTCTAGGTCCTCCTGAATATTTAGGCTGTCCTGCATTGTTTGTACTCCTTTTCTTCCTTGTTTTTTGAAGCTGCTCATGTTACTTCTTGTTCTGTTTGACTGCTGAGTTACTATTTACTCCTATAAATTAATTTGATGCTTGGGAGGAAAGGTATTTGAAGGGAAGGGAAGAAGTCACTAAAGAGAATGAGAGTAGGCAGGTAGAATTCAAGGAAAGGGGGATAAGAAAAATGAAAAGACTAAAGAAGAAAAAAATAGGAACTAAAAAAAGAAAAAAATTTAAAAAAATAATAATAATTAAAGAAATTAAAATTAAAATTAGTAGAAAAAAATTAAAAAAAATATTTTGTAAAAATAAATTAATAAAACAACAAGAAAGAAAAATGAAAATGAAAGAAAAACCCAAATCAAAAAAAAGAGAAAAGAAAAAGAAAAAAAAAACCTAATAAATGCCGTCTTAGAGTTTGATTAACTTCTCTTCCAGTAGGTGGCGCTGTGCCCACCAGGTCAAGTTTCTCCTGTCAATACGTGGGAACCAATCACTGTGCAGCAGCTCCTCCCAGACTGGGTGAGTCTCCAATCCTGAGTGCCTAGGGCCTCCTCTTGTGTCTAGTCACTTCCCCACTTTTCCTCTAGCCAGGCCCCTCTCACGGGTGCCGCTCACCACAATACTGGCTACACGCCAGGTCTGCTGCTCCCGGGAGCCCTGTTTTCATGAACGACTGGGCACACTCTTCCAGTTTGCCATTCCCTCAGACCCTAAGTTTGTAGAGCTTGGGGCTGAGAATCCTCAGCGGATTTTACTTGCCCTCCGGTAACCACTTCCCCGTAGCTGGTGCAAGAGACCTCAGCAGTCAGCCCTGGTGGGAGCGGTAGTTCTGCGCCGCGGGTCTCGCACCACCTCTGATTCCCTTGGGCTGGCTGTAGCACTCATGGGAGAACTGGGTGGGGCCCTTAAGGTTTCCCCGATGTGTGGAGAGGGAAGGCTAGGGGATCACACACCTGTAGCTGCAGGTTTCAATGAAGTTATCTCCTCTGCAGCAGTCTGGTGACGTCAGTTCTCTGCCCTGGTGGTGTCTCTTGCAAATGGTGACAGTTCGTTTCCCTTTGCCGGGCGACCAATGCAACGGGTGGGTCCTTACTGTCTCTCCCAAGCCCCGTTTCAAACCTGTGGCCACTACCTATGAAGGCTCGGTAGGCATTTACCTCCGTAGGATGAGAAGGGCTGACCAGTTGTTTCAGCCAAATGGATTAGTGCTGAGTCACAGCTGTTTGTTTGCGGGAAGCAGCCTAACGGGAGCTTGAATTCAGCCGATCCGGGCTCAGAGTGTGTTCTGAGAGGCCCAGACTGTTCGCCCCAGATCCACGTCAGCTCAGCATTGCCTAGTGATCCTGAGCAAACAGATTTAGGTTGTTTACGACTCCCTATGCCTGCACAGCTGAAGAGGTCAGAGATTTGATCTCTCTGCGCCCGCCGCCATGTTGGAATCCCCCGATTGTAAATTATTAACTGTTCAACAGACTTGAAAATTCACAGTTTACGCACTAAAATATTTAGACCAAGTTTGTACTAAGTTTTAAAAGGGCTCATTATTAAGTATTATTTAACACATACTGGTCAAATTCCTAATTCAAGGAAATTATTTGGTATTTCTTTCATTGCTCCAGGCCTGAGATGAGCCCCAGAAAATAAGATGATTTAAAATGCTAATAACCCGTGTGTGGTTTCTGTTTCTGATTTCTAGAATGGCATCACTCTGTGATGAGTGAAAATTTATGGGTTTTTTGTTAGTGATGTTGAAAATTGATTATAAATCCTATCAGTACTTTCTGAAATTAACTGTTTTTCTGTATCTTCATTTAGTAATTTAAATGTTATATTCATTTCCTGAATTTTAATTGTTATATTTACATCAGATATGAGAATCTGATGTTTGACAGGTTTTTAGACATAAGCTAATTTGCCTCTTTTAAGTATATTTTTACAACTGCTAGAAAAGATTCATATTGATATATAAACCCTAAATTTGTGATTGTTAAAAATAAAATTGATAGCTAATCAGCCTTCATTACAAACCTGTTTATAATTTGTAAATTAACCTCAGCTCTTTTGTTAACCTAGAGTTACAAATGAATTTATATAGTGTTCTAATCATCAAGCTGCTTTACTGCCAAAAATATGTTCTTTTAGATATACATGACAGCAGAGTATATTTAGATATATTTATACAAACATGGAGTATATCTTAGTATAATTGGGATTGCAGTCTTGTGTTTGTATGTAATGTGGAAATTCCTTGTGGTGTATTCATATATGTAAATATGTGTCAGATTCATTCCACTGTCTTTCTTATTCCTATCCCCTGTTCCTTTTCTTCATTCCCTTTTGGCTAATCCAATAAACTTCTGTACTTTACTTCCCCACAACCTTTATTGTGTGTTTGCATCCACTTATTATAGAGAACATTTGACCTTTTGGTTTGAGGGGATTGGCTTATTCACTTAACATGATATTCTCAATCTCATCTACTTACTGGCAAATGCCATAATTTCATTCTTTCTATGGCTGAGTAGTATTCCATTCTGTATATATACCATATTTTCTTTATCCGTTCATCTGTTGAAGGGCATATAGGCTGGTTCCATAGTTTAGCTATTGTGAATTCAGCTGCTATAAACATTGATATGGCTGCGTCACTGTAGTATGCTGATTTTAAGTCCTTTGGGCATATGCCAAGGAGTGGAATAACTGGTTCAAATGGTGGTCCCATTCCAAGTTTTCTGAGGAATCTCCATACTGCTTTCTAGAGAGGTTGCACCTCCCACGAGCAATGTATGAGTGTACCATTTTCCCCATGTCCTTGCCAACATTTATTGTTACTTATATTTTATTGTTACTTGTATTCTTAACAGTTTCATTCTGACTGGAGTGAGGTGAAATCTTAGTGTAGTTTTAATTTGCATTTCTCTAATTGCTAAAAATATTGAACAATTTTTCATATATTTGTTAACCATTCATATTTCTTCTTCTATGAAGTATCTGTTCATTTCCTTAACTCATTTATTGACTGGATTATTTGAGAATTTGTTTGTTTGTTTGTTTGTTTTTGCTAAGTTTTTTGAGTTCTTTATATATTTTTTTCATTCTAATTTTTTTATTGATTAGAAAAAATGACAGCAGAATGCATTATAATTCTTATTACACATATATACCACAATTTTTCATATCTTTGTTTGTATATAAAGTAGGTTGACACCCAATTTGTGTCTTCATACATGTACTTTGGATAATGATGTTATCACATTCCACCATCCTTGCTAATCCCCTACCCCTCCCTTTCCTTCCTACCCCTCTTCCCTATCTAGAATTCATCTATTCCTCCCATGCTCCCCTTCCCTACACCACAATTCACAATAGCTAAACTGTGGAGCCAACCTAGATTCTCTTCAGTGGTTGAATGGATTAAAAAATGTGGCATATGTACACATTGAAATATTACTCAACAATAAAAGAGAATAAAATCATGGCATTTGCAGGTAAACGGATATCATTGGAGAAGATAATGCTAAGTGAAGTTAGCCAATCCCCAAAAAACAAATGCTGAATGTTTTCTCTGATATAAAGAGGCTGACTCATAGTGGGGTAGAAAGGGGGAGCATGGGAGGAATAGATGAATTCTACTTAGGGCAGAGGGATGGGAGGGAAAGGGAGGAGGCAGGGGATTAGCAAGGATGATGGAATGTGATGGACATCATTATCCAAAGTACATGTATGAAGACAAAAATTTGGTGTCAACCTACTTTATATACAAAATGAGATATGAAAAATTATGGTATATATGTGTAATGAGAATTGTAATGCAAAAAAAATAAAGTACATGTATAAAGACATGAATTGGCATGAACATACTTTAAATACAAAGATATGAAAAATTGTTCTCTGTATGTGTAATAAGAATTTTAATGCATTCCACTGTTGTGGATTTTTTTTGAAAAATAAATTAATTAAAAAAAGATCACCTTTTGAAAGAAAGAGTATCAGTGAATGTCTAGAAAAAATTTAAAGCTATCATGACAACTAAAAACCAACTCTTACCAATAGCTTCTGTAGCCTCAGATAGTGATGAGCAATGGCTGACTATCCATAGATAGAGAAAATTGGGAACCTGGTGTAGTGATAACATCCTTGATTCAAGGGCCATTGATTCCTGGGTTCATCTCCCTCTTCAGTGGTAGTGTCTATAGAACCAGAGTAGATTAAGCCATGTCAGCCAATGTTTGGGAATAGGACTTAGAAAAAAATGTGAGTTCAAGTGTATACATATATGTGTGTGTGAGCCTGGCACTGTGGCACATGCCTGTAATCCCAGTGGCTTGGGAGGCTGAGGCAGGAGGATTGAAAGTTCAAAGCCAGCCTCAGCAAAAGCAAGGTGCTAAGCAACTCAGCGAGACCCTGTCTCTAAATAAAATACGAAATAAGGCTGGGGATGTGGCTTAGTGGTTGAGTGCCCTGAGTTCAATCCCCAGTACCTGCCCCCCAAAAATATATATGTATGTGTGTGTGTGTGTGTGTGTGTGTATGTTCATACATTGAACATCTGCAGTGTATAAGGCATTGTGTTACTTCAATTAGGATATGCCTACTTACTGATAAACATGAACCAGAGAGGTTACTTACTCAAGATCAGCTAATAAATGTTAGAGCCAGGAGTTCAACACATTCTTGATGTGGCCCAACTTCCTAAAGCTTGCAGGGCCAGATCTCATAATGTTGCTGCACTATTCTCAAGGAATGGTAACTACCTTACCCCAGAGCAAATGAACAAGTGCTATGCTTCACTGACATTCCAGAGTTTACCCTGCCTGCCAGTCTGAAGTGAGCTTCAACCTGGGCTTCTGTCCTTCAGTTCCATGGAGGACTTCAAGTAAAATGAGTTACTTATCCCTTACAATATGCACATTCTGAAGAAGCAGCTTCTGTCAGGGCTTGCGTTCAGCAAAGATATTAGGCCAATTTTTAGTTGTCATGATAGCTTTAAAATTTTTCTATACATTCACTGACACTCTTCCTTTCAAAAGGTGATCTTAAGGGCTGGGGGTGCAGCTCAGCTCCTAAGATGGAGATTCTTGAGCTAGTAATTTTGGTTTTAGGGAGTACTCTGAGGAATTGCTCTTAGGGAGTACAGAAAGAAGAAAAAGCAAAACAGAGATATGATTTCAACAAAAGTCTATCCTCAAACCTGACCAATGGGGAGTTCTAAAACATGACTAATGCTATAAAATTAAGACAAGAGGTCCAGGTAGGTTCCTCTACATCTTATCAGTCAGTGATTGGCTGTGGGATATCCTTGAGGAAGGAAATGAACTCTTATGTGTTTCCAACAAGGAGGTCCCCACAGACTGGAAACGATTCTCTGCTGAGGAAGATACTTGTGAATTCTCAGCAAGGAACATCCACAGCAGCTGGGGAATGGTTGCACCTGCCTGGTTTAAAAAAAAAAAAAAAGACTTTATCAGCAGATTCCTTAGTGTAGCTATCCCAGCTTCCAGAGCAGTGCCCAGTGCTAGATCTAATCACATCACTTTCCTTTTCCTACCACAGTTATCCATTCTGGTTCTCATTTGTAGAGATGCTACAAGGATAGACCAAGTGCCTCATCTTCTTTATTGAATGAATATCCAATAAATATTACTGTGCTAAACTTATGCAGAAGCATTCATAGAATAAGGGCTATTTTGCTTTTTTGATTTTCTTGTTGTCACCTGATAAAGGTGCTGAAAATCCCATTCATTTTTTGTAATTAATAATTTTATATCCTTATGTACAGGCATACACAATAAATTTATGGGAATATAATTCCAACATGAGCTTCATGCCAGTGCAAGAGAGCTGACATTTTCAAACAATAGGAACCCGGAACCTTAATACCTTCTCAGTCCTATATACATAAGTAATAAACTATGATACCATAATATGAGCACACATATTTTCCTCATTTTTCCCTTTACTTAGTCTTAATACCACTATCTTCCTCTTTTCCTTCCTCTTCCCCTAAATCTAACCTCTAACCTGATTTCTTTTTTTTTAAGAGAGAGAGAGAATTTATTTTTTTTAATATTTAGTTTTTAGTTTTCGGCGGACACAACATCTTTGTATGTGGTGCTGAGGATCAAACCCGGGCCGCACGCATGCCAGGCAAGTGCAGTACCACTTGAGCCGCATCCCCAGCTCCCTCTAACCTGATTTCTGAATCATAATTCTAATAAAGAACCAGTCTAGCTTCTCTTAGAAGTGACATCACTGTGATTTGAATCATTTTCTGAAAATAACTGGAGTCTAATCTGCAAACATGAGAGCGGAAAAATGGGTAAGATGCAGGGTACAGAGTCAGGAACATCAACAAATTGTGTGCTATATCAAAATGTTGCTGAAAATAGCAACAACTCTGTCCCTTGGAGTCCTTTAGGCCCCATTAGGGATGAAACTCTGCTAGATGATAGCTCAGTCTGCTTTGCCTGGCAAGAGAGAGACTGAGATATTTGCTGGCTTTTTTTTTTTTTTTTTTAGACAGATTCTCACTAAGTTGTCCAGGCTGACCTGGATCCTTCTGCCTCAGCCTCTTAAGTAGCTAGGATTACAGGCTACCTGCAAGTTGGTCAGTACATTTCGTATACACCACCATGCCTGACTACCACAGTTTTTTAAAGTTTTCCAAAGTATACGGAACTGAATTTTATCTATTATCCAAGGTCAAGCATGTGTATTTCTTATCTAGACCTAGGAGACAATTAAATGAAGGAAAAAGTACAATTTTGTTTGTTCTCTCCTTATTATAAAATCATACATGGTATTCATTTGAAATGTAGATGAAATAGGATAGTGTGGAGAAAAATATGAAAATCTCCTATAATCCAACAAGAGTTGAACTCAGTAATTGGATTTCCTTTATCTGGATTGGATTTATATTTTTAGATCCTTCATTCAAGAAATATTCAAGAGGTCATCATGTGCTTTAGAGGAAGGAGGTAAGGATTGGGGGGAAAAAATGTCCTAAGAGAGTTGGTTGGAGCAGCCAAAAAGGAGGTACTGGATATTGGGGAAAACTTTGTCCTTTAAGAAGTTTAAGATAGTATGAAAATATCTTCTCTCTGTGTCAAGGATTGTTAAGCAGAGAAGTGTTTGTACCGAGGAGGCTCAGCAACAAAAGAAGAGCAAGGAATATATTAGAGCGGCAGAGAAGCATCTACACTGGGAGCCCTGGAAAGATGGGTTGGATCAAAGAAGGGCATTCTGGGAGCAGGGGAAAGAATTGTTTGAATTGTATTGTTTAGTTTAAGATCAGGTTGTCACTTAGAGAAGCATTCAGTGCAGTTTTACATAGTATTAAATTTAATTTCATATTGTATTATTTTCCCATGTCACTAAATAGCCTTAAAAACATTTAAGGAATTTGTAACATTCCATTGTAAAAATGAGCCGTGATTTATTTTACTAACCCTCTATGATTGGTCCTTGTCATTTCCATTTTTTTAATTATAATTGCTATTGATGAAAATCTTTGTCAATCTTTGTTCGTGTCCGTGACTATTTCCTTAGGAGACTGACACTTGACAGTGTAATTATTGGGTCAAAGGATATACGTAGACAGTATTGACACATACTGCCAGTTTGCTCTTTCAAGCAATGTATTAAAGTGGCAATACCCTTACCTGTACTGGATATTATATATTTTTTATTTTTTCCATTTTAATAGGTAAAAAAAATCATGTTTTTGTTTTAACATGCATTTTTCTGATATTAATGTAGTGTGTTTTTTCATGTTTTCTTGTCTTTTCATATTCTCAATTTTAAACTACTTTTCCTACTAATTTATAAGTTTTTAATATACTAAGAATATCAATAAAAAAAAGAGGGAAAACAGGACCCAAGCCCACAAAGATCCAAGTCCTAGATCAAAGCATCACTCGCAGAGAGCACTGCAGCTCCAGCAAATCCCATCACAAGGATCTTCATATGTAGAAGATTACATTCCAAATTGTAGGGGAACCCTGAGGGGCTAGGCCCAGGACAATGATCCTGCTTGTTCATGTCAAAGAACTGCACTCTCTCCAAGTATATAAATTTTGTTACCAAAGAAATGAAATTTAAGGAGTTCTATAAGATGCCACAGATCCACACACTAGTCAATGCACTTGAAACTCAAACCTGTGCAGATGGTATTGCACTTTGTGTTACAATACTGCCTCCAGAAGGAACCCGTCAAAATACTTATATGTTCTCTCTGAGCAGAGAGCCCAGCAACAGCACCACTAAGTGCAGCTGCCATTCAGTGAGCCCCACAAAGTAACTCTTAATCTGGTGTAATCCTTGCAACAGTAAAAAGTAGGTATTATCATACACATGTACATATAAATAACCTGAGGTGCTGAGAGCTTAGAACAACTACCTTGGGCATAATTGCTTTTAAATGGCAGTGCTGCGATTGCTTCTCACATCTGTCTGAAATAGAACTGAGGCTTACATGGGTTTGGGTCCTATTTCTCCTCTTTAGAGTACCACCCTCATGTGTGAGGTCAACCAGAATACTTGAAAGAGTGCTAGGACTTGCACCTATGGGATCATTCTGAGTCTCCAAGGCCAGGAGCTTGTTCCAAGAGGATGACCTGGCAAGTAGATTGCTCCCTCTGGCTAGTATGGTATTTCTTTTACGGGATCATGTGAGAATGAGCCACCTGAATGGTGCTAACATAGTGATTTGGGGTGATGCAAATACGCCCTAGACACATGATGAATTTAGGACTCTGGGCCACCAATGGTCACTATTGACCTTTGGTCATATATCCTTTGTCTGTCTGAACTGGTTCTTTTCTTTTATGGTATACAAAACCACATTTGTGGATTTGAGCATAGATTATTTATAATCTTAACTAGATGTCAGTCTCTAGGATAGGCCTCATCATAACTGTATTAGATAAAGGTGAAAGATTTAGAAAAGTCTAGGGAAAGAAAAGAAAGTCTAGAACAGTGTTTTCAAACTGGAAACATTAGTTCTAGAAAAATGTTACTAATGATGGGAATGGGTAGATTATTTCATGGGAATAATTACAGAAATGTTAAATATGATCTCTATTATTAGTGATTCACAACACATATTAATATTAAAGATTACAAGATCTTGAGAAAAGAGATCCATTTATCTATATTTAATTGAGGATCTCCCAAATCACTTCAACGTCTCTGTTAACAGTCTTTGAAACACTGATTCACAGAAAAACTACCTTAGAAGATATAGTAATGTAGCCCCACCAAGACTAGACCTTGCCTGATGCCCAGTCTCCAATTCAGGCTAATTATATGAATATTGCTGGAAGAGGGCTTTTGGAATTGCATTTTTCATATTTTTAAAGCTTCCCGAGGTAATTCAAATAATCTTCAACATTGAGAAAAAATATTTAGAGTGTTCTGAACACAGTATCTGAGTGTGCAAATAGTAGGGGATTTATCTTTTGGCCCTGATTCTTCCCTCCCAGCCACTTTTAATGCATTCAGTGCTACATCACCTAAGAAACAGACTATAGGTAGGTTGGGGATATAGCTCAGTTAGTAGAGTGCTTGCCTCCTATGCACAAGGCCATGGGTTCAATCCCTAGCACTGAAAGAAAAGAAACAGTCTATAGGGGCTGGGATTGTGGCTCTGTAATAGAGTGTTCACACCATAAGAGAGAAAGAATTTTAAGGAGAAGACTAACAGCAAGAGATTGATTCTGAAAAAGCTTTATATTTCATATTTTTTATCCTAGTAAAAGTTCAAATCTTAAACATATATTATGGTTTAGATTGGCTGTGATTTTTAAAACTTTGAATAACATTGAGAAGTGTCTCCATCATCATCCAGACTGCCAGGACCAGTATTCATGAGGAACCAGAGCTCGGAGGTCTTCTTCTGCTTCTCCCCCCCCCCCCCCCCTCTCTCTCTCTCTCTCTCTCTCTCTCTCTCTCTCTCTCTCGTCTCCCCCCCCCATTTACCTATAATATCTAGTGCGTATGTTCTTAGCACAATAAATGCTTTTAACTGATGTACAAACAAAATCTAGGCCCTAAACTACTTAGAGTTGAATCTCATCCTTTTGAATCACTGTGAGAAAACAGAATGATGTTTCAAATTGGGAAGCAGCACGTGAAGAGAAGCACAGGAAGCCTCCATCTGAAATACGGATCAGCCATATATGAGTTGGGAGATTCTCATCAAGGTAAGTGGGGGCTGTGATTTGGATGTGGTTTGTCAGTAAAGTGTTCATGTGTTAGAGGCTTGGTCCTCGGTGTGGCTGTGTTGAGTGGTGGAATCCTTAAGGAGTAGGGCCTGGTAAAAGGTGGTTAAGTCATTGGGAGCCCTGCTCTTGGTAGGGATCAATTCTGGTCTGGTGGAGGGGTTAGTTCTTGCAAGAGTGGGTTGATATAAAAAGAGCAAGACTTGCCCCTTCCAAGTATCTAGCTTCCTGTCTTACCTGAGATCTCTCCCTCTTGCATATACTTCCTCCATGATGCTCTCTGCCACATGTGACCCAACTAAGGGGACCCTAATCATAGACCAAACTGATAGAGCCACTGATCAACTTCCAAAACTGGAAGTTAAATAAGCCTCTTTTCTTTATATGTAACTAGCTTCAGGTATTTTGTTATAGCAACAGAAAATGTTACTTTCTGAGCTATCACTTATCTTTAAAATGGAGCAAACATAATCTACCTCCTTATAGGAATAAAATAAAACCAAATATATGAAAGCATATAAAAAGAGTGCCTGAAATACAATAATAGATTCCTTCCTGCTTATCTTGGAAAGAAAAGAATTCATATGAAGCCCTTTGAATCATGGCTTAGGCTGCTCAGCTCTCTTCATTTTTGTGGTACTTGATTGGAGTTATAGAACTTCTTAATCCGATTAAGTGATTCTGTGCTTCCTTGAAATTATTATAACTTCTGAGAAAGTACCGGAGAATCGATAAGTAGAAAAGTATTGATCAATAAATGTGCTGATGAAGAATATAAAAGAATTTTATAACATAACTCCTTCCACAAAGATGCTTGTGGCATAACTAGGATCATATATGATAAACTCAAATTAATTAAGAGCTCATTAAATAGTAAATATGGGTTCACAATCCCTTAGCTGAAACTTGGGATCAATGCATATGGGAACTTAGAATTTTTTGAATTTTTAAAAACAGTATTATGTTTGTGCACATACATTCATAACATACTACTGAAACACCCATAGAAGGAAGAGTATATCTTAGGCAGTACTCATGATCAAACACATTGATATTTCCACATTGAAATGTGTCATGGTTGCATAGCATAAATAAAGATAATAAGTAGCCTCACTTGTCAATTTAGTCAGGTGCTACATCAAAAGGAGTTTTAAAGTCTCTTTGGAAAAAAAAACTTGATTTTTAGAGTTTTAGGAATTCAGGAACTGTGGATAAAGGTCCAGGGACTTGTCACAAGCATGTACACTGGAAGTGTAAAGAGGAGGTGAGATGTCCATCCACAAAGCCTTGTCACTGTGTTACCTCGGCCACAGAAGCTGTATTTTCCTGCTCAAGCCACTAGGAGCCGGTAGGGTATTTTGTAAATTGGTTTCTTGAGTTTATCTCCACAGTCAGAAAAAGCCTGATGGTTGCGATTCCTGCAAAGTGGAGACCAAAATGGGGAGATGGGAGTCCTCACTGAGCGGTGTGAGAGCCCTGAGAAAGCTGGGGACTCATAAAAGAATGTAGCTGTATTTGCAAGTGAGAGAAGACAGGCTTTAATCCCCGAATTATCCCTGTCTCTTACTAGTTCACTCTGCCTCTTTGGCTTCTGGTTAGAGTGAAGTCACCCGTGGAACCCTTTCTCATTCATTCCCAGTACTATAGCCCTGGGTTTACTTACCAAATTTCTAACTCCGACTGTACTCTTTTTTTCTTCTCTTCTTATTCCATTTCTCATTTGTCCCTTGTCTTACATAACCTTCTTTCTCTCCCCCATCAGGAAGAAGAGGAGTTTACGTTGGCTGTGTCCTCACCGCCTACCTCTCCTCTATCCACTCCTCAAATGTCAGGGCAGTTCACAAACGCAGACACACTTCCTGCCCAGCACTGTTTACAAGAGGCCATTGCTAAGAAGGATGAGTCAGAGGAATGGGAGAATCTTACCACATCCAAGTGGCTGTCTGCCTGCAAGAACTGGAAGAATTAAGGAAATAGGAAAACAGAGACTGTGGGAGTTGGGGGGACAGGTCAGAGTAATCGAACTTTTTCTTCTTTCCCATCTCCCGGGTATGTGTATTCCTGACACTTAGGTCTATTACCAGATATGAAGATGAAGCTGAGGAAAACTCCAACAGGAGGAGATCTCAAAACCGAACCACACAGTGAGTCCTTCTAGCCATTTCCTCAAACTTTCCCTGCCCCTGTGCATTCTAACTACACTTTAAAAAAAAAATTGAATTTAGAGGAAATAGGCTGAGGGCAGCCACTTGCATCCTCTGTTTATTCAACCCCGTAGCATCCCTGCCCTTCCCTGTTTGCTTTTGGTGGTTGTTGTTCTTTGTTTTTATTTCTTTTTATTTTTTATTTATTTTGTTTTTCCCCTTCTTAAATAAATTCAAACATCTGCTGAAATTATTCTTTCACCAACTTTCCTTGTTCTTTAGCACAAGAAATGGGCAAGGGTGGGCTGGGGTTGTGGCTCCAGAGGTAGAGCGCTCACTTAGCATGAGTGAGGCACTGGGTTCAATCCTCAGCACCACATAGAGTAAAATAAATTATGTCCACCTATAACTAAAATATAAATATTTAAAAAGAAAAAGAAAAGAAATGGACAAGGATGCTGAATGAGAATAAGACTCTTCCCACCTCATTCATCCCACATATAATGAGCATCTACTATGAACACTCTTCTACTTTTTATTCTTAACTTGGAAAGATGGTGCTCTCTTTTTCTCTCTGCTTCTCTCGTTTTCACCCTCCTGACCTACCTTCCCTCCAGCCCTTCTGCCTGACTCTATAGGACCTTCCTCTGCTTACCTGGTAAAGCAGAAGTGTCCAGTCTGGGCTGATGGAATCTCCAAAAAGATCCAGAGAAAGTGGAAGAGTCGAGAGAAAGAGAACAGTCCATGCCCCTGCACATGTTCTGTCTTGATGTGCACCACGGTACCACCTGTCTACCTGTAAGCCTAGGCTCTGTGTTTCCAGGCTCAGGGAAAGAAACATGGTCCATGTGGTTTTTTAGACACAGTCACAAACACAATCACTTTAATTGCATTCACAGTGCAAAAAAGTATAGGTGTGCAAACCTCAGAAGTCTCAAGTGATTGCTGTAGAGGTTCGAGGTGGGTCGAGGGAGGAACATAGGAAGCAGAGGCATTAAATAAACTCTGCCAGTCCACACTCAAAGGCAAACTCAGACCAGGGAACAGACTAATGACCAGGGCTACTGGAGGGGCAGGAGCAGTCCTTTATTTATCCCCTTCCACAGCAAAGATTGGAGAGGAGAAATAGAAAACCTGGAGAAACTGAGCATCATTAATCTCTTCAGCACCTCTAAGTCCAGGGACAAAATGCATGTTGGACGGCCCCTAAGGCAAAGAAGAATAGCATTTTTAGAAGATGTTGATAAAGAATAGTTCATCCTCTCCTCCTAGAAAATTCTCTGCAAGATTACCTAAGAGGAGGAGTGCAACTTGAGAAGTAGAAGTGGAAAAGGAAAAGAAAAAGAGTAAGGTAAAAGAGAAAGAAGAGGACAAGTTGCTTCACTGTATAGATGTTAAATGGAGGTTCATGCCATTACAGGTTATGACAATGACCCTTTCCAGAATGAAAGTCAGATAATTACAGTTAGGAGTGAGCTGGCCGGACTTGGACAACTTGCAGAATGTCAAATCGAAAGGACGGGGGCTTCTGTGACATTTTATCCCTTTGAGGTCACAGGGAACAACAGGACTGCTACAGACAGCTCTGACTGTGTTGACTTCCTCGTGGATGAATGTGTACTCAAATATGCAGCTGCGATTGTGCTCCTTCACCTTGTTTGCCATCATGCTATTGCATTCCCTGGCCTCCAAACTAAGCCTAAAATCTTCTTGGTTGCTCCGCAAGAAAGTCTTGTCTCTGAGCACCTTGTTTCCTCCCACCTCATCTTCACTGGAGAAGGTCTCTTCTGGCGAGTCAGGTTGCTCTGTTCCTTTGTTGCTAAGCACCAGGCTTTCTGTGACTTGTGTGCCTTTTCCCTCCTCAGTGGTCTCGACTTTGTCCTGTGAGTCACTGGACCAAAACTGGTTCAGTGGCTGATCAGTATCCTCCAGGACTGCTGCGGCCATGTGAAGCCCCAGCCCCAGGCCCAGCCCCAGGCCCAGCAGCAGCAGCAGCAGCATGAAAAAGATTTGTACCAGAGTCAGCTTCATTTTGCCTGGACAGGTGGAGGGAAATGGAAGGACATGATGTTGAGATGAAAACTGGCACCAGTGGAGACTGTGGCCTCTCTAAATCCTACAGCATAGGCTTTGGGGTCTCCCCTTTCTTCTCCACATGACTCCATCTCCCAAAGCAGTGATCCTTTGTCTTTCTCTTTCCATTTCTCAGTCCATCCCTCACCATACTCCCTGTTAGTGTATAATTGGGAAGACAACCAGGAAAAGCTGTTCTGAAACTGGCTCACAGATGAGGAATCAGTGAGGAAAGCTGGCACCAATGATTTTTAAATAACTAAATTCTTAATCAAGTAATTAACTTGAATTTTGCCCATTACTAGTTATTTCCTCCCAAAAAAGATAGAAAGATTCTTGAGTGGTGGCACACGCCAGTAATCCCAAGTAAACCCTTGGGAAGCTGAGGCAAGAGAATCGAAAGTTTGAGGCCAGCCTCAGTAACTGAGTGAGGCCCTAAGCATCTTAGCAAGACCTTGTCTCAAAATAAAAAAGAAATAAAAAGAGTTGGGGGTATGGCTCAGGGGTGAAGTGCTCAAGTTCTACCCCAGGTATCAAAAAAAAAGATTAAAATGAATAGAAAAAGTACTGTAGTCTATTCAACTGAAACTAAGGATTAAGATGTCCAGTCTCAATCTTCCATTCTTACTAAAGTTACATCTTGTCATACCAGATTCCTTCTTCTGTGAAAGATCGCCTACTACCTAGGTATTCCTGCTGATTTGTACTTTCAGGGAAGAAATGGAATAAGAATGAAAACAAAGAAAACTGAACAATTGATCTGCTGGGGCTTTCTTAACTAATGAAGATCTTAATGAGAGCTGAGGCAAGGAAGTATATCTTTGTCTTGCTAGGTGAGTATCACATCCTATCAAAGAGAGACCTTCTCTACAAGAAAAAATGAAATAAAATGCTATGAAGAACATTATTGAGACAGTTGATAAAATTAGAATATAGTTTGTGGAGAAGCTGATGATGTTATTATGTCAGTGTTTTATACAATAAACTTTAAAAGTAAATTCAGATTATTTAAGAGAATATCCATGCTGTTAGTAAATACACACTGAAATATTAACATGTGCATGTGTTAAGTGCATGCTTATAGGGAAAAAAGAAAATGATAAAATAAACTTGAGAAAAATAATTTTAAATAATTTTTCTGAATAAAGAGCAATGAGAAGTCCCTTGTTTTATTATTGCAACTTTTTTATAGAGATAAAAATGTTTTCAAAGATTTTTTAATTAAAAAAAATAGAACTTCTCAGGTCGTTCCCTGAGAAGGGTACCCAATACCATGACTTACCTACACTCCTAAGTAGCTTCAGAGGTTCTTGTATCTTCCAGTTCCCCAAATTCTTCCCTTCCAGGGTTTTCTTCTTGGTAACCAGCAGATGCTAGTCTGCATAAAAATGACTGACCCTATGGTTCCTATGATCTTAAACACAGAATGACTTCCTAAGCCACTCCTCTTACCTCTCCCCCAATCAACACTGAACAATTACACTCAAGCAATTTGGCTTTCTACTCCCACAAATACTTTGAAGTAAGACTATTTGGACAATAATTCAGTTCCAGACTTCCAGGACAGGAAATGTCTCCAACCTGAAAAATTACAGACAGTTTTACTTTATCAATCCATCATTCCACTCCTGAGATATACCCATTCATCTGTGGTTTATAGCAGTCTGGTCTTGTGCATGAATTTTGAAACTAGTTGTCTTTTAAATTATGTTCTCCCCCCACTGTATTTCCTTAAACCCTTCCCTATCATTTCTGAAATGTCAAGATCTTTGTCCTTTATTTGGGTTAACTGTCCAACATAGTTATTTTATTTTTCACATTTTACATGGTGTCATGACTTGATTTGAAGATCTAGACTATTTGAGTCAATTGTAAACGTTCACATACTTTTCTTTGCCTATGCCTTTACCCAGCCCTCCACTCCACTCCTCTTTCCATCCTCCAACCAATAGCCACATGCCCATAACAACACCTAGATTTTACAAAGCTAATTATTTAGCCCTAGATAAGAGATACTCCAAAGCACCACTATCATTATCAATCCCTACAGGCTGGGTTTGAATAAAACCAGGAAGGTTATGCTGTGGTTGCTAAGATTCTCTTCTTTAGCAAATGTTGACATCATGATATAATATTGTTAAATGCATGCTGGAGATTAATAAAGCACTATAAAAAACCTCTCTAGGCATAAATAAGCCCTCTTGGGAGGATGTTTTCTGTAGTCACTCAGACAGGAGCTTTCAAATGGTAGTTTGAAAAACATTCGTGTAATCCACATGACCTATTCAGCTGACTTTCTGCAGTGCCAATGTTTATAATTTAGAACAAGTAAGCAATCTTTATTTTAAAAATATTTTTTAATTGTAGCTGGACATAATGCCTTTATTTATTGTTATGTGGTGCTGAGGATCTAATTTGGTGACTCATATGTGCTAGGCAAGCACTCTACCACTGAGCCACAACCATAGCAATCTTGACTACCTGCTTGAGTGAGGAATTCGTGGCATTTCACCATCACAGTTTGCTTGTGCTGTTCCTCTTTTGTGTTCATTCTGCTCATTCACTCTGGAGAGTTCTCTTTGCAACAGAAGGGGAAATGGAGAATCCTCTGCTGAGCCCAGCAGCAATCTGGGCTTCACTTCCTTCTTTATTACTGGAGTGTTCTGGTTACTTCTAGAGATCATTGGAAACCAACCTTTAATTGAATATGAAGAAAGGAATTATTCTTGGTGGTTTTTTTTTTCTAGGCAACGGCTTTCTCATCTTCTAAATTTGGATAGTAGTGGCACTTACGTCATAGGGCTATTGTAAATATTACATAAGATGCTGCAGGCTAAATGTGTTAGCTATTGTTGTTGTTCTTGCTATTTCACAGCAATTACCAACATATAATTGCCCACACAATCAATACCATTTTCCTGTTTAGAAATAGCTAAGGACTAAGGAACAATAGCTACAGACTAAGAACCAACACCACACTAAAGATTGCTACCAATACTGCTCACTGCGTCTCCTACAAGAGTCTGTTAATATCCTAGACTATCAGAGAAGGAAGTAAGACTCATATAGACTGTTTTACAAATAAACTAGCTTAAAGAGGTTGATGTCTCAGATGAGTAATGGCAGTTCTGATGACAAAATTCTTGGCTTCTAGTTAGGTAAAAATATATGGAAGGAAGGAGGGAAGGAAGGAAGGAAGGAAGGAAGGAAGGAAGGAAGGAAGGAAGGAAGGAAGGAAGGAAGGAAGGGAGGGAGGAAGGGAGGAAGGGCAGACATCCTGATTAGTTGTTGGGTTGCTCCTGCCCAATAATTGACCAGCTGTAAGAATCTACCTTGGCCTTAGACTAGAGGTCCTATAACTATGAGAAGTCTCTTAGCATAGGAGACATGGAAACAGGAAAAGGAGGAAATGCTGAATATCCTTTTTTTTTAAGATGTTGATGGACATTTATTTTCACTTATTTACATGTGGTGCTGAGAATTGAACCCAGTGCCTCACACATGCTAGGCAAGCATTCCACCACTGAACCAAAACCCCAGCCACCTGAACAATGTTTTTATAAGGATTCTAAGTCTGGTGCAGGTCTCAAATAAGCTGTTATCTTCCTTTCCAGGGTTTTTGTCATTCACATGCCCACTAGATACACAAAAGTCCAGGAAGAAGGGGCTTTTTTTTTTTTTAAGAGACTGGCACGTTACCTGGGATGATCCAACATCTAAACACTGTCCTTCATCAGATTCCTAGAGTGCTCAATTGTGTGCAGAGCATAATGTCACTTTCCCTAACCCACCACACAAAGGGACCTGGCCTATTGAAGATATTCAGCAGATGTCCTGGTAGTAAGTGCTTGTAAGATTATGTAGTAGAATTCTTCTTATAGAAACAGTTCTGCTGGTTATGCCCTACTCAGGGGTGACCAGCAAAGAGGAAGTAAGAGACTGAAACCTCACCAGTACTCTGCTAAGCAAACTAGGCAAACTGGCACAGAGTTGACTTCACCCAGCAGAAGAGAATTTTCTTCTCATTCATACAAAGGTGCTATTTCTGGGGACCTAATAGATGACTTTACATTTGAATACATTGTACATAAGTGATCTCACATGGCTCTCACAACTTCTCTACCAGGTAAGAAGACATCCCATTTTATAGTAAAATTGAGGCCTCAAGATGTTTAGTGACTTGCCCAAGGTCCCCTAGGTGGTAGGTGGCAGGGACAAGAATAGACCCCTGATTTGCTGACTCCTATCCATTGTTCCTTCTCTTATATCATCTGTGTAGTTAACTGTTTTCAGTTGCAGTCATTTCCTCATGGAACAACTGGTTTCCATTGATGCCAAAAGCAATCTTGAATATATAAGGTGGAATTTTCAGTTATTAAGAATCATAACAATCCAGGTGTGGTGGTGCATGCCTACCTATAATCCCAGCAGTTTGGGAGGTTGAGGCAGCAGGATCATGAGTTCAAAGAAAGCCTTAGCAGTTTAGCGAGGTCCTAAGCAACTCAGCAAGACCCCTGTCTCTAAATAAAACAAAAAAGGGCTGTGGTTGTGGCTCAGTGTTTAAGCACCGCTGGGTGGTTCAATCTCCCATACCAAAAAAAAAAAAAAGAATAATAACAGGTGCATAACAGTCCCAGTAGCTTGGGAGACTGAGGCAGGAGGATTGCAAGTTCAAAGCCAGCCTCAGTTAGCAAGGCCCTGTCTCAAAATAAAAAGGCTAGGGATGTTGCTCAGTGATCAAGAACCCCTGGGTTCAATCTTGAGTACCAAAAATCAATCAATCAATCATTACAATTCACATTTGTAAAATAAATTCACATAAACCTGCTCCCGTTCCATAGAACCCAAGTCTTCTACCCTCTGCCAATGCTTTCATCCTTCTAATCTTTTTTTTTATTCTCCCCTCTAATCATTGCAGCTCCTCTGTGCTGGGTTTTTACCTGTTCAGGCCTTGCATAGCCCTGGTCCATCTAATGGACTACTCTCTACAGATATTATTGCATCGTGTCTTATTTTTTCTACATGAGTAAATTTGGCAATTTCTATAGTGTTGGAGGAGTTGTGCTTAATAATATATGAATAATAAAATAG
Organism: Spermophilus citellus; assembly: GCF_964194105.1. Lineage (NCBI taxonomy): Eukaryota > Metazoa > Chordata > Mammalia > Rodentia > Sciuridae > Spermophilus > Spermophilus citellus. The sequence goes on from NC_138185.1 coordinate 147,210,372, forward strand.
ACCACAACCAGCCACTCTAGTGTGACAGGAACTTCCAGAACCAATAAAGCCTACAAAGAAATTCCCAGAGATTTCATCTGATAATGCAGGAGAGAAAGGAGAAAGCTATGAGCCTATTCATCAAAACTATGATCCCCTGTTGCCAAGAAGTTTTCTGCTTCTCAAGGTGTAGACTTGGAAAGATGCCACCTTACTGACATTCTGGGTGAATCCTCTGTAAAAGTCATGTTCATCTATTTTAATAATATTTTAATTACTTAATAGAGTGAAGTAATATTTGCTGTCTTTTTTACAATATGCTTAATTATCTTTAGAGATATTTTTGTCTAAAAATATCTTTTGAAATGGCTTATTTAATTTTGTATGCCAAAGAAAGAAATTTCTTTAAAAGTTGCATTATTTATTTATTTATTTATTTTGGTACTGGGGATTGAACCCAGAGGTTCTTAGTCACTGAGCAACATTCCCAGCACTTTTCATGCTTTTGTTTTGAGACAGGGTCTTACTAAGTTACCTAGGGTTTCTGTAAGTTTCTAAGGCTGGCTTTGAACTTGCAGTCCTTCTGCCTCAGCTTCCTGAGCTGCTGGGATTACAGATGTGAGCCTTGCCACCTGGCAAAAGTTGCATTGTTTTATTATGAACTTCTCATAACCTTTCACATTTGAAAATTATCAGAAATAAGTTAACCACAGTCATTTTAAGGCTCCATCACCTACAGGTAGTTTTTGGGTTTCTCTAAGTTTCTATGAAAGTGTTGCTATGAACTACAGGCCAGAATTTTTGTCTTTTATAAAGAAGGACAATCTCAGAGCCTCAGAGTAAAGAACACCCCTAGATACTTCAGACTATTGACTCTTTAAGGCACACACTTGGATATAGTCTCAAAGTTAACACCTCTTAGACAACTTTTGGAATAAGATTTCTAGAACTTTTTAGTCAAAAAGCAGATAGTTCCATGAGGCTGTTAACTCAAGTTCCACCATATAAAAATTAATTATATAAAACTGGACAAGTGTGAATTTGACACATTTGAAGCAGTTATTTGGGAAGCTTTGGCCTGTGTCATCTCAGATGGAGAATCCAGTTCTTGAGAGGCCCTATGTAACCAATTTGTTATTAGTACCTAAGTGCTAGGTACTAATATTTGTTTTTGTTTTTTTAAATGTATTTTTAAATAAAGATAGTTCTGTATTACCCTTCAAAAAAACTGAATGAAATGATAAACAAAATTTGTAGTTATTTGATTAGAATATTGTTTTAGCTGGGGGTTGGTGTATTGGCACACATGTGTTAATCCCAACTGCTCAAAGGCTGAGGCAGAGGATCTCAAGCTTAAGGCCAACATCAGCAATTTAGTAAGGCCCTAAGCAACTTAGCAAGACCCTGTCTCAAGATAAAAAATAAAAAGGGCTTGGAATTGTAACTCAGTGGTAAAGGTAAAGCACCCAAGGTTCAATTCCCAATAGTTCCATCTGACACTACTTACAAAAGCTTATAGGAAGAAATTCATTTTGTGACCTTGTCAATATTACATGGCTTTAGATTAACAAAGCACACAGAAGGAGTTCTACATGGAAAGTTAACACTCCTGATCACCTATGGAAATAATTGGGCCAAATTTTCAGTGTTACCCTTTTACCCCACCCCTCCATCTCTCCCAGTGAACTTAGTTTCTTATCCTGTTTTTCTTCTTGTCCTCAGTGTCAAACACAGTGTCTACAATAAAGAGGAAAGTCAACGGTATTCATTAGGACAAAAGAATATCAGGTTATGAATTAGCACTTGCCCATGATTCTAACCATGAGCTAGCAACCAAGGGAGGGAGCTGAAATCACCAAGCCAAATTTCCTCTGCTCAGCCTTCAGCTTTAACACTAGGGAGGCAGAGGATTCATTAAAAATAAATTCCCACCTAGCTTTAAAATATTCCAGTAATAAATTATAAAATTAATAAAGTAAGGAGAGAAGAAACAAGATGGGCAAAATACTGATTATTGTTGAAATTGCATGTGATGGGAACTTGAGGTTTAATTATACTATTTTCTCTAGTTCTGCATGATTGAAAGTTCCTGCAATTACACACATACACACACACACACACACACACACACACACACACATAAAGGTAGACTTTGAAGGGGAAGAAAATTATAAAAAGGAAGTCTGCAGCATCAAGGAGGAGATTCGAAAAATTCTTAGAGGTAAATGAGAACACTGATACAACATATCAAAATCTCTGGGATTCTATGAAGGAAATACTAAGAGGAAAGTTCATTACATGGAGTTCATCCCTTAAAAGAAGAAAAAGTCAATAAATAAATGACCTAATATTACATCTCAAAGCCATAGAAAAAGAAAAAAAAACAACCCCCAAAATTAGTAGAAGACAGGAAATAATTAAAATCAGAGCTGAAATCAATAAAATTGAAACAAAAGAAACAATTGAGAAAATGGACAAAACAAAAAATTGGTTCTTTGAAAAAATAAATAAAATTGACAAACCCTCAGCCATGGTAACAAAGAGAAGGAGAGAGAAAATTCAAATTACTAACATATGTGATGAAAAAGGAAGTATCACAACAGACACTTCAGATATATAGAAGATAATTAGAAACTATTTTGAAAACTTGTACTCCAATAAAATATATTGAAGGCATTGAAAAGTTTCTAGAGTCATAAGATTTGCCCAAATTGAATCAGGATGATATACACAATTTAAACAGATTAATTTCAAACGATGAAATAGAAGGTGTCACCAGAAGCCTACCAACAAAGAAAAGCCCAGAACCGTAAATACACAACTGAGTTCTACAAGATCTTTAAAGAAGAACTAATACCAATACTCCTTAAATTATTTCATGAAATAGAAAAAGAGGGAGCAGGCTGGGGATGTGGCTCAAGCGGTAGCGCTCTCGCCTGGCATGCGTGCTGCCTGGGTTCGATCCTCAGCACCACATACAAACAAAGATGTTGTGTCTGCCAATAACTAAAAAATAAATATTAAAAAATTCTCTCTCTCTCTCTCTCTCTCTCTCTCTCTCTCTCTCTCTCTCTCTTTCTCCTCTCTCCTCTCTCTCTCTTAAAAAAAAAAAAAAAAGAAAGAAAGAAAAAGAGAGAGCACTTCTAAACTTATTCTATGAGGCCAGTATCACCCTGATTCCAAAACTAGGCAAAGACACATCAAAGAAAGAAAACTTCAGACCAATATCTCTAATGAATATAGATGCAAAAATTCTCAATAAAATTATGGCAAACTGAATACAAAAACATATCAAAAAGATAGTGCACCACAATCAAGTGGGGTTCATCCCAGAGATGCAAGGTTGTTTCAACATATGGAAATCAAATAAATAGTTCATCAAATCGATAGTCTCAAAGATAATAATTATATGATCATTTCTTTTTTTTTTTTTAAATATTTTTAGTTGTAGATGAACACAAAACCTTTATTTTGTTTAGTTTTTCTAATGTGGTGCTGGGAATCAAACCCAGTGCCTCATGCATGACAGGCAAGTGCTCTACCACTGAGCCACAGTCCCAGCCCAATATATGATCATTTCAATAGATGCAGAAAAAGCATTTGTCAAAATACAGCACCGCTTCATGTTTAAAACACTAGAAAAACTAGAGACAATAGGAACACAACTCAACATCATAAAAGCTATCTGTGCTAAGCCCCCAAGCCAACATCATTTTAAATGGAGAAAAATTGAAAGCATTCCCTCTAAAAACTTGAACAAGACAGGGATGCCCTCTTTCACCACTTCTATTTAACATAGTTCTTGAAACACTGGCCAGAGCAATTAGACAGACGAAAGAAATTAAAGGGATATGGATAGGAAAAGAAGAATTCATATTAGCACTATTTGCCAATGATATGATTCTACACCTAGAAGAGCCAAAAAATTCCACCAGAAAACTTCTAGAAATATAAATGAATTCAGCAAAGTAGCAGGATATAAAATCAACACCCATAAGTCAAAGGCATTTCTGTACATCAGTGACAAATCCTCTGAAAGGGAAACGAGGAAAACTACACCATTTACAATAGCCTCAAAAAAAAAAAAAAACTTGGGAATCAGCTTAATGAAAGAGGTAAAAGACCTCTACAATGAAAACTACAGAATGCTAAAGAAATTAAAGAAGACCTTATAAGATGGAAAGATCTACCTTGTTCTTGGATAGGCAGAATTAATATTGCCAAAATTACCATACTACCAAAAGCACTACACAGATTCAATGCAATCCCAATCAAAATCTCAATGTCATTCCTCATAGAAATAGAAAAGTTAATCATGAAATTCATCTGGAAAAATAAGAGACTAAGAATAGCCAAAGTAGTCCTTAGCAAGAAGAGTGATACTGGTGGCATCACTATTCCAGACCTTAAACTATACTACAGAGCAATAGTAATAAAAACAGCATGGTATTTGCACTAAAATGACATATAGACCAATGGTACAGAATAGAGGACACAGAGACAAACTCACATAATTACAGTTATCTCATATTAGACAAAGATGCCAAAAACATACATTGAAGAAAACATAGCCTCTTCAACAAATGTTGCTGGGAAAACTGTAAATCCACATGTAACAAAATGAAATTAAACCCCTGTCTATCATCATGCATAAAACTCAACTCAAAGTAGATCAAGGACCTAGGAATTAAACCAGAGACCTTGTGCCTAATGGAAGAAAAAGTAGGCCCAAATCTCCATCATGTCAGATTAGGCTCCAATTTCCTTAATAAGACTCATATAGCACAAGAATTAAAACCAAGATTCAATAAATGGGATGGATTCAAATTAAAAAACTTCTTCTTGGCAAAAGAAATAATCAATGAGGTGAATAGAGAGCCTACAGAATGGGAGTAAATCTCTACCACAAGCACATCAGATAGAGCACTAAACTGTAGGATATACAAAGAACTAAAAAAGCTTAACACCAAAAAAAAAAAAAAAACAAATAACCCAATCAATAAATGGTCCAAGGAACTGAACAGACACTTCTCAGAAGAGGATGTACAATCAATCAACAAATATATGAAAAAATGTTCATCATCTCTAGCAATTAGAGAAATGTAAATGAAAACTACTCTAAGATTTCATCTCATTCCAGTTAGAATGTTAGCTATTATGAAGCCAAACAACAGTAAGTGTTGACAAGGATGTGAGGAAAAGTCACACTCATACATTGCTGGTGGGACTGAAAATTAGTGCAGCCAATATGGAAAGCAGTATGGAGATTCCTTGGAAATCTGGGAATGGAGCCACCATTTGACCCAGCTATCCCTCTCCTCAGACTATACCAAAGGGCTTAAAAACAGCATACTACAGGGACACAGCCATATCAATGTTTATAGCAGCATAATTCACAATAGCTAAACTGTGGAACCAACTTAGATGCCCTTAAGTTGATGAATGAATAATGAAAATGTGATATATATACACAATGGAATATAACTCAGCATTAAAAGAGAATAAAATCATGGCATTTGCCGATAAATGGATGGAGTTGGAGAAGATAATGCTAAGTGAAGTTAGCCAATCCCAATAAACCAAATGCCAAATGTTTTCTCTGATATAAGGATGCTGATTCATAATGGGATTGTGGGGGGTGAGCATGGGTGGATTAGACAAACTCTAGATAGAGCAATGGGGAGGGAGAGGAAGGAAGAGGGCCTGGGGTTAGGAAAGATGGTGGAATGAGATGGACATCATTACCCTAAGTACATATATGAAGATATGAATGGTGTGACTCTCCTTTTGCACAACCAGAGATGTGAAAAAATGTGCTCTATCAGTGTAATGTGAATTGTAATACATTCTGCTGCTGTACATAACAAATTAGATTTTAAAAAGTGTTCAAAAACAAAAACACATGTGGGAGAAAAACATAATTATAATAAAAAGGAAGTCTGGGAGTTTTGAGAGGAAGGAAGGAATGGTTTGGTGAGTTCAGCAGTTTGTTTTGTTTTGGTTTGGTTTTTGGCAGCCAGTAATTCAAACCACTCCCTGTCCTGCCTTTGATTTATTTTTCTGTTCTGGGAGTAAATCTGCAAAACACTGAGATTTCAAGGAAGAAAGAGCCAAGGGAGTGTCCAAGGGACATTGTTTCACTCAGACTGTTGAGAAGTCAGCCCCATACCATGATGGGCCTTTTAGCTGGGCTCCCCTAGATCTGAGACAACTGAGCCAAATATTGCAATGAGTAGATGGAATGGAATGGAATGGAATGCTCTCAGAGCTGAAGTAGAGACGGGGAGTGTGTGTGTGGGGGGGGGGGGGGGTCAGCACTGGAGTCCAGGGAGAGACACCAGGACAGCGGGAAGCACTGGGCCCTCAAGTTCTCTATTTGTCATCCTTTACTCACAACAGCGAGTTGCAATCAGGAATAAATGAAGTCAGCCTGGCTCTGGGAGGCAGGAAGGAGGAGGGAGAATGGATAATACTCATTTGCATTGGACTACAAATGTTTCCTCAAACCACCCTCCCATCTCCACAGTTGCACACAGGGCCAACCTCACTGTAAACACAAGATAAAAATCACCTGATGACAGAATATTCTTGAAGTTTCTTCCCATCACACTCCAAGTTTCTTTCCACACACACTGTTTAAGATTTGACCATCTGAGTTACATTCCTGTAAAATTCATCTTTTTACCCCATTTTGTTATTTAACGAAATTACTTCTGAAAGGGCTGACATACTTAATTGCAGTTGCAGTCAATATCACTTTAGTATGATTTCATATAAAAAGTCATTACTCCTGGGAGATGAAAAAAAGAAAAAAAACTAGCACTTATAAAATGCCTACTGTTAGGGTTAGTAAAAAATTGGGTTAAACACTTTATTCACATTATCTCATCCAGTCCTGATGCTATGAGGTATTGGATGTTACATCCTCATTTTATAAATGTGCAAAGAGAGCATTAGGAATCTTAAGAAAAATACTCAAGATCATCCTGCTGGTAAATGATGGAGTCAGCATTTAAACTCAGATGGGTCTGACTCAAATCTATGTTTTTGGAAGTCTGATGTAGACAGGAAAAAAAGTATGGAGATATAAATGTAGACTGTCAGGGGAATCCCACAGTAAGGAATGCTGGACACATTGGAAGAGCATGATAGTAGTAAAGAATAGGAGTAAGAAGGAAAAGAACACTGATAAAGAAATATATGAGTGCTGAGAATATAGTTCAGTGGTGAAGTACTTGCCTAGCATGCACAAGGTCTGAGGCTCAGTCCCTTGGGAGGGAGGGAGGTAGATATAGAGGGAAGGAGGGACAGAGGGAGGGAGGGATGGAGGGAGAAGAAAGAAAGGTGGTCAATAGGTCATAGAACCACGATGCTTTTAGAATAACCACAAAATGCTGAAACAGTGAACTAATTTCACAGAGAAAGGACCAAACTTCCATACAATTGTCACTATGTGATATTTCCACTTGAGATAGTAGCCAAACAAGTTTTAGTGGAAACATTTAATCCAATTGGCAAAAAGCCTCTGAAGTCAAAAGAAGATATACCAGCTAAACTGGTAGCTCCTAATCTTTTAACAACCAAGGACCCTTTTTAGTTCTCTCAGCCCCCAAGGGTCCCTACAACCTACATTCTTCAGGTTTCAACTATTTCTCCTACTTAGACTGAGAGGAGATAACAAAGGCATCCAAGAAAGGCCAGATGGCCACTCACAAAGGATCTCAAGAGGTGGAGGTTCCCCAGGCCACCCTGGCTCCTATCCTCAGCTCACACGTCCAGACTTGACTTTGCTTCTGCATCAGACAAAACAGTACAACGGCTTTCAGTTTCATGAGATCGTCTCACATTGACGAATTCTAAAATAAGACTACAAACAAGAAAAATATGTGCAGTGAAAAATAAACCTGCCCCACAAATTCTCTCTCTGACTCAAGTGGGAGACAAAACTATGAAGAGCTGTTTACTTGTGGAGCAGGAGAGATGAGTACTGTGGTTCATTCATGCCAGGATGAAGTTGGGGAAACATTTCTGACTTGGAATTAAGAACTGAGTCATTGTGGCGGGGCATGGCAGTCCAAACCTGTAATCCCAGTGACTCAGGAGGCTGAAGCTGGAGGATTGCAAGTTCCAAACCAGCCTTGGAAACTTAGTGAGACTCTCTCAAGAGACCTGGGAGCATAGCTCAGTGGTAAAGCATCCTGGGTTCAATATTCAGTACAAAAAAAAAAAAACAATGATAATGAGAGAGAGAGAGAGAGAGAGAGAGAGAGAGAGAGAGAGAGAGAGAGAGAGAGAGAGAACTGAGCCGTTGTCATAATCCTGAGCAGTACTGGCTTAATAGGAAATAATTCCCAAAATTTAGACTTTCCCTTTCTAAATGAGGCAGATACAGTTTAATCCATTATGCCTAGGTTGTGTGGAAGCTACAATTGCTACAGTTCCTGAAGCTTGAATTTTGCTCCCCATAGCTAGAGTCTGTGGGTTTGTACCCACCCCCATTGATATATTAAGAATTTACAATTCATTTTCCTATTTATTTATTTATTTAGGTATTAGGGATTGAACCCAGGGGCACTTTACCACTGCGCCACATCCCCAGTCCTTCTTATTTTGAAGCACTGTCTCACTAATTTGCTTAGGGCTTCGCTAAATTGTCAAAGCTAGCCTCAGACTTGTGATCCTCCTGCCTCAGCTTCTCCAGCTGCTGAGATTATAGACATGCATCGCAGTGCTAGGCATTTTTCCAATTTTTATTAATAATAAATGAATAAGTAAACTCATCCCCCCCAAAAAAAGTTTTTGATAAGGAGGAGAAAACCATAATGAGTTGAATGTTCGCATGTTGTGGCCTCATTCCGAGTAAATGTATGATTTCCATAAAGATTTCTGAAATTAAAAATCTGCTCACAGACTTTTTTTTACATTATAAGATCTAGGAATAGTCTTGAAAGGACTGCCAACAACCATATCTAAACAAACAAAAACAAAGACTGCTCAGGTCAAGAAGGTATACACAGGTGTACCCCAGTATGCAAATCAGATATTTTCCTTGCACAAAGAATCATCCCATGGGAAGAGCAACTGAGATAAAATTTCTTTATGATGGGGCTTGCTTTCTCTTCATAAAACCATCTGGTGCTCTGGTCAGGTAATGATGATAGTCAAGGCAACTAGTGGTCCAAGAAGCAGAAGCTTCTTCCCATATATCCTGATAAGGATACCAGATCAACTAGTCAGTCCTATTAGCATGATGCTCCTAGAGAGTAAGTTACAGAGCCTAGGGAAAGAACAACTCACCAACAAGAAACTGACTTTTCTGAACCTTCTTGAGATGAGAGACCAAGTTCACTTGGTTGGCAAACACTGGCACAGGAGTTAGTACTGAACAGGTGCCTAGTAAATTTTGGAGGAGGAGAGAGAAGGGAAAGGAAGGAAACAGAGGAGAGAGACAGGGAGCCTGTAACAATGCCTGGAGGAGAGCAGTTAAGATGAGCTATGCAAGAAGGAAGGATCCTAGCTCCTCAGAGATGGTCCTCTACCAGACTCCAAGGATCCCCCCAGTACTGTATATATGGTTGCTTTAGACTGGCTGGCCAGATACACAATGGAGATTCTACCTTCAAAAATGAGAGTTGGAGAAATAAGAAAAGGGAAAGTGTTTAGAACTCTAGTAATACATATTGATAAGATATGCCAATCTTATTGAATAGGTGACATGATGGTGAGGTAGTTATGTAAGAGATGTAGTTATTCTTAGAGATGCAGCCAATATACTCATAAGAAAACTGACAGGCCTATAATCCTAGAGATTCGGGGGGCTGAGGCAGGAAGATTGTAAGTTCAAGGCCACCCTCAGCGATTTAGCAAGGCCCAAACGACTTAGTGAGCTCCTGTCTCTAAAAAATAAAAAGGGACTGGGGATACGGCTCAGTTGTGAAGCACCTCTGGGTTCAATTCCTAGTACCAAAAAGAAAAAGAAAAAAAAAAAAAGAACTGGCAGGATGTGTGCAGCAACTTAGTTTCAAACAGCTCAGGGAAAAAAAGGAAGTATATGTGATAAATTGTTAATAATTGATGAATTAGGTGAAAGGTGTAGTACTGTTCATTACACAATCCTCTCAACTTTCCTCTAAATTTGAAAACATTCTAAATATAAGGTTAGGGACAAATTGACAAAATTTAAAAATTTCCCCCAAAATATATAAAACCTATTGTAAACACCAAACTGGTAATGGTACTTATTTTGGTTGAGGGATATGAGATTCCTTTTGTTCTTGGTTATACTTTCCAATTTTTCTACATTCATATATATTGATTTTCTACTCACATAATATTTTTATTTAAAATTTAAGCCACAGCAAAAACTCTTTTTCATCTCTCTGACCTCTCTCATTGCATCAAACAGCCTACTCCTGGGCCTCAGCAAAGAAAGCCTCCTGCAAACCACATTTCTTAACAAGTGCTCCCATGCATATTACTAGCCCCATAAACCTTCTCCCATTACGCTTTTCTCATAAACTATTGCCCACAAAAAACATGCCCCCTTTAAACTGCTCTCCTGGAACAAATGGCTTCCTTCACCACTGAGTGCACCTACGTGCAAGGCTTCCACCCACAAACCATTCTTCTCCCAAAGTTTCTGCATAACCTACCCCCACCTATCCTCTCTGAGTCACTGCCTCCATCCCCTGAGGTCAGCCTTGCTACACATTGAATTATTTAATGTGAGGCTGAAGATTTCTCAATGGCTAAGCTGAAAAATGTTTCTTCTCTGGATGATTGAAGCAGTAAATTTCATCCAGGTTTCCCTGAAATCTGTCAAAGACCCTACTCTTCCTGCCTTTAGTGCACCAACTCTTCCAATCCTACCCTTAAATTGGTCAAGCAGAAATGGACATTCATGGGTATATAATTACTATAGAATAAAAGTACAGTGTATAACCTAACCCTCTTTCTTGTAAGGTTGGGAAACTCTATTATTGTTATTCAGGTTTTTGCAAAGAAGTCCAAATGTTTCAGAAAACATGGTTTGAAAAGAATTTTAGAGTCAAATTTTTCTCTATATAGCCTTGTCCATTTTTCACCCAGCCTCTGCTTCAACACATCAGGAATGTAATTCAAGGATTTCGCTTTTGCAGATCTCTTCCTGCTATTGAGTGGAATCTTTCTCTTGTCCTAGTCCTACCTCTCCAAAGTTGCAAAAATAAATTTGATTCTCCTGCTCTTCTTCTAAACAAATGATGTTTTAAAATAATAGGAGATGGTAGCCATAAATAAGAATGAAATTATGGCATTTTCCAGAAAATGGATGGAACTGGAGACTATCATGCTAAGTAAAATAAGCCAATCCCCACCAAAACAAAGGCCAATTGCTCTCTCTGATACATGGATGTTAATCCACAACAAGGGAGGGAAAGGTAGGGAAGAATAAAAGTTCATTGGATTAGTCTAAGAGGAATGCAGGGAAGGGAGTGGGGATAGGAATAGGAATGACAGTAGAATGAATCGGACATAACTTTCCTTTGCTCATACATGAATACACAATCAGGGTAACTCCACATGATGTTCAACCACAAGAATGGGATCCTAATTGGAATGGGTTGTACTTCATAGATATATAACATGTCAAAATACACTCTACTGACATTTATATCTAAAAAACAATAAACAAAAAAATAATAGGAGATAGGGTTAGGGATGTATCTTGGTGGTAGAGCACTTGCCTAGCATGCACAAGTGTGAGGGCTCTCTCTCGCCCAGTGAGGAGGTCCACAGAACAGGGTAGAGGAGAGTGTGGCTGCTGAGTTGCTAATCAAGACCTCCAGAGACCAAGCAGGAAGCAGGTCTGATTTTATTGCATAGTTATCATGTATATGAACTCAGGCAATAGCTAAGCAGATTACAGGCAGCCACCAGTGCAATTTCTGCTAACTGTCCTTGCAGTGACCAATCGAGGAGTGAGCTGTGGAGCAAGCGCAGGGACTGCAACACATGGCCTCATGCCCAGGGCTGTGCCTATGGGGTAAGTGGCCTGCTGCTCACGCACCTAGCATGGGGGAGTGGCCTGCCATTCAGACGCTCTTAATGTATGCCATGTATGCAGTACTCCATGCACTTGTCCCCACACACAAGACCCTGAGTTTGATCCCCAGCACTCTCCTACAACACACACAGAGGCACACATACACATACTAAAAGACAGAGATTCACAACCTAGTTACATCTCCAGCTTGTCCCCAGACTTAATTCCCCCTCTCCCCCCGGCCTCTCATATTTCCATGCATTTCCTCCTCTTATCACTATAGTAGACAAGAAGACAAAGTCCTGCTTCAGCTATTCCTATGGCAGTTGGAAAACTCATGTAATCTTTCTCTACGACTCCCTTTATTTATCTTAAAAAAATGAAAATGAGAATAATTCAGTGATATTTGCTCAAGGTTCTCCATTACTATCAAAATTAAAAGGACAAAAATATAAAATATTTTGTAAACTGTAAAGTCCTATCTATGTACATATTACCTTCTGCAGCTATTCACATTAGTGGTCTACTCTCAGCACAACCGTCCTCCTGTTTTCCATCACAAATTAAGGCCCTTCTCTACTTGACATTTTTGGTAAAATTTGGTCACACACATTGGGATTCAGCATCAATTGTGCTTCTGGAATGATAGTGGATGGAAGTGATTACTCCAAGAATATCAGTCTATTTAGAATGCTAATGAGCCAGGGCTGGAGACAGTTCTGTTGGTAGAATGCTTGTCTTGCACATGTAAGATCTTGTATTTGATCCCCAGAGCCACAAAAAGAAAAAGTAAACTTATAATGACAATAACCCAGCCTACTTCTTTAAAAAAAAAAAAAAAGGTTTCAGCACAATAACTATAGCTTCCCTCTGTATTAGCCATTCTTCCACATCTCAACCAGTTTTATAATTGCTTCTTTCACTCTTTGGCTTTGGTTTGGCCACATTACCCAAATGTATCCCCAAACTAGAGCCTTTGGGGGTCTCTAAGCAGATTTTATCACTGAGATTCTTGAACAAAAGGGTTGAGTTCCCCTTATTATCTTTAAAGAGTCTGCTAAAAAGTCATTACCTTGCAAGGACCAACTTACAGTTTTTTTCTATTTCCCAGCTCTGCTGTCATCTTATAGTTGGCTGTCGAGTCAGAACCAAGTTCCCAATGTGGATTCATTTCTCTCTATCCACAAAAGTCAATACCACACAGCACAATTGTTACTGTACTATAAGCAAGCCATAGGGTACTGTCAACATCAATTAAAGACCTTACTTAACTCCCAAACTACAGAACAGCCTAACTCGTCTTCTCCTTCATATCATACTCAAGACCTACTTGATTTCACTCTGCTTCAAGATATTTCCCATTGAGAAAGAAAGAAAGAAAGAAAGAGGAGGAAAGAAGGAAGGAAGATAGGGAGGGGGGAAGGAAGGAAGGAAGAGAGTAGGGAGAATAAAAGAACCTTTCCTGAACCCACATTCTTCCTCTAACTACCACTTCCTAAGGACCATCCCCCAAATTCTCAAAATAGCTGTTTGTATATGTTATCTCTACCTTTTCATTTCGCCCTCTTTCTGGTGCCCACTCTAATCAAGGAACCATCATTGCTGCTTCTTTGAGACTGTTTCTCGAGGTCAACAATGATCTAGATCACCTTCTTCTGTTGAGACACTTTTTCTTTACTCACCCACTAAGACATTCTACACTATGGTTTTTCTCCTTCCTAATGGCACTTTTTCAGACTTCTTTGCTGGATCCTTCTCTTCATCCTGATGTATGTCCCTAGGTGATATCCCATTTTATGTGATGATGTCCCATTTTATGTGATGATGACTTCCAAATTAATATATCTAGCTTAAATATATCATTTATCCTACTACATATTCCACAGAATATGGAAAAGTCTAGACTTTTCCAATGTAATAGTTGCAGGCTGGGATGTAGTTCTCTGGTAGAGCACTTGGCTAGCATGCTTGAGGCCCTGGTTTCAATCCTCAGCACTACCAAGAACAATAAAGTGGTCCAACTTTACAGCAATAACCCTTACCAAACTGCTGCTCTCTTAAGATCTCATCTGAGTAAATGGCAACTCCCTTCATTTAGTAGATTAGACTGAAAACTTAGAAATCATTCTTGAGTCATCTCTTTTTATCAAAGCTTATTTTTTACATAACAAAAAGCCCTATCTAGTCTACCTATTAAAATATCTGCAGCATTTGGCCTTTTCATGATTCCTGTGTCATAGTCCAAGCCAAAGCCAACATTTAGCCTGGTCTAACACAGTGGACTCCAGATCAATCTACTTACTATCCTTTTTCCTCCATACCACTAGTATTTTACAAAGCATACTACAAAATTCCAGATTTCTGGAAGCAAATAAGTAAAAAATCACTTCAGCCTGGTTTAGTGATCAACAACTGTAAGTCTGGGTGGCTGAGCAACTTGAAACAAAAACTTCCTAGGCCCCCCTTGTGCAAGAAGGGTACCCTCTTCTCAAAAGAACTTTACTTTTAATTCTTTGAAAATGAGGTGGGTGTCATCTTGCCAACTCCTGAGATGCCCTAAAATCCATCTTTCTTATTGTCTCTGGACAAAGTCTTTGGGATTTATTTAGTAGCAGTAATGTCTTTAACAATTGCAACTTCCTTAGCCCCAGTTTTACTCCTGTCTTTCAAGTTAAAGTTTTTCAAATCTTTCTGTTCTGCTTTCTGCTCCTGAATATCACAAAAAACTTGGCTAAAAGCCACCAACTATAAACATGCCACTTCTTTAATGCCATGCTATCTAGACATTTCTTCTATCAGGATACAAAGTCCATCGCTTTTAAAATTAGCCTCCCAACAATATCTCAGGACACGGGCATAATATAGACTACTTCTCAGCCAGAACATGACAGGAATAGCTCTAGTCCAAATTCCAATAACTGTCCATTTCTGAACATTTTTGAGTCCTGTCTTCACTTGTCCACAGTCCTATTGGCATTCTGAGCTCCCACCAGAATTTGCCATTAAGCTCCACTTACAACAATCTAAATAAAGCATTTCCAGCTTGCATGCTACACATCTCAAAATTCCTCCAATAAATTCAAAAAAAGCCCTCCAAAAGCTTCTGAACCATATCAGGTTAATCATAGCAATAACCCAACTCTCTGTACCAATTTCAGTTTTAGTCAGCTTTTTTCTTGCTGCAACTAAAATACCTGACCAGAACAATTGGGGGGGGGGGGGAGTTTATTTGAGGCTCAGGGATTCAGAGCTCTCAGTTCATGGAC
Organism: Spermophilus citellus; assembly: GCF_964194105.1. Lineage (NCBI taxonomy): Eukaryota > Metazoa > Chordata > Mammalia > Rodentia > Sciuridae > Spermophilus > Spermophilus citellus. The sequence continues at coordinate 147,225,639 of NC_138185.1, forward strand.
AGCAGTTTCCATTCCTCAGGGCTTGAGGTGAGGCTGAACATCATGGTGGAATGTGTGGCAGAGGGAAGCAGCTCACATGATGATCAGAAAGCAGAGAGGGAGAGAGAGTTCCACTTGCCAAATATAAACACATACCCCAAAGCCATGCCCTCAATGTCCCGCCTCCTCCAGCCATATCCCACCTGCCTTCAATTAATACTCAATTAATATTCAGGTGATTAATTCACTGATTGGGTTAAGGGTCTCATAACCCAATCATTTCTCCTCTAAACCTCTTCTTGCATTGCCTCACACATGAGCTTTTGAGGGACACCTCACATCCAAACCACAACAATAGGCAAGTGCTCTGCCACTGAGCTAAATCCCCAGACACGAACAGCTTATTCTTTAAGACACTAAAAAGATCTCAACTTGACCAAGAAAATCAAATACCATACTAACAACTACACTATTATATATGATTAATTTTCAGTGAAAGTAATTTTACCATGAAAACAAACCTCTCAGCTGGATGTAGTGGCACATGCCTGTAATCTTAGTGACTCTGAAAACTGAGTCAGGAAGATCAAAAGTTTGAGGCTAGCCTCAGCAAATAAAGGTATTGTGTTAAACTACAACTAAAAAATAAATATTTTTAAAAATTTATAAATAAAATAAAACATTGGGCCATTAAAAATGTTGAGTACCAATGTGTGCTACAACTTGGATGAACACTGAAAATACTATGTTAAGTGAAAGAAGCCAGCCACAAAAAATCTACACACTTCTTTATATAATTCTTTTCATATGAAAGTACAAAATAGTTAAATCTATAAAGATAGAAAGTAGATGAGTGGTTGTTTGGGTCTGTTAAGTATAGAGGACACTGGAGTTATGGAGAAGGTTTTCTTTGGAAATGCTCTAATTGACTGACAATGACCACATTTGTCTGTGAATATACTAAATACTATAAACTTTAAATAGTGAATTTTATATATGAATATAAAATATTTTATATGTGAATCTATAGATTATGTGAATATTTAAGTATAGCTATTCTTGTTCTCTTTTTCTTTTTCATTTTATTTTATTTTATTGCCAGGCATGCTGATACATGTTTACAATTCTAGTGACTTGGGAGGGTGAGGCAGGAGCATTAAAAGTCCTAGACCTGCCTTGGCAAGACTTTTTTTTTTTTTTTTTTTTTTAAAGAGAGAGTGATAGAGGAGAGAGAGAGAGAGAGAGAGAGAGAGAGAGAGAGAGAGAGAGAGAATTTTTAATATTTTTTTATTTTTTAGTTTTCGGCGGACACAAGATCTTTGTTGGTATGTGGTGCTGAGGATCGAACCCGGGCCGCACGCATGCCAGGCGAGTGTGCTACCGCTAGAGCCACATCCCCAGCCCCTTGGCAAGACTTTTAATCCTCCTAAACTTTGCAAGACTTTGACTCAAAAAAATAAAAAGGGCTAGAGATGTAGCTCAGTAGTAAAGTGCCCCTGAGTTTAATCCCCAGTACCAAAACAAACCAACCAACAAAAACAGAAGAAAATTTACGTATGCATATGAGTACATATGAATTGAATAAACTCACTTAATGAATCTAAAATACTAAAAATGCCCAAAATATTCCACTCAAGTATCTCCAGGACATATTTTTTTTTTTAATCTGACCAAGTACAGATCAGCAATAGGAAAGTCAAGCATCAAATGCAGCCTTCCTCTGGCCTCCAGTTATCTTTCAGCCAATGTCCCACAAGAACACTTCATGCCCTTATCTAGCCACAGTGATTGTGACAATGACCAATGAATGTGCATAGTACTCTTTTGCAGGTGTGTGCTTTGGCTTACCCTGATGTGAAATCCTTCCTACCTTCCATCCTTTAAAACTAAGCTCAGGGGCTGAGGTATTATTCATGAGTTCAATCCCCAGCACCTCCCATACATACAGAAGAACTAAGCTCAAAATTTTTTATGAAACTTTCCTTACCCAACCCAATCTCCACTGTCTAGTGTACACAATCACTCCTTATTTTGGGTACCACAACATGACTTATATTTACTTCATACAAGCCTTGTACAACAGGTACTTTATATCTTTTAAATTGTAGGGCAGCCAGGTGCAGAGGTATATACTTGCACTCCCAGAGACTTGAGAGGCTGAGGCAAGATTGCAATTTTGAGGCCAGCCTCAGCAATTTAGTGAATTTCTCAAAACCCTAACAAGACCCTGTTTCAAAACAATAAATAAATAAATAAGGCTGGGTAAAGTGCCCCTGGGTTCAATTCCCAGGACTCCCTCAAAAATAAATAAATAAATGTGTAGGGCACTTGAGGAAAGTGCCATTTTTATATTCTCAACTTAATATTGTTAGTTAATGCTATATAAAGAAATATTCAAAAATAAAGAAAAATATCTAAACCATCTCATGAAATGAATGCTAGAGTTATGTACATCTCTAAAGGATGCACAATACTTCTCTCTAAATCAGTTCTCAGAAAGAAATAATAGATAGTAGCAGTTCCCTTAAAGGCCTGGGGAAGACTTTAGTGAGGAGTGGAGGAGAAGATGAGAGGAAAAGGGGCGACAGGACCACTTCAGAATGCTTTTTCTTTAAGCAAAGCTCAGCTAAATTGGTCAGTGACTAACAAAGGATTACTTGAAAGAGTTCTTCAAAGCTTCCTGTTCCAAATCCTCTTCCATATTATACCACTAACAATCATCAGTCTTTTTCTTCCAAGTACTGGGGATTGAACTCAAGGGCACTTTACCACTAAACCACATGATCTGATCCTTTTTTTTAATTGAGACACAAAATTATTGATGGTGGTCTCAAACTTGCCATCATCCTGCCCCAAACTTCTGAGTTACTGGGATTACAGACACATCCCACCATGCCCAGCAAGTACTGTCCTTTCCTAAAAGACACATAAACCTGGGAGGGCAGTGTGGTTTCAATCATGCCAGCCAGCTGAATGTAAGTTGATAAGCAAAAATAATTGTATAACAATGCCTACATGCAGCATGATAGGAACGTTCTGATCAAGCAAAAGTGAAAGCACTGCAGCCCAGAAAACGAACAGTAGGAAAAAAGAAGGGCCTCAAAGAAGCTGGGTATGAACTAACTTCAGAGGTTGGCATGGACTGGCAGGAATCTAGTCAGCAGGCGGGCCACTGGCAGCAGACAAAAGGTGCTTGCCACTACATTGTCAGAATGTAGTGATGGAGAGTATGGCTACAGAATTCGAGAGTAGAGGGGAAGTAATGCAAGAAGAGATATGTAAGGAGCCTAATAAATTCAGATATTTATGAGGGTAGATAGGGAATGAAACAATCAGAAGAAAGGACAGAGGCAAAGACTGGTCTGAAGAAGTGGTTATCGGGTTCAGAAGTTAGCCCTCCCTCAGCTTATAACATCTTCCAACATTTGGCTTTTTTCTTCATCCTTTGCTGCTCACACATCATCTTGTCCCTATTCTCAGCTACTTGTCTGAGAAGCAGACAGTCACACAAGATATTTGGTCTCACACCTTTTCATGCCATTGTTGGCCTGTGCCCCAGCCTCACACCAAATTGCACCAAAAAATGAAAAATTATTTCATCTCTCTTTATTGTAAAAACATTATGATATTAATTAAATTCCAGGAGGTTCTGGGCTGGTCTTGTTTGGTCTCTAGTGCTTTAGGTGAGGCAGTAGCAGGAGCTATTGTGTGACAGTCAAAGGCCTATGTCAAACCATGGGTATATCCCCAGGTGTGACAGAGCATGAGCTCTGTCTCTTACAAAGAATGGAGGTGAAAACAAACTGCTCTGAGAAGACAATTGAGCAAGAGGATCTGGTACCAGAAGTATCTGGTGGGAAAGTGGAGAAGGTGAAGGACGGGCATCTTCCACTCCTTTCTTTTCTGCTATTATGGAAGGGTAGAGGCACATGACCCAGAAAAGGGCCAAAGAAGGTAGCAGTTACTTGGATCCCATTAGCGGTTGGACCACTCCAGGGCTGGTCAAATGGTATTGTCAGGGGGTGGAATGCTGGCCATAAGAATGGAGACAAACTTTTCTAGTTTCTTTGCAGCTTGTTTTCCAGTCTCTAATACTTCCTCATGAGTCGTCTTTTCCAGGCTTTCATAATCCATGATGACCTTGTTAGTGATAAGGGAGAAGCCAAAGACTCAAAGTCCACAGTGCCGTGCAACTATAACTTCTGGTACTGTGCTCATGCCTGATTTGGAAAAAGAGAGAAATAAACTGTTTGGGATCCACAAATGACTCGTCCCCACCTTTGAGACTATCTTTTTTTCTTTTGAGGGGGAGGGTGGGGTGGGATGAGGCCATACCAGGAATTGAACCCAGGGGTGCTTAACCACTGAGCCACATCCCCAACCCTTTTTAAAACATTTTTATTTGGAGATATGGTGTCACTGAGTTGCTTAAGGCCTTGCTAGGTTGCTGAGGCTGGCTTAGACCATCTTTCTTTTGGGAGGGGGGAAGGGAGAGTGTACCTGGAATTGAATCCAGGGGTGTTTAACCATTGAGCCACATCCCCAGCCCCTTTTTAAAATTTTGTGTTTGGAGACACTGAGTTGCTTAGGGCCTTGCTAGGTTGCTGAGGCTGGCTTAGACCATGTTTCTTTGTGTGTGTGTATGTGTGTGTGTGGTGGAATAGCGTATCAGGAATTGAACCCAGAGGTGCTTAACACTGAGCCACATCCCTAGCCCTTTTTAAATTTTTTTTATTTGGAGACAAGGTGTCACTGTATTGCTTAAGGCCTTGCTAGGTTGCTGACGCTGGCTTTGAATTTGCAATCCTCTTGCCTCAGTCTCCCCAACCCTTGGTGCACAGGCATGCACCACCATGCCCAGCTAGACTATCATTCATAACTTTATTGAGAATTTAAAAATTCATCAGGCACAGTGGCATGCACCTGTAATCCCAGAAGTTTAGGAGGCTGAGGCAGAAGGATCTCAAGTTCGAGGCCAGCCTGAGGAACTTATTGAAACCATGTTTCAAAGTGAAATATAAAAAGGGTTGTGGATGGAGCAGGAGTTATAGCTCAATTGGTAGAGCGCTTGCCTTGCATGCATAAAGTCCTGGGTTCCATCCCCAGTACCACAAAAGAAAAATAAGGGGGTGGGGGTTGAGGGTATAGTTCAGTGATAGAGCACCCTTGATTCAATCCCCAGTACTTAGGAGATAGGAAGGAAGAAGAGAGAAAAAGAACAAAAAACTTCAGTGCTTCTCTTTCATGCTCAAAATAGAACCCAAATTTCTTACCATAACACCTGCCTGTGTTTCCAAGCCTGCATTTCCAACTTTGTCTATCATTTCCCTATTCTTTCCACTCTAATAACATTGGCCTTTCTATTGTTACTAAACTGCTAAGTTCCCTCAGAACTTTCATGTTAGCTATAATGCTGAACAATCTTACCTCATCATTGCATTGCTCACTATCTACTCATTCAGGCCTCTCTGGGGAGGACTTCCCTGAGTCAACCTATTTGAAATCACTTGTCCCTTTATTACCTTCTTTTCCTTTCTTTTTTTAAAACTGCCATATTGAATTCCTTGCATACTATAAAATTCACCCATTTCAAGTATATGGTTCAATAATATTTTTGGTAACTTTATTCGATTTTATTTGTTGCCACTATCACCATCAGTCACTTTTGAAATATTTTCATGCCTGGAAACAAGATCTCTATGCCATTTATATCAATTACTATTTCCACCCTTAGCCCCAGGAACCCACTAATCTACTTTTTTGTCTCCACACGTCTTTTCTGAACATTTTATATAAGTAGAATCATACAATACATGGTTTCTTATATCTGGATTTTTTACATAGTATTATGATTTAGATGAGGTGTCCTCCAAAAGTTCATCAGATAATACAAGAATTTTCAGAGGTGAAATGAGTAGATTGAAGTGTAACCTTTATCAGTGGATTAATCTGTATCAGTGGACTGAAGTGGATTAAGTGGGTGGTACCCGTGGGCAGATAGGATGTGATCGGAGGAAATAGGTCAACAGGGGCATAACTTTGGGGTTATATTTTGTCCCCTAACCTCCTTCCTTATTGCCATGTCCTTAACTGCTTTCCTCCACGGCATCCTTCCACCATGATGTTCCACTTCACCTCTGGCCCAGAGCAATGGAGTCAGCCATGTGTAGACTGAGATTTCTGAAACCATAAGCCCCAAATAAACTTTTTTTTCTTTACATTGTTCTTGTCAGGTCTTTTGGTCACTACAAGGAAAAAGCTGAATAAAACTCATAGTGTGTTTTAAGGTTCATCTGTGATATATCATGTGTTAATAATGTGTTCCTTTTATTGATGAATAGTATTCCATTGTGTGTGTGTGTGTGTATATATATATATATATATTAAAGAGAGAGTGAGGAGAGAGATAGAGAGAGAGAAAGAGAGAACTTCAATATCTACTTTCTAGTTCTCGGCGAACACAACATCTCAGTTTGTTTGTGGTGCTGAGGATCGAACCCGGGCCGCACGCATGCCAGGCGAGCGCGCTACCGCTTGAGCCACATCCCCAGCCCCTATATTTTTTGTCTATTCAGTTGCTAGTTGGACATTTCAGGTTTTATCTATTATGAGTAATGTTGCTGTGAATGTTTTTGTGTATTTAAACGGTTTGGGGGGGTAGAAACTTACAAGTAAAATTGCTGGGTCATATGGCAGTTTTGTGCTTAATGTTTGTGAACCTGCCAAAATATTTTCCAAAGTGGTTACATCATTTACATTCCAACCAGCAATGAATAAGTGTTTTTTGTTTCTTTGCATCCTTACCAACATTTTTTGATATTCATCTTATTTATTCTAAGGAGTGGGAAGTAATATTTCATTGTAATTTTTTAAAATTGTATATTATATAAACAAGCTTCTTTGTAAATTTAAGTCAATATACATAATTGGCCCAAAATTTCAATAAAACAATAAATTTTAAAACCTTTTGGAAAGTCATTTCCTTAAAAGTAATTTTCCTAGGACAGTAACCAAATGTAATATTTCCCAACACCACCATAATTGGAAGGGCTCCAATAAGTTGGAACAGTATGTTCCTTTCCCACTGAAAGTTTACAGGAAGGGTTGTTAAATATAAACTCTACAAGGAAAAGAACCTTGGTATTGCTTTCTCTTAGTAGTACAGGAGAAAAACTCAGCCTAGTTATAAAAAAACTGCAGTATGAGTTCAGAATATTAGTAACAAATGAAGCTAGTGTGAATGATTCATATTTTATTCTAGAGCCCTTATATATAAAATCCCCAGGTTAATGTTTGTATTATCAGCTAGAGGATTAGTTTACATGACATAGAATGAGGACTTATGCAAAGTATAATGTGCTTAGCATTCTGCTACTATTAAAACAAGAACAGCCTAGACAAGAGAAAAACAACTGGACTATAAGTTATACACACAGTAATGTCAAGAGTCTCCATCACTTATGTTGTAAAACATTTCACTTAAAAATGTCAATACTAGGGATTGGGGTCGTGGCTCAGCGGTGGAGTGCTTGCCTCAAACACGTGAGGCACTGGGTTCGAGCCTCAGCACCACATAAAAATAAACAAAATAAAGGTATTGTGTCCATCTACAACTAAAGTAAGTAAGTAAGTAAATAAATAAATAAATAAATAATGCCAATACTAGTCAGGTGCAGTGGCCCAGTGCCTGTAGTTCCAGCTACCCAATAAACTGAGGCAGGAGGATTGCAAGTTTGAGGACAGCCTGGACAACTTAGTGAGACTGTTTCAGAATAAAGAATTTAAACTGCTGGGGATATAGCTCAGGGGTAAAACACCCCAGAATTTCATCCCCAGTAGGACAAGAAAATAAATAGTTTCAACACTACAATATATAAAATAGCTACCATAAATACATAAAGTTTACTTCATAGCTGTCAGTTTACTCTTTTTCAGTTAACTGTAAGTTACATTTAGATGAGGTGTCCTCCAAAAGTTCATCAGACAATAAAAGAATTTTCAGAGGTGAAATGAGTAGATTGAAGTGTAACTTTATCAGTGGATTAATCTGTATCAATGGACTGAAATGGATTAAGTGGGTGGTAACTGTGGGCAGAAAGGATGTGGTGGGAGGAAGATGAAAGATATTCAGGAGATGAAAGACATTCAAGCCAGGTGACTTCCTTAGTTACATCTACTTGGAAGGCCGAGATGGGAGCAGTGCTTGAGCCTTGAAATTTGGGGCCAGTAGGGGCAAAATAGCAAGACCCCACCTCAAAAGCAAAATGAATAAGTCAACATTTTATCCCAATGATACATGGTCAGACTTAATAGCCCCAACTGTTAAACATTTGGATCAAGTCATAACCAGTTTCATTGCAAGAAGACCCATACACATGTATTTATCAACTCTAGTACCTTTTCAGCACCCAAGTAGGCAACATACAGGAACTTGATCATGAGAATAAACGTCACCCGCCCTTTCTGCAAATTGTCACTCTGGAGTAACAATGCGAACAATCACTTTTCACATTGACTAAGGAAAAAAGGAATGAAAAGTACAAATGCAACATAGTATAAACAATCTCTTGAAAAAAAAAAAGTCACAAATTAAGCCAAAGTATTTCATAGAAATTACTATAAACAGCCTTCACTTATATTCACTCTACCCACACAGAGCAAGCCAGCTGGATGTCCTTGAGCACAGTGGTGATCCTCTCCCTGGGGATGGCACCCAACCTGCTACAGCAGCCACACAAAACCTCCAGGTAGCTTCCCTAGCTCCCGCTGGGGTGCTCTAAAGTCTCCAGTCGGTTTTGAAATCCTGCACGATCTCCCTCAACCGCCTCTCCAAAGGTAGCCCTTAATGCTGGATGTATTTCAGGTAATAACGAAATCTCTCCGAAAGCCTCATTCCCGGGCCGGTAGTCAACAGGTTTCTTCACTCAGGAAATAGAAGGGAGCGCTTTTCCTGGCAGCTATAGCTGCCCATCCCCTTGTTTTGGCTATTTTTTTCCTGTATTCTTTCTTTCTCCCTCCTGTTGCTCCCCTCCCCTGTTTTCTTCTTTTTTGCTGTACTGGGGATCAAACCCAGGGCCTCCCTAGGTAAGGGCTCTGCCAACTAGCTACATCCCCAATCCATTTTCTTTCAGCCCACATCTTGGACCATTTATAGGACCTCCTGATTGTTCAGCTGTGCAATGAAAAGCCACATTCACAGAGCAAATAAAAGAGGCTCCTCCAAGGAGGGGACAAAGCATTCTGTTCTGTTTCATTGCAATTAACTTGCTTTTCCTTCTTCTAATTTTTATTTCACTTTCTTGTACTGGGAATTGAACTCAGGGGTGCTTTACCACTGAGCTACATCCCAAGTCCTTTTTATTTTTTATTTTGAGATAGGGTCTTGCTAAATTTCTGAAGGTTTTGTTAAGTTGCTGATGCTGACTTTGAATTTGAGATCCTCCTGTCTCAGCCTCCGAGTCACTGGGAATATAGGCAAATGCCACAACACTTGCTTCCTTCTATTACTTTCTATTCCCTTGCATTGATTCTTTTTTTTCTTGACATTTATCATTACTTACGATTTGTTTTTATATTTGCATTTATTTTAGTGTGACTCTCCTAATTTAGTGTGAACTCTGATGGCAGGAACATTGTCTTATTCCTATCTATGCTCTAACACCTAGACCATTTGAATAAATGAATGAACGCACCCTTTACATGTGCTCTTCTCTCCTGCTGACAAATGCCATTACTAGATTCAGATTAATGATAAGACCTGATGCAACATCATTTGAGTAAATTAAACAGTGTTATTTATCAACAACAACAAAAAACACAGAATAAGTCAGCTTAATCAGAGAAATGAACTTACTTTCCAATTTGAACAGAAGTGGAAACATTGATTTCACTACAAGCGTGTATCATTACTGAAATCTCCTAAGTGAGTGAGGAAAGTCTATGGAATATAACAGCCTGTCTTGATCCAGCCTAGCTGTACTCACAAGCAAGTATAAATCTGCCCAGACCCCTTCCGCGAGCAGAGGTACCTCATAAGTCTAATGGTTATGCAATGTATAATACTACTGCAGATTAGCTTGTTTCCCTAAAGCATCTCTTGAAGAATTTCCAAGATAGTAGAACTTGGTTTGAGAACATTAGAACACAGTATGGTGGAAATATAACAAGGATCAGTTTCCTATATTTCCAGGAGAACTGCCAACAAGCCCTTAGACCAGATATAGGTCTTATCCTAAAGTGAAGACTCAGAAAACAGGAGATAGTTTAGAAACTGGACAGCAATAAAGAATTGTAGTTTCAGAGATAGGGGTGTGGCTCAGTAGTAGAGTGCTTGCCTAGCATATACAAAGCTTGGGATTTGATTCCTAACTCTGAAAAAAAAAATTCATAAAATTGAATTAGATGTGTAGTGGTGCATTCTTGTAATCTCAGCTATTCAGGAGGCTGAGGCATGGGGATCACAAATTTCATGCTGGCCTCAGAAATTTAGCAAGACTCATCTCAAAATAAAAAATAAGCTGTATGTGGTGGTACACACTTATAATCCCAGTGACTTGGCAGGCTGAGGCAGGAGGATCACAAGTTGGAGACCAACCTTAGCAATTTAGTGAGGCTGTAAGCAACTTAATAAGATCCTGTCTAAAAACAAAAAATTAAAAGGGCTAGGGATGTTATCAGTGTTTAAGTACCCCCTGTGTTCAATTCCCAGTACCAAAAAAAAATTTTAAATTAATAAAAAGAACTGTGTTAGGTGCAGGACAGGCTGAGTAAGCTGTCTGCAGGGCTTGCCAAACAAAGTTAGCTGCAGGATGACCTGACCACTCAAACCCTGTGTCTGGTTCTTTAATATCTGTTTGCTTCAAGCCCAAATGCCCAAGCCCCCAGCTCAAGGCTGAACACTCAGCCCGCCACTCAAGGCTGAACACTTAACCCCCTTGTGTGCCAACAAGGCAGCTTGCAAACCCAGAGACCCTATTAGATTTCGGCTATAAAAACTCCCTCCTGCCGGGCCCCTCTCTCTTGCTATCTCTCTTGCTTTCTCTGTGTCTCTCTCTTGCGCGCAAGCTCTCTTTCTCTCTCTCTCTCTCTCTCTCTCTCTCTCTCTCTCTCTCTCTCTCTCTCTTTCTCTTCTCTTCTCTTCTCTTCTCTTTCTCTCTTTTCTCCTCTGTTGCACTGCTGTAATAAAGATCTCTTGGTTGCTCTGAGTGTTGTGGTCACTTTCCTTTCAAACTGGTCATATAGATCAGTGATAGATCACCACCTCTGGTTTCAATCCTCAATACAAAAAAAAAAGGGGGGGGCAAATTTACAGAAACAATCTAAATTACTTTTTTTTTTCAATTTTGTTTTGGGGGTAGTATATGGACTCAACTCCTTTATTTTATCTTATTTTGTTTGTTTGTTTATTTATTTATTTTAATGTGGAATTGAGATGTTTTTTATTATTGTTGTTGTTGGTTTTGCCCAGTGCCTTACATATGCTGGGCAAATGCTCTACCACTGAGTCACAACCACAGCCCCCTAAAATTACTTTTCAGTCAATTTTTTTTTTTTAATTATAGTCCTTCTGTTTATTTGTGAGCAGAGAGGAGGAGTTGGCATCCAAGGAAACCTAATGACCTTCACCTTCCTAAAAAATTTTGAACTCCCATAATTTTACATTTCAGGGGCTTCACAGTTCCCCAACATACTATCTATGATGTCCAGAGTGAGAACCTTCTCACCTCCAAAACAACCACTGGCTGATTGCAGTTAATCCCAGCGGCTCTGGAGGCTGAGAGAGGACAGAGAGTTCAAAGCGAGCCTCAGCAATGGTGAAGCGTTAAGCAACTCAGTGAGACCCTGTCTCTAAATAAAATACAAAATAGGGCTAGGGATGTGGCTCAGTGGTTGAGTGCCCCTGAGTTCAATCCCCAGTGCCAAAACAAATAAACAAACAAAAAAAGAAACCACTGTGTCAAATTTCATCTTTATCCCCTGTTACAATTAAATTATTTTCATACTTGTTTGCTGGAGTTGGTGGAATTACAACAATGGTGGAAGCCATTATTATTATTTTGATGGAGCAATGGGGATTAATATTTTGAAATTGACCTTAGACAATGTCTAATAAGTAAAAAGAACATTTGATAGAACTAGAACTGGTCAGGATGCATATACAGAAAGTAGTATTGTATTCCTACTAATCTTTTATTACAAATTATAACAGAAGTTCCAGTAGAAACAGTTCAGAATAAAATAGGAAAAGGAAAAATCAAAAAGGCTAAAGTCAAAAGCTAACAAAATGGTGTGTGTGCGCGCACACACACACACACACACACACACACACACACAATACAAACAGAGGAAAGAGCAGGAGAACAAGGAAAAAATATTGGCAAGTGAGATAAAGCAACCTTCTTAGAACAATGAAAGTGAAAGAGAAAGCCAAATGAGGAGGAAGGGTTCTTTGACCTAAAAACAAGAGAACAAAGGCAGATTAATCCTGAAAAACATTAAATCTAATTTAAGCCCAAACTAAAAACCAGGCAAAGAAAAAAAACCCCTAATGACAAGAAATTTTTCACTTTTTCTGAAACACAAATTTACAATAACAGAAACCCCAGGCAAATAGCCAGTGTGTGCTCAAAAGATGTCCCTTTGAAACAAAACTTAATTATAAAAAGCAGAGGCCTATTTACAAGGAAAAAAGGCAATACAAATCTGAGCCAAATCAAGTTTAGGCAGAAGTATAGCATGGAACGAACAGCTGTCTTCTCCCCACCTTCTCGTTGTATTCGGAAGCAGGTGGCATTATCTATTTGTCTCTATTTCTATTAGTAATCCACACACATACTAACTGGGAAGTAACCAAGAAAAAAAGAAAGAAAAAAAATTAAGACAAAAGCAATTTTCCTATGCTTCTAAAAACTTTGAGTTAACCCACATTTATCTTTGTCAACATTGACTTAAAAATCAAATCAGCTCATTAATTTACTGATGTGAAAACATGTCCAATGTATTTAGTCATTAGTTAAAACAGAAAGATGTGTAACAATACATATAATATGCTAACTTCTGTATATGATAAGAGATAAAATGAAATTTTATATTTATTTGTATTTGCATGAATCCTGGAAGGATACAAAAAAAAAAAAAAAAACTAATAACTGGTTACCAAGGGGTGGGGAAGGAAAAGCCAATACGGGATAGGATGCAGGTGAGATTTTTCACTATATACATTTTATGCTGTTTAGTTCTTTCACTATGTGACTGTATCACCCATTCAAAATTTTAAGCTAAGAAAAAACAAATTTGACTTAATGTGTTTTTTTTCTTTTTCTTAACATATGTTTTAATTACGAAAATATTATCAGTCTGGGTAAAAAATCAGGACGTAGAGGCAAAATCTGGACATTGCAAAGGCACTGGTTTAAGAAATACTGTGTATAAGTAAACTGTTAGTAGTTGGAGAAAAAGAACTCCCTCTTTCTCTCATTTACATTCTTTCTTTTTTCTTCTTCCATTATAATCACAGACCACCGAGTCTCTACAAATGCACATTTTTCCAGGGGAAAGTCAGATATTTGGAGCCATAGGGTTGCCTTGGGGACTGACCCACCATCTGATGGCAAAGTTCATGGTTCATAATTTCATGTTCCTTACAGACAAAATAGGAGCAAATCTCAAAGTTGATGTACACACATTGTAAACTGGTGGAGCATATAATGCATGATTGACTGGCTAGTGCACAAGACTATGCAATCAAATTTCTCACCTCAGTACTCTGTGGTGGTACTTTTATCATTGGGTGAGACTGTAAGGCAGGAATTTTGTACCAATTCTAGAAGTCACTGCATCTGTAACTGCCATGTTGCCTCCAGTGTGTTTTCATTTCCAAATTATTGCCTTTGCTTTTTCATATACATATATTTTTTTCCTTGTAATAGCTTATGCTTGTGTGTATGTGTGTGCAAGTATGTGCTTGACATCAAACACAGGGCCTTGCACATGCTAGGTGTTTTAGTCAGCTTTTTTGTTGTTGCAACTAAAATACCTGACCAGAACAATTTTAGGGGAGGAAAAGTTCATTTGAGGCTCAGGGTTTCAGAGATCTCAGTCCATGGACAGTAGGTTCCATACCTTGGGGTTTGAGGTGAGGTTGAATATCATAGTGGAGTGTGTAGCAGAGGGAGCAGCTCACATGATGATCAGCAAGCAGAGAGGGAGAGAGAGTTCCACTTGCCAAATACAAACACATACCCCAAAGCCATGCCACCTCCTCCAACCATATCCCACCTGCCTTCAATTAATACTCATTTAATACTCAGGTGATTAATTCACTGATTGGGTTAAGGCTGATATAACCCAATCATTTCTCCTCTAAACCTTCTTGCATTGTCTCACACATGAGCTTTTGGGGAACACCTCACATCCAAACCACAACACTAGGCAAGTGCTCTGCCACTGAGCTAAATCCCCAGATACTAAAAAGATCTCAACTTGACTAAGAAAATCAAATACCACACTAACAACTACACTATTATATATGGTTAATTTTCAGTGAAAATAATTTTACCATGAAAACAAACCTCTTTAGCTGTAATCTCAGTGACTCTGGAAGCTGAGTCAGGAAGATCAAAAGTTTGAGGCTAGCCTCAGCAACTTTGTGAGATCCTGTCTAGGGTTTTTTGTTGTTGTTGTTGTTGTTGTTGGGTTTTTTTGTTTTGTTTTGTTTTGTTTTGTTTTGTTTTGTTTTTTAAGGCAAGCCTCTTTCCTTCCAATTAGGCTTTTATCTCCAAATATGGTCCTTAGTGTAAAAGTCTTCAATGGCTGCCCATCTTACTTAGAAAATAAAGTTCTTACACATCTGCCTGGAACCAAGGCCCAAACAATCTAGTCCCTCTCTACCTTCCCCCTCATTTCTTCAGTTGAACTATTTTAGTCTGTTTAGTGATTAAACATTTCTGAATTTGCCTGCATGAAGCACCTTGTTCCTCATCTTTGCCACCTATCTTTTCTTGTAAGGCTTAACTGAAATCTCATCCATTCTTCTTCCACACACCCAACCCACCCTCAGCTCCTACAAGGTTGTTTCTCCTTTTAATTCCTGTAACACGTGTAATCACTAATACTTAGCATGTGCTATTTTTCACATGTTGCTGTATATCTTTTTTTTACTTTTTAAAAACTGGGCCCTCTTCCTTGAAGTCCAGCAGAGAAAGCCAAGTTTAAACCATGACAATATAATGTACAAAATGACTAAGAGTAGTCATTTTCTTATGTATATACCTGTTTCTCATCCAGATTGAAAGCATTTGTCTCATATCAGTTATGATTTTTAGGATAATGTTTTATTCATATCACATGATTAATAAATACTGATTGACATCCAAAAAGATGACTGATAGGCTCAAGAAATAAAGCTGACTTGAATGTGTGTCCTGACACCATAAGACTCAGGAAAACCCATCTATATTGCAGGCATCCTGCAGCCTCTCTAGAAATAAATGGACTCATCAGTTTTCTTTTTTTCCTCCCAAGAACTTCTTTTATATAGGAAGCCCTTCCAGACCTATTTCCCTTAACTTTGAGCCATTATTCCCTTACTCTCCTAAACATTTAGTTTGGGCTGGATTGGTCAAATTTATACATTAAAAAATTATAAATAAAATGGAACTCAAAAAAAAAAATGTTGAGTACTTGGCTGAACACTGAAAATACTATGCTAAGTGAAAAAAAGCCAGGCACAAAAATCTAAATAATTCCTTAAATAATTCTTTTAATATGAAAGTACAAAATAGTTAAATCTATAAAGACAAAGTAGATTAGTGGTTGTTAGGGTCTGTTGGAGTAGGGGACAGTGGAGGAATGAGGAAGGTTTCCCTTTGAAATGATGAAATGTTCTAAAATTGACTGACAATGACCACATTTATCTATGAATATACTAAATACTATACACTTTAAATAAGTGAATTTTATATGTGAATATAAAATATTTTATATGTGAATCTATAGATTATGTGAATATCTCAATACAGCTCTTCTTTTTCTTTCTTACGTTTTAATTTTATTATATTTTATTGCCAGGCATGAGGACACATGTCTACAATTCGTGACTAGGGAGGCTGAGGCAGGAGGATTAAAAGTCCTAGACCTGCCTTGGCAAGACTTTTAATCCTCCTAAACTTTCCAAGACTCTGACTCAAAAAAAAATAAAAAGGGCTGAGGATGTAGATCAGTGGTAAAGTGCCCCTGAGTTTAATCCCCAGTACCAAAACAAACAAACCAACAAAAACAGAAGAAAATTTATGCATGCATGACTACATATGAATTTAATAAACCCACTTAATGAATCTAAAATACTAAAAATGCCCAAAATATTCCACTCAAGTATCTCCAGGACATATTTTTTAATCTAAGTACAGATCAGCAATAGGAAAGTAAGCACCAAATGCAGCCCCTCTGGCCTCCAGTTATCTGTCTGCCAATGTCCCACAAGAACACTTCATGCCCTTATCTAGCCACAGTGATTGTGACAATGACCAATGAATGAGCATAGTACTTTTTTGCAGGTCTGTGCTTTGGCTTATCCTGATGTGAAATCCTTCCTACCTTCCATCCTTTAAATCTAAGCTCAGGGGTTGAGGTATTATTCATGAGTTCAATCCCCAGCACCTCCCATACATACAGAAGAACTAAGCTCAAAATTTTTTATGAAACTTTCCTTACCCAACCCAATCTCCACTGTCTAGTGTACACAATCACTCCTTACTTTGGGTCCCGCAACATGACTTATACCTACTTCATACAAGCTTTGTACAATAGGTACTTTATATCTTTTAAATTGTAGGGTAGCCAGGTGCAGAGGTATACACTTGCACTCCCAGAGACTTGGGAGGCTGAGGCAGGATTGCAATTTTGAGGCCAGCCTCAGCAATTTAGTGAAACTCTCAAAAACCTAACAAGACCCTGTCTCAAAACAAAAAAATAAAATAAAATAAAATAAAAATAAAATAAAAAGGGCTGGGAATGTAGCTTAGTGGTAAAGTGCCCCTGGGTTCAATTCCCAGGACTCCCTCAAAAATAAATAAATAAATGTGTAGGGCACTTGAGAGAAGTACCATTTTTATATTCTCAACTTAATATTGTTAACTAATGCTATATAAAGAAATATTCAAAATAAAGAAAAATGTCTAAACCATCTCATGAAATGAATGAAACAGTATATATCTAAAGGATGCACAGTCCTGCCCTCTAAACCAGTTCTCAGAAACAAATAGATAGTAGCAGTTCCCTTAAAGGTCTGGGGAAGATTTTAGTGGTCAGTGAAGTGGAAGATGAGAGGAAAAGTGGCGACAGGACCACTCCAGGATGCTTTTTCTTTAAGCAAGGCTCAGCTAAATTGGTCAGTGACTAACAAGGATTACTTGAAAGAGTTCTTCAAAAGCTTCCTGTTCCAAATACTTCTTCCATATCATACCATTAACAATTGAAATGTCATCATTAGGACATTAGAGGATCATCAGTCTTTTTCTTCCAAGTACTGGAGATTGAATTCAGGAGGACTTTACCACTAAACCACATAATCTGAGCCTTTTTTTAACTGAGACACTAAATTGTTGATGGTGGTCTCAAACTTGTGATCCTCCTGCCTCTGAGTTACTGGGAGTACAGGCACATACCACCATTCCCAGCTTTTCGGAGTCCAGCTCCAACAGGGGGTCTCAGGAGACAAATGGATGGTGAGGAGTCAGCGAAAGGGGGGTGGAGAAACAACAGACACAAAAGTGAAGGTGCTGAATCCCAATCTTGTGAAGTTAATCATATATACTTTTCATTTTGGCAGGTTCACAGTACTTTGTGGTTACAAAACAGGAATCATTATTCAAAGAAACAACATCGTAGCTACAATTAGATAAGAATATATCTTGGCTTATGCATAAGCAAGCATTTTTACTTTCAGTTCGCGTTTTGCTTTGAGCTGTTTCTGCTTAGTTAGCTTTTAATAATAGTTAGAAATGTCCCAGACTATTGACCTATACCTTGACTATTCTTTCTTGACTTACTGACTAGAATCGGTGTCACAGTTATGGCAAGTGGTTAACTTGAAAAGAGAGGCTACTAATTTTAATCAAACAAGAGCAAGAGCACCAAACCATTGTGCACAGGAACAAGAACAAGTTGCCCACTACTAAGCACTAATCTGTCTTCTTAACATTAATTCTTCTTCTCTAGACTTTTAATTTAATTTCTCAAAAAACTTCCTTGACTGTTTTTCCTACAGGGGGTTTTTCATTAAACATTAACAATTTACGTTCCACAGCTGAATCATTGCATTTAGAGCAAACAGATTTATTCTTTAGAAGTAGTTGCATTTATTGAGAAAGTCATGTTTTCTCCTTCATACTTAATGGTCATATGAGAAGTCGCATACTTCTTAAAGGAATACAAAAACAAACCAGCCCATTCCCAGAAACATAGAGCGCTCCTCCACAGGATGGATGCCTTGCCATTGCCTGAGTCAGAGGAGGGGCGCAGAACCAGCTGGTACTGTCCTTTCCTAAAAGGCACATAAACTTGAGAGGGAAGTGTGGTTTCAATCATGCCAGCCAGCTGAATGTAAGTTGATAAGCAAAAATAATTGTATAACAATGCCTACATGCAGCATGATAGGAACGTTCTGATCAAGCAAAAGTGAAAGCACTGCAGCCCAGAAAACGAACAGTAGGAAAAAAGAAGGGCCTCAAAGAAGCTGGGTATGAACTAACTTCAGAGGTTGGCATGGACTGGCAGGAATCTAGTCAGCAGGGGGGCCACTGGCAGCAGACAAAAGGATGCTTGCCACTACATTGTCAGAATGTAGTGATGGAGAGTATGGCTACAGAATTCGAGAGTAGAGGGGAAGTAATGCAAGAAGAGATATGTAAGGAGCCTAATAAATTCAGATATTTATGAGGGTAGATAGGGAATGAAACAATCAGAAGAAAGGACAGAGGCAAAGACTGGTCTGAAGAAGTGGTTATCGGGTTCAGAAGTTAGCCCTCCCTCAGCTTATAACATCTTCCAACATTTGGCTTTTTTCTTCATCCTTTGCTGCTCACACATCATCTTGTCCCTATTCTCAGCTACTTGTCTGAGAAGCAGACAGTCACACAAGATATTTGGTCTCACACCTTTTCATGCCATTGTTGGCCTGTGCCCCAGCCTCACACCAAATTGCACCAAAAAATGAAAAATTATTTCATCTCTCTTTATTGTAAAAACATTATGATATTAATTAAATTCCAGGAGGTTCTGGGCTGGTCTTGTTTGGTCTCTAGTGCTTTAGGTGAGGCAGTAGTAGGAGCTATTGTGTGACAGTCAAAGGCCTATGTCAAACCATGGGTATATCCCCAGGTGTGACAGAGCATGGGCTCTGTCTCTTACAAAGAATGGAGGTGAAAACAAACTGCTCTGAGAAGACAATTGAGCAAGAGGATCTGGTGGGAAAGTGGAGAAGGTGAAGTGATCTTCATGGGGATCTTCCACTCCTTTCTTTTCTGTTATTATGGAAGGGTAGAGGCACATGACCCAGAAAAGGGCCAAAGAAGGTAGTAGTTACTTGGATCCCATTAGCGGTTGGACCACTCCAGGGCTGGTCAAATGGTATTGTCAGGGGGTGGAATGCTGGCCATAAGAATGGAGACAAACTTTTCTAGTTTCTTTGCAGCTTGTTTTCCAGTCTCTAATACTTCCTCATGAGTCGTCTTTTCCAGGCTTTCATAATCCATGATGACCTTGTTAGTGATAAGGGAGAAGCCAAAGACTCGAAGTCCACAGTGCCGTGCAACTATAACTTCTGGTACTGTGCTCATGCCTGATTTGGAAAAAGAGAGAAATAAACTGTTTGGGATCCACAAATGACTCGTCCCCACCTTTGAGACTATCTTTTCTTCTTTTGAGGGGGAGGGTGGGGTGGGATGAGGCCATACCAGGAATTGAACCCAGGGGTGCTTAACTACTGAGCCACATCCCAATCCTTTTTAAAAACTTTTTATTTGGAGACATGGTGTCACTGAGTTGCTTAGGTCTTGCTAGGTTGCTAAGACTGGCTTGGACCATCTTTCTTTTTTTGGGGGGAAGTGGGGGTCATACCAGGAATTGAACTCAGGGGTGTTTAACCACTGAGCCACATCCCTAGCCCCCTTAAAAAAAATTGTATTTGGAGACACTGAGTGGCTTAGGCCTTGCTAGGTTGCTGAGGCTGGCTTAGACCATGTTTCTTTTTCTTTTTTTTTTTGGTG
The DNA here is from genome assembly GCF_964194105.1 of Spermophilus citellus. NCBI lineage: Eukaryota > Metazoa > Chordata > Mammalia > Rodentia > Sciuridae > Spermophilus > Spermophilus citellus. Next base: position 147,245,882 of record NC_138185.1, read on the forward strand.
TGTGTTGTGGGGTAGCATATCAGGAATTGATCCCAGAGGTGCTTAACACTGAGCCACATCCTCAGCCCTTTTTAAATTTTTTTATTTGGAGTCAGGGTGTCACTGAATTGCTTAGGGCCTTGCTAGGTTGCTGAGGCTGGCTTTGAATTTGCAATCTTCTTGCCTCAGTCTCCCGAACCCTTGGTGCACAGGCATGCACCACCATGCCCAGCTAAACTATCATTCATAACTTCATTGAGAATTTAAAAATTCATCAGGCACAGTGGCACGTACCTGTAATCCCAGAAATTTAGGAGGCTGAAGCAATTTAGAAGGTTCAAAGGTGAGGAAGAGTGAGAAGGAGGATCAAGTTTAAGGCTAGGCCCTAGGCAACTTAGTGAGACCCTGACTCAAAATATAAAATAAAAAGGGCTAGGGATGTTGCTCACTGGTAAAGCACCCTGGGTTAAATCCTCAGCACATCCCCTCACCCCCTAAAAACCTCAAACATCCAAAGAAGCGCTATATTAGTGTTTAGCTAATCTCAGCAACTCAGAAGGTTAAGGCAGGAGGATTTGAGTTCAAAGCCAGCCTCACCACATAAGCAAAGCACTTGGCAACTCCACAAGACCCTGTCTCTAAATAAAATATTAAAAAGGGCTGGAGTTGATTAAGTACCCCTGGGTTCAATATATATATATATACACATAGCTATATATATTGCTAATGCAATGTGTTATTTCAATGTGTTTATGCTACTTTTGAAGTCAGGAATAACTGACTAAATAAAGAAGTCCACCTTCCAGCCTGAGACAGTAGCTTTACTGATATTTTTTTATAATAATTCTTAGAAATATTTCAAATTATGAGTTGGGTTATTAACACTGAAGTAGTTAAGTCCTTGCTACTCAGCAGGGAAGTTTCTTGTGCTGTAACATTAAACTTCCCCACTGGTTTCCTGAAAGTCAGTTGAATCCAACCTTCCTTTAAATAAGATCCTCTTGAACTAACTAGAGTCTCTAATCTACTCCTCCCCCATGTTCTTTTAGATCCCCAAATTCCCCTTCTCACCAACAGCATCTGCCCCCAGCTGCTGCAGCAGACGACTCTCTGCCACAGTCTCAAAGCTGGGGCCTGCCACCATCACATAGGTGCCTTCCTGTAGCTCTCGATTCTCTCCCATTAGTTTCCAGGTACTGAGAGCCTTCTCCCTCATGTTCCGGTCATAAGCATCAGACATGGCAGGGAAACGAACTCCAAACCTAGGGCATAAGTTGTATTATCTCAGAAACATGGACTCTCTCACAACTCCTAGAAAAGTCCTGAAACCCTATACTCAAGAGCCAGATACATACCTTTCATCATTAGGCCCTTTGAGAGGGTTCTGACCACCCAAACCAGGTAGGTTGATGTGATCACGAATCAGCATGATATCCCCAACCTCGAAATTAGGGTTGAGCCCTCCAGCTGCATTGGTGACCACCAAGGTGTCCACACCCAGAAGCCGGAAAACCCTCACAGGGAATGTCACCTTAGCAGAAAAAGTTAGAAAAAGTTTTTTCAAACGTTCACCATCTACTTAGGCAGATGTGCATAATACATGAAAGATGAAAAGGGGGACCAAAAGTCTATGTTGCCCAAAGAGCTAGGCAATAAAAGAGTAGTTCTCTTCCACTTCTTCCAGACCCAACCAGCCCTCTGCCCCTGATTACCTTCCAGAGGGGGTAGCCTTCATATGTGTGGAATCTGCCTTGCATCATCACACAGGCCTTGTCATTCAGGAACCCAAACACCAGTCGGCCAGCATGACCTGGCACTGTACACAAACAAAAGGGAAAAAGAACGGTATTATGCTCTCATATAACACAGAACCTTTGGGGACCTACTAGGAGCCAGACTCTCTCCCTGTGCTTAACACATTAAGGTTATAATTAAACAAAAAGCATTAAGTCTGGTGGAAAGACAGGCAATTATAATCATAAAAATGTATCCTGAGATTAGAGCTATGTGGGTAAGGATGCTCCATATGAATATATGGAGAAAGAACAAAAGGCTTTTTAAAGCAGTTTCAGTAAGTGCTGTGGTATATACCTGTGGTCCCAAGCAACTTAGGAGGCTAAGACAGGAGGATCACAAGTTTGAGGCCAATGCAAGCGATTTAGAGAGACCCTGTCTCAAAAAAAAAAAAAGCCAGAGTAGGAGGGGTGTAGCTTGGTGGTAGAGAACCTGTGGGTTCAATCCCCAGAACTGCATACAAAAAAATATATTTTTTTTTTCCCAAATGAATGAGAAAGACATACGAAAGAAAGTAAAAGTGACTAAGAAATAAAGTTGGTGATAATGAATGCAGTAATTACAGGCTTTTTCCAAAATTTTTAAAATTCTTAAAATAAACCCAGACATGCTGGTTCAGGCCTGTAATCCTAGCTGTTTGGGAGGCTGAACGTAGGATTGGCAGTTCAAGGGAGCCGGGACAACATAGTAAAACCCAGACTCAAAAAATAAAAAGGGCTGGGGAGATAGTTCATTGGAAGATCACTTGCATGAGGCCCTGGGTTTAATCACCAGTACTGAAAAAGAATATCTTTGTATTGTGTTAACGAAAGGATATGCCTCTTCATTCCAGCAAGAAAGCTCAGGTATACATTGTCTTCCTAAAGAGGAGGCTACTGAACAAGGGGAAAAGAGGCTGAATCTGGGACCATGCAAATCTTCCTTATGACGCACAGTACAGTTTTGTGGGAATGCATGCCAAGGTAGGTATACGTGGCAACTGGAATTCAGATAACTCCCCACAAACATAACCATATCACCATTTCCCTCTTCTGACAGCCCCTTCTAATGGATGGCCAATTTATCCCTGAGGGTATGAATGGTCTGGGAGAGGGGCCAGAATCAAGAGGAAGTGTTAAGGGCTACACAAACAGAATTTATCTTAAAAACAAAATTAGTAGTGCTGGGTGTGGTGAGGCATACCTATAATTCCTGAGACTCACAAGGCTAAGGCAGGAAGATAATAAGTTAAAAGCTAGCCTCAGCAACTTAGCGAGACCTTGTCTCAAAATAAAAAATAAAAAGGGCTGGGTATGTACCTCCATAGTAAAGCACCACTGAGTTCAATCTCTATTTCCAAAAATTTTTAAAAATTTAAAATAAATAAGTAGTAAAAGCAAAGAAAACCAACGTAGAATATGAAAAATAAAAAGACTGATAAAAACTCAATTATCACTTAGTGCAATATCCTGCTCACTGGAGGCAGCAGTCACATGGCAGGTGGAGCCAATGTCACTACCCTCTCCCTCTGAGAACTATGCCCTTTCTCTTTCTATTTTTTCCTTTTCCAACCCCCATTCCCACAGCCACCTGCTCTCGTCTGTCTTGTTCCAAAGGGTTTTTTAAGTATTTATTAAAAGTCCTAACTCTGTAGAACTCTGCAGAGAAAAGAGGAAGAAAGATAGAAACCTAAAATATTAATAAATAAACCAAGGGAAGTTAGTTTTTTGAGAATAAGTAAACCAAATAAACCACCCGTCCTTTACTTGTCCCTGTTTCACCTAGCCCTTTTCTAACTTAGCGTTAGAGCTTTCTGGCTGCTACAGGAATACTAGATTTGCTGTCTTCTCACCCCTCAATTCCCCATTATGTGTGGGGAATATCCATCTCCATCCCCTTCCAAAGGGTCAGTGTGAATCAGACCTTGTGCAATCATGTATTAATCTAGTGTCTGTAAGAACATGGTCCACATCTCTTATCCTAGGCCTGGAGCTAGAGTTGGGGAAAATGGCAGGAAGACACTGGACAGAAGCCTGACCTTGTCCTGGGAGGCTATAGGCATTGTTTCTGTTTTGCTGCAGGCTGGAGGGGCGTAAATAAGTGGTAATGATAGTAAATGGGAGGAAGCACATGTGGGGACGTATTGTAGAGCTATAGTAAGGAGCTGAGTCAGTAAAGCACAGAAAGACATCATCATACTCACAGTGACACACACATGCCCTATTATGGGATTTCTATGAGGAGAATTCTCTTCTCAAGTCATTCTGATTCATGGTAGTCTTTTTTCCCTCTCTAACAACATTTTTTTGAAGTCAAATGCTAGGTCTAGGAGTAGACACATTGGTCTCCCTGGCTGAGTTCCACAGACTCCCATCAGAATACCTCAGTCCTATCCCCCACTTCCCCTTGCTAGTACCTGTGCTTTGGGGAAAGTTGGGTATCTCACTATAGTCAAAGAACTGGGCCTCAGTTAATTTATTGGTCAGGCCCCCTAAGCCAGAACCACAGATCACTGCCACTTGAGGTCGGTGCTTGGTACGAGAGAGAAGCCATTCTGCGGTCTTCTGATAATCTTCATATGTGAATCTAGGGAACAAAAGGAAAATAAAGTCAATTCTCCCATTCCAAAGGCATCATAGACAAATGACCATCAGTACAAAAAAAGGTTGGCAGGTATACCAGGGCAACAGGGACAGAGAAGCTGGCCAAGAAGAAGCTATACTATGTTTACTGATCACTCACCACCCCTCTTTTGAATCAGGCCCACTGAAGTCTAGTGTGTTACTCTTTCTATTGTAGTGCCTGGCAAAAGTTAGTGAACCTGTGTCTACTAACAGCCTCAACTTCAATGCTGTTAACACCACCAAGTTTGTTTGCTGCTGCTGCTTCTTTATTTTTTTTTTTCTTTTCAATCCTGAGGGTCAAAACCCAGGGCTTCTCACATGCCAGGCAAGCATGCCAGCCCTGGGATATATCCCCAGTACAGGCAGGTTTAATAGCTCTCCCTTGTGACAAAGATTTAGAGAGGAGAACCACAGGGTGCAGAGAAGTACAATGGAATAATCAAATCAAGGTATGTAAGGCTAAGGAGAGCACTCAAAATGGAATTGAGCCCTTGAGACCTAATACAATCTTCCTTAGTACCCTATCTATTTCTTGGGGGCACTCAAAATGTAATTAAGACTAATGACCTTGAAGACAGAAATAAGCCAAATTTCCTTTTAGATCCTCACCCTCTAGCTTCTTCCTCAGCCAAAAAACTTAACACTATTTTTTTTCTTTCTCTCTCTTTTGCAGTGCTGGGGACCATACCAGGGCCTCGTGAATACTAGTTAAACACTCCACACTGAGCTGCCACACTCTCAGCTTTCGTTTTTGTTTTTGTTTGTTTGTTTTGGAGCACTTCTATGCACCATTCTTAGTTCCCTGGATCATCATTTCTGGGATTCCTAGGCCAGCACAGACCCTTATCATATGGTAATTGCAAAGGTACCCAAGATCAGACACTAAACTATTGCAAAAAAGCCGACTCAATCCACAACACCAGACTCAATCCACAACACCAACAAAGGCTATAGGACTGACCATAACTCTCAGAAGCTTGTTAAAAATGCAGATTCCAAGCTAGGTGTAGTGGCACACGCCTGTAATCCCAGCAACTAGGAGGCTGTGGCAGGAGGATAGCAAGTTCAGCCTAGACAATTTAGTGAGACACTGTTTCAAAATAAAAAATAAAAAGGGCTGGGGATGTAGCTCTGTTACACTCAGTGTTTGAAACTTACTTTTGCTTTCCTTCTGTGATTCTTTCTTTCCTCCTGTGTCTCCTTTCTTTCTTTCTCCTGCCCCTCCTCCTCTTCCCTGCCTGCTCCCATCTTCCCTTCACATTACCCTTCAGGGACCAAAGGGCATATACACTTACCCAGAATCCCTATGCCTCCAACAAAAATCAATCCAGAAATTTCTCAGTTTCATGTCCAATCTCTCACACCCATCTTGAAAGATCAAAGATTGTTCTCAGAGGTGGAACAATGTTGAACACAACTAAGCAAGCCTCCAGAGGAAATTTTTCTCTTTAAAAGCAGAGCCTAGGAACTGGGTGCCTCAGTGTCCACTTGTAGTCTCAGATACTCAGGTAGCTGAGCTGGGAGGACTGTTCAGAGTCCAGGAGTATGGGACCAACCTGGACAATATTGTAGGACCCCACCTCAAAAACAGGTCTATCAATCCATCAGAGCCTAGGAAACCAGATATGACAATAAACCAGGCTATTCTCAGGGAAATGACTGGGTAAGAGCTGGGTGGAAGCAATAGAGGTACAAGGTGATGCAAAGAAGCAAAAAAGTCGGCAAGAAATTAGTCAACTAGCATCCCCCCAAAGGTGCAAAAAAGGAACTGAAAGAACTGTTAAGCATGGCCACTTGGCACATCTCACTCACAGCTCATAGGACTTCCTCATTCATGATCTGTCCCCCAAGAATACCTTGAATTCCTAATTATCCAAAGCCACTGTGATCCCTAATGTTATGCTGATTACTTGGACTGGGAATTTCACGACCAAGAGAGAGAAGGGTTTTTCAAAAGTGTGGGAAGGAGTGGTTACTTGTCTGTTGCTGAGCTCAGTGAATAAATATTTCCTTCGACACTCCATTCACGACCTCCAATTTGGAGGGAAAGGAGGAGCGGCTAGGGAAGTGAGCATTCTTTCCTCTAAAGCAGAAACTAAGAATTCGCCCTCTGAAAGTACCTGGCGCTTTACCCAGACTCTAGAATGAGGATTTGTGAAGAGCATATGGGGTGGGAGACCTCCTCCCTGGTATGGAGTTGGGGGTATACTTTCCTCTCCACTTGCACTCCTAGTCCACGCGCGCGCGCGCAAGCACACACACACACACACACACACACACACGGACGCACAACAGTCCCTTAGAGTAGCCACACTACACAAACTTGTCCCCTTCTTGTTCTGGCGGCGCTACCCAGCTCGATTCCCGCGCGCGCCGGCTCTGGCTGCCCCACTGTTCTGTTGCCTTGACCCAGACACGAGGCTTCGTGCCAGGCCTCTCTGCATCATCAGGGCACTCGCTCCCTCCCCCGGCCACCTCTGGGCCCCGGGTGCCAAGTTCCCAGGTCTGAGTGACAGCCATTTCCCCTCCCCAGGGCCTCCCGGGTCCCCGGGCCTCACTCGTTCTCCATGGAGCTGCCGACTCCCTGCCAAAGATCCTGCCGGTCTTCGCCGGTTCTGCTCGGTTGAGCTGCGTGGCCGTTGCGGTAGCCGAGTCTGGTCCGCGCAGTTAGGGCACTGTTCTCCGGGCGCAGTCTTATATCCCCAATCCCGGGAGTCCACAGCCAATGGCAGCTGAGCACGCCGGCCAGCCCCGTCTCCATGGTGACACACCCTGATTCAATCGCCCCAGGCTGGGCTGTAAATCTAACCAGAGTTCTTTCCAGAGCTGGTCCCTCTCCTCTTTAGAGGCATCCAGCCTTTCCTCCCTGAACCCATTTCCGTTCTCAGGGTTAGGGTTTTCAGCAAAACAGGCCTACGTGGAGGAGGGGTAGAAGAAGGGTGGAGAGATCCTGAACTGCCTATCTTCATTCCGGACTGTGTGTACAGCAAGCCGTGAGAGATTTAAAAAGAGAAAAATTTTAAACCTTAGATTGTGAAACCGCAGAATAAAAATGAAGGGAGCCTTGTCCCCTGGACAAGGGAAGCCGGGTATAACAATAACAATGCTGACTTGGAGGTTGCAGAGGTTGCAGAAACACATTCAGGCCTAGATTCGAAGAAGAAAAACTTCTATGGCAAGAATTCTAGGATCCTAGACCCAGACAGGATGGATGGCCAAAGTGTGGTTGGGTTCATGTTATTGGATCCTGGCAATTAGGATAACAAGACAAGGAATTATCCCGCGATGAAAATTCCTGCAAAAGAACAACACAGTAGAACATCTTTGTAAGAATTAAGCTATTTCTTCTCCCACTCTTACAAGTTTAACAAACCTCACATCAAATTATATCTCAACAGCCCTTGCTTAGCTATTGGAATCCTCTACTTTTTCTCTCTCCTATCTCTAATCTTTCTTGTTTGCCATTTTACCCACCACCATTGCTCAAGTCACTGTTTTCTAATCCTGTTTTTCTCATTCATTATGCAAATATTTATTGAACATCAACCATGCAACAGAACAGTCCCAGTGCTGTGAACACAAGAGTGAAAATAATATCTGTAAAGAAAAACCAGTATATGTAAAGAACTGGGCCCAATGCCAAATAAGTGGTTTATTCTATCATCATCATAATTATTATATTAATTACTAGTGGTAATTAATTACAATAGTAATATTAATTATTATTATTTGGGTACTAGATATTGAACCCAGAGGTCTGTTACCATTGAGATACATCCTCACTTCTTTTATTTATTTATTTATGATACCAGGGATTGAACCCGGGGTGGGGTGTCTTGCTAAATTGCTTAGGGCCTCGATAACTTTCTTTGAATTTTCAAGGGCTTTGAACTTTCTGATTTTTTTTCTTTTCTTTTCTTTTTTTTTTTTAGTTGTAGTTGGACACAATACCTTTATTTTATTTACTTATTTTTATGTGGTGCTGAGGATCAAACCCAGGGCCTTGCATGTGCTAGGTGAGTGATGAGCCACAATCACAGCCCTGTCTTTGTACTTTCAGTCCTCCTGCCTTAGCCTCCCACTGCTGGGATTATAGGTGTGCATCACCATGCCCTGCTCAGTCCTTTTTTAAAAAAATATTTATTTATTTATGTATCTTTAGTTTTAGGTGGATACATTAGTTTGTTTTATGTGGTGCCTCATGCATGCTAGCACTTTACCACTGAGCTGCCAGCCCAAACCCTGCTCAGTCCTTTTATAAAATTCTAAATTTTGAGACACAATCTCACTTTGTTGTCTAAACTGGGCCCCAATTTATGACCCTCCTGAGTCACTGGGATAACAGGCACGCACCAATGTACCTGGCAATTATTGTTATTGCATTATTAGTGCTATTGTTACTATCCTAGTAATTTTTATTACTATCTAGTAATTTTAGCAATGATAACAGCAGCATGATTTGTCTCATTACAAAAGCAAAACTTTCTTTCAAATCATACTGTGTCTCAGTGGAATATTCAAAGCATTATTTAAAATAATGGAGACCAGTCATAAGTAAAAAATCAGTCCAAGGAAATATCTATCAATATTTGATTGCTGAATAGTTTTTTAAATTCCCCAAATCTAATCCAATTTACATAGAAGATATGATTAGAACATAATTATGCCTAAGGAAGTTCAAAGCTAATCAATTAATTTTAATGAACTCTTGCCTAAAGGAAGTGTATTTATTTTTATTTTTTTGTACTGGGGATTAAACCCAGTAGGGCTTAATCACTGAACTATATCCTTAGAGCCACCACCATCACCACCACCTTTTTTTTTTTTTTTTAAATTTTGAGACAGGGTTTCACTAAATTGCTTAGGGCCTCTCTGTATTACTGAGGCTGCTTCAAACTTGCAATCCTTCTTCCTCAGCCTCCCAAATCATTGGGATTATAGGTGTGCAACACCACAACCCAGAAATTAAGTGTATTAAAATCACAAAGCCTAATGCCCTGAATACACCTGTAATCTCAGTTACTCCAGAAACTGAAGTAGAAGGATCAAAAGTTTGAGGTCAGCCTGGACAATTTAGGGAAACTATGTCTCAAAGTAAAAATAAGTTAAAAAAAAAAAGCAGGGGGTGTTGGCAGGGATGTAGCTCAGTGATTGAACCCAGTTATCACAAAAAATCAAAATTAAAAAAGTCACAAAAATATGATCTGCCATATTTATCTACAAAAGGAAAACTGAGGAACAAGTTCAACTTTCTCCAACTTTCTGTGAGGAACAGTTTGATTTACGTCTTACTACAGAGATATAATGTTATTACCAAAAACATTGATGCACAACTATAATCCCAGCTACTCAGGAGAAAGAAGCAGGAAGGTCACAATTTTGAGGCTAGCCTGAGCAACTTAGTGAGACTCTGCCCCACAATAAAACAAAAAAGGGCTGAGTGTGTAGCACTATGGCAGAATACTTGTCTAGCATTTGTGAGGACCTGGGTTTGATCCCAGAACTGCAAAAGAAAAAAAAAATGTACCTTTATGTGGTAGGCAAAGATTGTTTACCAGACAATATCTTGGTCGGAGTGACATAATCTTCAGACCTTAACACACTTTACTCTGTTTGTTTGTTGTTGTTGTTATTGTTTTCCTTTCTTTCACCATGCTGGAGATGGAACCCAGAGTCTCACACACAGTAGATGCATACTCTCTGAGCTACATCTCTACTTCTACACTTTACTCTGATTCAGGTTCAGCAACCAAACACCTACATAATCATTTGGACTCTATTTTGTTTTTTTTAATCCTGGATTAACCCATGACCCTGAGAAGAGTTTGCCCTATGAGGCCTAGCAGGCCTTAGATCACATCTTCAGGCTTTGGATTGCTTAAATCCTGTCTGAAGTCCTGTCCTGTTCCTGTCCTTGTCAAACCATCTTTACTTCTCTTACTGTTTTCCTCAGAGGTTTTTAACCACTGAAGGGTACAGATTTGGGTATTTTGTACATTTATGGATTTGTTGTACCGTGAACATAAACACTGGATGGCCATATACATGAACTACCTATTAAACATCTATTATTACCCATTAAGCTATCTCAAACCAAATGTCCATACTCCTACTTTATGACTATTTTGATCTGTTTTCAACAATTAAGTCCAAAGTTTCCAATTTCTCAGTTCATAGTACACTTTAGTATCTCAACAACTTTTTTATAGCACCTCTAGATCAAAAGAAACACCTAATATCTTTCTTTGCCTTTTTTCTCCCTCTAGGTTTGGTTTTGAGTAGTTGATTCATAACAATTTGGTAGCCATTTGAAAAACAGTACAACTTGAAAGAAAATATATTTTTCTTTTTTTTCTAAAATAACCATAGTTACTAATAGGATATGTGCACCTGCTGGGTACTGTACAACTTCTCAAACTTTTTTTGTCAGAAAGATCTCCTAAAACTAATATATTTTTGTCACAAAAAGCAATGTAGCACAATCTAATGTTCAAACTATGAATGACCTCAAGATAATTATTCAGTGTGCAAGAACTACCAAATAACTTGGTGCAGTGGTACACTCCTGTAATCCCAGCAACTCAGGAGGTGGAGGCAGGAGGATTGTAAATTCAAGGACAGCCTGTATAATTTACAAGACCTTGCCTCCCCCGCCCCCAACCCGCTTTCTCTTTCTCTCTCTCACATACAGACCTATACACATATGCATGTATGTAGGTGTGGTGTGTAGGTCTATAGTTCCAACTACTCCAGACCAGAGGCTGAGGTGGGAAGATCACTTGAGCCCAGGAGTTTGATACCAGCTCAGACAACATAGCAAGACCTTGGTCTTGACAAAATAAACAAATAAAGATACCCTATAGTGCCGCTACAAGTTTGCACCTTGGTACAGACTTTGGAAACCATGGCCCCAGTGACTCCTTTGCCACCTCATTCTTGAATCCATGTGGTGTAGATGAGGCAAGTAAAAGTTCTACTATGCCTTAGTTTTCTCATCTGTAAAATAGCAATAATAATAGTACTTACAATAATAGTACTTACTATTTTTGCAAGGACCACATAAAATACCTTTTAAATGTTTAGATAAGTGCCTGGCATTATGACGAGAGAGAGAGAAAAAAATAGGATATGTGGAATACATGCAAAAAGAGAAATTAAATTGGGACACTTTGGGTCACAGAAGCCAGACACGTGTCTTTCAACCCACTCTCCATGCTCTCCATGCAAGCTAGTTACTACTTGGTTGAAAGGCTGAAGAAAAAAAAAAAAAAACAGTAAATGTTGGCTATGCTTATTATTCCTCATTGTCTGTTTCTATTTAATCTTTCTAGATTCTCCTAACCATAAATTGGATTTAAAAAATAAAACTAGAGGTACAGTAAGCCTATCAACACTAAATGGAATACCACACTATTTGAATAGCAATTTTGCTTAACAAAAGCTATTAAGCTTAAATAGCTACTAAATGATTTAAATTTAATAAAATTAAGATTATATAAAAATAAAATTTTAATTTTCTAATCATACTAACTCCATTTCAACTGCTCAGTGGCCATATCTAGCTAGTGCCTACCACATTCCCTAGCATAGAAACATATCTATCACCCCAGAAAGTTCTAATGTAGAGTACTCCCTTTATCTGTTTTAGTCACTGCTGCCCTGTAACAACATACAAAAGCTATAAGTGTTTTATTCTTTATTCTTATGGTAAAGTGTAAGTACTTTTAGAGCTTCTATTGTAAGGAACTAAACAATCATAGGGTGATTATAGTTTATGATGGGCTTATTATTCTTTCTTCAGTCTTATCCTTTTTATCTTCAGAGGGAATCCTGTGTCCAGCACATATTGAGTAACATACCCATTTTCCACCCTCAAGATCAAGAAGTCTTAACAATAGAAAATAGAAAAAGTCTGAAAAAGTGGCAGGGACAGGTTCTAAGGCATTGGGTATTGCCTTGGAGAATGGAGCAGTGTCTCTAGAAAGTGACGCCCCACGTCAACGATTATAGGAGCAGGCTGGGCTTCTGTAATGCTATAAGAATTTTTATGGAAGACTCTTAGGATTCTTTAGGTGGGGAGCCTGTTTAATTTCCTCAACTGAGATCTCTCATGCTCTCTAGACCATAAGACAAAACAAGCCCAGTATACTCAACATAAATGAATCCCTTAAACCAGAACACACCCTACCCCACCCTATCCAAACCTCCACATTTTGGCTCACTCTGCGTATTAACAGAAACCTCTTTGCCCTGAAACTGGAGTAAAGGTTTGTGTTGTTTTCACACAGGTGGTAAACTACCAACTCAGGGGAGAGAAAAAAGAAATAGGGTATGTGGAATACATGGAAAAAGAGAAATCAAATTGGGACACTTTGGGTCACAGAAGCCAACCACTCTCCATGCAAACTAGTTACTACTTGGTTGAAAGGCTGAAGAAAAAAAAATGCTTATAAACCTAGTTTCTTTCTTTCTCTCTCTCTCTCTTTTTTTTTTTTTTTTTTTTAGTACTGGGTACTGGGGATTGAACACAGGACTACTTAACCAAAGAGCCACATTCTCAGTCCTTTTTTTATTTTTTATTTTAATAAAAGGTTCTCACTCAGTTGTTTAGGACCTGGCTAACTTGCTGGGGCTGGCCTCAAACTTGGATTTCTCCTGTGTCAGCCACCCAAGTCGCTGGGATTTCTGGTGAGTGCCACAACACCTGGCAGTTTCTTTATGCCTTCTGGTTATGAACTACATTGTGTTTTCTCAAAAATGTATATACTGAATCCCACCCCAATGTGATTGTATGTGAAGATAAGGCCTCCTCTTACTCTCTTCTTAGAGACAGGGTTTTCATGAGTTCCCCAAGCTAGACCTCAGACTTTTGGGCTCAAGCAAACCTCTTGTCTCCACTTCTAAGTGGCTGGGACTGCGGTGTGCATCATCACAACCAGCTTCTATCCTTTCCAATCTTCTAACAGATTATGTGAGTGTGAAACATTAAACCATAAATCAGGTGGGTTATGGTGGAACTCGATTGCATTCCCAGTTACTCAGGAGGCTGAATCAAGAAGATGGTAAGTTTGAGGACAGCCTCAATTTAGCAAAATCCTGTCTATAAATAAAAAGTGCTGGGGATATAGCTCTGTGGTACAGCATGCCTGGGTTCAATCCCCAGTACTGCAAACAAACAAAGCCAGAAGGGAGTTCCATCAGAGACACTGTGAAGAAATAGAGTCGTTAGACCACCTCTTGAGCAACAAGCCCGGCCTGTTCCAGGAGTTGCAGATGCCCTGAGCCCCGCTGCCCACTGGCCCCTCGCTCAGGCTGTGAAGAAGCCCAGACACAGCAGGCTGGCGGGTCTCACATCCCAGTCCTGTCCCGCCCAGGGTAAGCCACAGCTGAGGACCTGGCTAGGTGAGAGGAGTGGCGGCCTCAAAGACACTCGGGGGTCCCAGAAGGCAGCAGATGACCCAGAGCTCCACCATGCATTAGACGTGGGGCTTGGCCTTAACGCCCTAGAGGTGAGGAAGCCCGGGCCACAGTGAGTGGATCGTTCAGCAACCACTGGGCAGTGGTCTTTGACCTACCAAAGAGAAATAGATTCACTGGCCATTTGTAGAAGGCCTGTGTGTATGATATGAAAAAACTGCTATCCCCTAAGCTTTTAAAAGAAAAGTTTTGCTACATCCAGACATTCTAGATGTAAAAAGATTGCCCACGGATGATAAACTAGAGTTAGAAAATAACGTGTCTTATAAATATACATCTGTTTTTAAAAATCAGAAAGAAATGACTTCTGGAAGTGACTTTGAAATAGAGTTGTTAGGGGCCGGGGTTGGGGTTCAGTGGTAGAATGCTCACCTAGAATGCATGAGGCACTGGGTTCGATCGGCAGCACCACAGAAAAATAAAATAAAGATATTGTGTTCATCTACAAGTTAAATATACACACACACACACACACACACACACATAATATATATAAAAGAAAAAGAAATAGAGTTGTTAGACAACCTCTTAAAGCAACACGAGGAGCGACACTAATCCACGTTTGTGCACAGGTTAGGCGTGGAGCAGAAGACTGAGAAGGAAGGAAAGGATGCCATGTATAACCATTGTTTTGTGTGTGCATTACTCATTACTTTACATGGAGTTGACAATGCTATGTAATTTTTTGAAGTAGCTAGTCTTGACAGATGTTCTAAAGTGTCTGCTATATGTTAAAATTACAAATAGTAAAATATAACACATTTTGTAAATTTCTTTTTGTTAAAATTGTTAAGAGGGCTGGGGATTTAGCTCACTTGGTAGAGTGCTTGCCTCCAATGCACAGGGCCCTGGATTCAATCCCCAGCACTACCAAAAAAAAAAAAAAAAAATTCTTATGAAATGTTTTGTGGGCAGAATAGACAAACCCCCTGTTGAGTAGCACATTATGCCCTGAGGTTTTCCTGAGCACCTGTGCCAGTGTGCTTATAATGAAACAAGAGTAACCATTGCTCCTTGTGTTCATGCTTTTGTCTTCTTTGCCCAGTATAGAGTGTATCTAAAGGACAGATGGGTCCTAATTTACATCTAGTCTTTCTAGATATTAAAAGAGGTTGCCAGTGTATGACAAAAATAGAGTAAGCAAATGTTTTATGTTTTGTATTAAAATTCCTAGGAAAGCTTGTCTTCTGAAAATCTGAGCATGGTGGCCCACTGGATTGGTGAACAGCCAGAATGCTCATATTTTGAAGACATTTTCACATTAGAACTATTGTGACATGTGCACAGTTTATTCAAGACTCTTGTATATACAGTGGACAAATTGAGTCTTTACTTGAAACATCAGTCTGTCTACATGTTTAGAAGTGCCTGACGTATATTAAATATAAAGGTAGTAAAATACATTTTGTAAATATCTTTTTTGCTAAAATTCATATGAAATATTGTCGATTAGGAATGGAATTATTAAACCACCTCTGTGAGCAGTACAGTATCATCTGTCCTTCTTCAATGATGTGGAAGAAGTGAGAGGGAAGCAATTGCAAAACTAATGTTATTGCACTGATATGTGGACATTTTCAGACATCATTTTTCTGTATGTTTTATGCATTTTGTTTCACTGTGTATATAATGTATGTTATGGACAAATGAATCCCAATTTTGTAACACCTAATCTCAACACATTAAAGAGATTGCCAATATATGACCAAGTAGTTAATAAAATTAGCACATTTTACACATTTCGTGCTTAAATTCATAGGAAATCTTGTCCTCTGTAAATCACTTTTGAATATGATATTTTTCAGCCATCATTAAACATCACCTATGCCTGTACTTGTCCCCTGGACTGAAAGTAGAAGGAAGTGAGAAGGGAAAGATTCAAGGACAAAATGATCATATTAGAAGTTACCCCAGATTATAACCATTGCTACAGGTACAATTTTCTTTAACAGTGCTGTATGCATAGAGGACAAGTTCTTGTATGAAATATCTAGTCAAGAAGTGCTTGATATATTTAAATGTAGTAGTAATTGAATAACACTTTTTGTAAATAGCTTTTCAAAACTGATGGGGAAAATTCATTTGGAAAAGAAAGAGGTCTACAATAGCCTAAGCAATCCTTAGTGAGAAAAGTGAAGCAGGAAACGTCACAATACCAGATATTAAATTATACTACAGAACTATAGTAACAAAAACAGCATGGTATTGGCACCAAAAGAGATGTGAAGACCAATGGTACAGAATAGAAGACACAGAGACAAACTCACATAAACACAATTATCACATACTAGACAAAAGATAGCCTCTTCAACAAATGGTGCTGGGAAAACTGGAAATCCATATGTAACAAAATGAAATTAGACCCCTATCTCTCACCCTGCACAAAAATCAACTCAAAGTGGATCAAGAACATAGGCATTAGAACATAATAGGGCCTACTAGAAGAAAAAGTAGGCCCAAATCTTCATCATGTTGGCCTAGGAACCAAATTCCTCAACAAGACTCCTAAAGTGCAAGAAATAAAATCAAGAATCAATAACTAAGATGGTATCAAACTAAAAAGCTTCTTCGCAGAAAAGGAAACAAGAATAGATGTGGGAAAGAGAATAGAATAAAATGGTACATAACATTGCTATATTTATATATGAATATATGACCAGTATAACACCAGATCGTGTATAACCACAAAAATGGGAAGTTATACTCGATGTACGATATGTCAAAATACATTCTACTGTCATGTATAACTAAAAAGAACAAATAAAAAATTTAAAAACTGATGGGAAAAAATGAAAGCCAGAAGACTTGTACTTTTAGTCATTTTAATCTGTCACTTAGTTTAACTGACTAGATTACAGAGTCTTGGTTTACACATCTGTAAAATGAAGAAAGTCTTAGCTTTCCTGTTAATTTCACAAAGGGTTCTGAAATCAAATTAATACAGATATAAAAGAGCTAACTATGAGCAAATTATAAATATCATTGCTTTTTGTATTTCTCTGCCTATTGGCCTACTCAAGACAGAACTAAAAAATTATTCCTGAATAATAATATAATAATTTTTATATTTTAAAGTATTCCCTGACTAATCTGACTAGATAGAAGTGATCTCTTAATTCCTTGAATTTGAATTACATTGTTTAATTGATTTGTTATGAAGCATGTACTGTATGATGAGTTTCTAGCATCAATTCTTTTTAATGTAATAAGAGATATCAGTGTTGACATTTTATACTGTCAACATTTATATTATTATCTCTCTGTATCCTGAGTGTGAGTTTCTCAAGGAGTGTCTTTCACAAATAGTAGATATTTAACAAATATTTGTATTTGACTTGATTGCTAAGAGTCTTATCAGTTGTGGTAGGTTGATAACATGGCCCCTGAGACTGGGGGAGTATAGCTTTGAGTTCTTGTGTAGCATGCACAATGACAGAGGAGCTATTCCCAATGCTGCAAGGAAAAAATGGAAGGAAGAAAGAGAGGGAAGAAAGGAGAAGGAAAAAAGAAAGAAAGCTATAATATTTTGTGACTCCTTATATTCAAGATCCCACACCTTGAATATATATTATATAAGTTATACATGACAGTTGAATGTATTTTGACATATCATACATCAAGTATATTATATATAATCAGGCCTTATGATTTGCGATAATCCCTAGCCTAGAATGTGGTTGTGACAGTGCTGAAGCCTATGCCTAAGATGACAGCAGCCTCTCCTTTATTCCTCTTGGTCTGTCACCTGAAGGACCACCTTGCTATAAAGAAGCCAGCATATTTGTATATGCACATACAAATACCATATATGTAAGTGAGGCCATCTTGGGCCATTGAGTTGTATCTGATCACCTTCTGGTTGCATGTGTGTAAATGAGTTCAAGTGAGATTAATAAAAGAACCACTCAGTCAACATCACAGAGTCATAAGAAAAAAATACATCACTATGTTCATCACATAGTAGTAGATAACCAAGAACCAGAAGAGGTATTCCTCTAAGCTGTAAACATTTTCTTTTTCCTCTTTTATGGCCCTTTTCACACAGATTACCTTGTTTTCTGGGCATGTATCTTCTAACCACTACCAGACTATAAAGTGTGAGGGTAACACTAAATTTAGATTCATCTAAAGGGCTCTGCCTAGAACTGTGGGTTATAGGTGATTCGTCCATTCATAGAATACATAACAGCAACTTAGGGAGTTTTGGAACTGAAGACCTAGAGGGATTTATTATAAGATAGTTTCATCATAAGAGCACTTAGAGAGCCACTGTACTTTCCCTTACCCAACACCTGTATGGGCAGAGGTTAGTCTAGGATTAAAAGTGATCTAAAACATGGTGTATTCAAGCATTGTTCCATCATACCTTCCCTTCAGCGCCTAAACAACAAAAAATAAGTAAATAAATATCCTTTATATGGTATCCAATGCTCTCTTCTTTCTTTTCTTCTTCTTCTTCTTTTTTTTTCTTTTTTCAGCGCTGGGGATGGAATACAGGGCCATGCATATGCTGTGCAAGCACTCTACCACTGAGCTACACCCCCTGCTCACTGTCCACATTTTTTTTTTTTTAATGCCAGGGATTGACCCCAGGGGTGCTTAACCACTGAGTCACATCCCCAGAACTTTTTATTTTTTATTTTGGGACAGGGTCTCACTAAGTTGCTTAGGGTCTCACTAAATTGTTGAGGCTATATTTGAATTTGTAATCCTCCTGCCTCAGCCTCAGAGCTGTTAGGATTACAAATAGGTGCCACTACATGTTGCAGAACCAGATTTAAATTAACATGAAATATAACTTTGGTGAGGATGGGGGAATCACAAAAGCCATGTTTTGGGATTGTATATCAACTAGGGTGCAAATAATGAAACCTACTCCAAACCCAGAGTGAATGCTTGAGAATCTGTGTGCCAAAAATAGAAGAAAGAGCAGCAGACTGTCCTGTCCCCCCTGCAAAGCTACAATCCCTCTCCATTTTGCATCTTATTTAAGTGTGTGTTGGATTGAGCAGTGGACTCCAGATCCTCCTGCCTCAGCCTTTCCGGCCACTGGGATTACAGTGTGGCTTTTACTCGGGACCTAACTGGTGGAAGAATACTAGCTTCTGTGTAAAGTGGCTTGAAAAAAAAAAAAAAAAAACTGTACTTAAATAGAAGAACCTAGATGAAGTGTCTAGCCCTTGTAGTATCTAGCCCCTAAGTGCTGGGAAAGCAGTCCCTTTATTATTAAATATTCTCTTAGAGACCTTCCATCTAATAGAATTAAAAAATATTGCCCTTTTTTGAGGGAGGTACTAGGGATTGAACTCAGGGGCACTTGGCTTCTGAGCCACATTGCCAGCCCTATTTTGAATTTTATTTGGAGACAGGGGTCTCACTGAGTTGCTTAGCATCTCACTTTTGCTAAGGCTGACTTTGGACTCCAGATCCTACAGCCTCAGCCTCCTCAACCACTGGGATTATAGGCGTGGAACCCCCCCTCCCCCACCTGACTAATATTGCTCTTTTTATCAATCAGCCATTTCCCAAGAACTAAAATATCTTCCTTTGACCTCTCAGTACTCTCTTTTCATAACTATGGCCCTTCCCATTACTGTTTTTGGTTAACTGAGAGAGATAACTTCTGTAACTAAAAAACAAAGATCTCTTGGTGATTCACTTTGGTAGTGATTCACTTAGGAGTTGGTAGATCCTGCAGGACAGCTTCCTGAAGAATCCAGTCTCATGTTTTGTCCTAGAAGTGACTCCAGCAAGAAAGGACTGCGTGATGATCTTTAATTTTAAAATTTACCCTATTATCCACCATTAATCCCCAAATAATAATCTACTCATCCAACATTTACATAATTAAGAAAGACTTCCCTAATCATTCTCAGAACAAATATTTGTTCACCTTGACACTAGTCCCCACTGTACCCTCAAACATCAAAGCAGTGACACAAAGTAATCAAGTTTCCTTCAGTTTAGGGGAAAACACTAAAATTAATCTCTGTTGGGGAACCCTGTACATTTAGTAAGCAGCTTAATAGGTCGAATAAGGAGTGGTCTTAACTTCTTTACTGAGAAATGAGCTGAATGAATTTGGATGAACAGGAGAGGGTAGATATGTAGGTATGTTCAAATGTCTGAAGTTCAAGGTCATCTTCAACACTTATTAAAATAACCTCCTTTAGCAATCCCGTAGCTAAGGGCAAAGTTAAGACAAGTTTAAAGACTGTCACGCCTGCCTAATATGGTGACTAAAATATCCTTGTATTTGATTGGTTAATACAATCAACAATTTTACCTCTTTTCTTTCTTTCCGTTGTTTTCCGGGTACTGCGGATTGAGCTCCCGCATGCTAGGTGAGCACTTTATTACTGAGCTACACCCCTAGTTCTTTTTATTTTGAGACAGGGTCTCGCTAAATTGCCCAGGCTGGCCTCTATCTAATTTTCGATCCTCCTGCATCAGCCTCTGCAGTAGCTGGGATTACAGTCCTCGGCCACTGCACCCGACTACTACCTTGGTATTTTAAAGGGTTTTTGTTGTTCTTTGTTTGAGCAGTGGTTAATTTTGTTTCTGGTATTTACCGCTCTTCCACCCACTGCTCAATTATGCACATGCCCAAGGACTGCTGGTCATAAAACTGAGAAAAACGGCCAGGAATGGTAGTGGATTTTCAATGGAATTTCAATCCCAGCAATTCAGGAGACTGAGGCAGGAGGATAATAAGTTCAAGACTCTGTCTCAAAATTAAAAATAAAAAGGGCTGGAGATGTAGCTCAGCAGTAAAGTGCTCCTGGGTTCAATTCCTGGCACCACAAAATAAAAAAAAAAAATGAGCAAAATGATGAGCTCTTATTTCAGTATAGAAGCACTCATAAAAAGATGATCTGTTTTTGTTTTTCCCAGTGCTAGGAATCGAACGCAGGGCCTTGGCACATTCTACACAATTGCTCTACCACTGAACTACATAACCAGTTCCCCACCTTATTATTCCATCAAGGGGAGGAGTTGGTGGATCCTGCAGGACAGCTTCCTGAAGAATCCAGTCTCCTGTTTTGTCCTAGAAGTGACTCCAGCAAGAAAGGACTGCGTGATGACCTTTAATTTTAAAATTATTTTCTTACTGTATTGTTACCTGCCGCGTCCGGCAGAAATGGACCGAGTCCGGCGGGAGACGTCGGGGTTAAAAGATTTCACAGGACACCAAGGTTCTTCATCCAGGGAGAGTCTGACTTTATTATCTCAGCTCATACTTATATATTTCTTTCAGACAGAATGGAAAGTTACTGGTAGGCAGAAGCAAGGACGGAGGGGGGCAGGTGGTCCTTGTCGACTCATACTAAGCCTTCAACCAGGAACCTTATCAGACCCAAGCAGGTCAGGACGTTCCCACATGACTGTTATAGGCTGAATATGAAAACAGAAACCACAAATCTTTCAAGGCCTTGGGAGCTGGCCTCTTTGACGTGCACACAAGAAACCAGGGCCGGTACCAAGCCCCGGGGGCCAGGGGGAATCCGAGCCAGCAGTTACCCTGACCCCTTTTCTTTTTCTTCTTCTTTTTTTTTGGGGGGGGCAGGTACTACAGATTGAGCTCTCGTGTGCTAGGTGAGCACTTCATTACTGAGCTACACCCCTAGTTCTTTTTATTTTGAGACAGGGTCTTGCTAAATTGTCCAGGCTGACCTTTAATTTGCGATCCTCCTGCATCAGTTTCTGCAGTAGCTGGGATTACAGTCCTCGGCCACTGCACCTGACTTTTTCCTTGTTTTTTAAAAAGGCTTTGTTGTTGTTGTTTGTTTGAGCAGTGGTTAATTTTGTCTCCAGTATAAAACCAAGCTTCCGGCACTTTTACTGCTCCTCCTCTTAAAATGCTTAAGCCACGCCTCAAATGTTCTGGCGCTAAGTTTGGGCCAATAAAGTTGTGCCTCAAGGATCACAAGACAAGGGAAAGGAAACCACCAGCCAATGAGAGGCTAATTATAATGTGAAGAAAAGTCTTTGGTGAAGTCTTTGCACCAATGAGAAGCAGACGGGGCGCGTAACCGAGGGTGGGTCGTTTCCTGAAACACGTGACCAGTGAACAGAAGCAACCCTGCCCCACCTCCTGGTCTGGAGGTAGCGCGATGGGCCACGCTTCCAATGGCTGGCAGAACCTCCAGTCACGTGCAATTTTTGCAAACTCAGCCGCTCCCGGCAGGTCATGTGACAGTGACGTTGGCACGACTCTCCCCAGTGGAAAAGGAGAGCTGCTTTCACTGACCGGGAATTGGTTTACCTCCACGAATGATATCATGGCGGGGGCGGGGACAGCCTATCACGTGCTGCGGGACAGACCGGGGCGGGACAGGCCACTGGCTGCAGGGTGAGCTGGGCGCGCGGTGCGCAGGCGCCCTGGGGACCCGGTAGCAGCGGCGGCGGCGGCGGCGGCGACGAAGGGAGCTGGATCACTGATCCAGGCAGGAGGCGGCGGTGGCGGCCATGGCGGCAGATGGAGAGCGTTCCCCACTGCTGTCCGAGCCCATTGATGGCGGCGCCGGGGGCAACGGTTTAGTGGGGCCGGGCGGAAGTGGTGCTGGGCCCGGGGGAGGCCTGACCCCCTCCGCACCTCCGTATGGAGCCGGTAAACATGCCCCGCCCCAGGGTAAGCCGGGGCGGGTCCGAGGTGTTCCCCAGGGTACTCGGAGGGGCGGGGCCGAGGGCAGAGGCGGGACCCAAGCGCCAGGTGCGGGACTGTTGCACCTGTAACGGGGCGAGGCTTCCTTTCCTCTGCAATCTCGACAGAGTCTGGGAACGGAATTGGGTTTTGAGGAAGACGATGGAAGCGGCGATTATGAGGAGCCCTCCGAGTTTGGTCACAAGAGTTGAAGATCAGAAAAAGTTCCCTACCCGCGTGGAGCATCAGTGGGGCATGTCTGCAAGCAAACCCAGCACCTCTTTTTATCTGGTTCCTCTTCAGCATTTCCCCCGTTTCCTGAGGGGCATCCAGCCGTGTTGCCTGGGGAGGATCCGCCCCCCTACTCACCCCTGACCAGCCCGGACAGTGGGAGTGCCCCCATGATCACCTGCCGAGTCTGCCAGTCTCTCATCAACGTGGAAGGCAAGATGCATCAGCATGTAGTCAAATGTGGTGTCTGCAATGAAGCCACCGTGAGTTATACAAATCTATAAAATGGGCCCTGCTTTCTGGATCCTTTTTCTGATCTCAGTCAGTTTTTTTGGCCAAGGGATCTTCATAAAACCTAGTTTCAGTTCTGCGAGTATCACTTAGCAATATCCCCAGAAGCCACTCACCAAACCTAATGTTCACTGTACTTCATCCTCACACCTATCCTGAATACTTAAGTGTAGTTCTTATTTGCAAATGTCATGATATGTGTGTCTCTTTCCTGGGTAGAACCTTATCAGTCTGATCTCTTATCAAAAAGTGTTTTTGGAGAGAAATGGAAGGGATTGGGTTGTTTGCTGATGTTCCCATTATTCTCTAGCCTATCAAGAATGCACCCCCAGGGAAAAAATATGTTCGATGCCCCTGTAACTGTCTCCTTATCTGCAAAGTGACTTCCCAGCGGATTGCCTGCCCACGTCCCTACTGGTAAGAGGCACAAGGAAGGAAAGGGCATAAATAGGGAACATTGGAAAGCCAAAAAAGGATGAATTTTTATAAGAACAGAGAAGTGAGAGAGCTTCATGTTTGTTTAGAAGGAGAAAAGGCTATAGAGCATTGTGCCAAAGGAATATGATAGCCAGCTTCCTCTTTTTTCAATAAAAAGATTTGAGATGAAGTGGTGTTCTTGGCAGCTGGAGTTGTAGCTCAGTGGTCGAGTGCTTGCCTAGCACATGTGTGGCATTGGGTTCGATCCTCAGCACCACATAAAATAGATAAATAGGGGGGAAAAAGGTATTGTGTCCATCTGCAACTAAAAAAAAAAAAAAAAGGAAATGGTGTTTTTTAGGAGAATGGAGTGTTGGGGGCTGGGTGAATTTTTTTGAGGTTAAAAGGGCATTAGAGACCTAAAGTTTAAGTAGTGCTATTCCTCAGGATTCTCTGGGGAAGGGTTGAAGGATTTGTACAGAGAAGTAGAGCTTGATAGAGACTGGGAAATGCAAAGGAGGAACAGTGTGGGGATTCTTAGGATTAAAATCTTTAATCACAGTCTTTTTTTTCTCCCATAAAGCAAAAGAATCATCAACTTGGGGCCTGTTCATCCAGGACCTTCAAGTCCAGATCCACAGCCAATGGGTGTCAGAGTCATCTGTGGACATTGCAAGAATACATTTCTGGTAAGGAATGATATTGGGAAGGCCTGGGGGGAAAAGCTTGAGTAATGACTATGAATCCTGAAAAGGTATGTCCTGTGGGGACACCATTTTCCAGCCTCCTTCTGCCTCAAGTTTCTTTCTATAATTAATTTTCTATAATTAATTTTTCTTTCTCCATAGTGGACAGAGTTCACTGATCGAACCTTGGCACGTTGTCCTCACTGCAGGAAAGTGTAAGTGATTAGTGATTGAGCTTGTAATTGGGTGATGTATAGAGTTAAAACAACAAGGCTATTGTATCTATTTGCCTCCCTGCAGATCTTCTATTGGGCGCAGATATCCGAGAAAAAGATGTATCTGCTGCTTTTTGCTTGGCTTGCTCTTGGCAGTCACTGCCACTGGCCTTGCTGTGAGTAACCTTGACCCAATCATTCTTCAGTTTCATCATGGGCTAAGCTTTGGGAAATTGGTATCCTAGAAAAAGATGAAAGAAGTTGGGGGCAAGGGAGGTTGTTTTAAGGTATAAGTGAGCCAAAGTTGAAGGTAACTGATAAGTCTTAAGTGAAAAGTAGCTGTCTTCTGTGTAGGAGTTAGGACAATGGAGAGGGAGTTTTGAGTTACTATTTGGAAGCCTATCTTCATTGTTATACACAAGAAGTACTAACAGATGGCTGGGATGATTATGAGTATTTTCCTGCCTAGGGGATGGGAGTTAAACAACCTAGCCTTTTGGAGGAAGGTCCCTAAAGGTAGTTACACATAAAGCTTGAATTCTTACTGTTCCCAGGGCTTTTAGAAGTGGCAGGGCCTCAACAGCAACCTCATCTTTCTTTTTCCTCCTCTTCATCAGTTTGGTACATGGAAGCACGCACGGAGATATGGAGGTATCTATGCAGCCTGGGCTTTTGTCATCTTGTTGGCTGTGCTGTGTTTGGGCCGGGCCCTGTATTGGGCCTGTATGAAGGTCAGCCACCCTGTCCAGAACTTCTCCTGAGCCCCTTGATGATCCACAGACTGTGTCTGGCCCCTCCCTGGTGGGGACAGTGACACTACAAAGGGAGCTGGGGTAAAAGGTTCCCTGGGCTTCAAGTAAGGAAGCCAAGCAGCTGCCTTCCTTTTCCCTGGGGAGAGGTAGGAAGGAACCAGGCCCTCACTTAGGTTTGGAGGGGTGGATAAGACCACTGCTGGCCATCTGCTTTCCTCCAAGGGTTGCTGTGTATAGGGTGAAGTAGGCAAAATATTGCCCCTAATCCTGGGTCCAGAAGATGGGTCTAGCCTTGTCCTTCCTATGCGCTCCCTGAGAGCCATTCCTGTCCCTTACACATTCCAGGGCAGGGTGGGGGTGGGTAGCCCTGGGGGGTTCCCCTCCCTCTTGTGCACCATTAGGACTTTGCTGCTGCTATTGCACTTCACCAGGGCTGGCTCTGGCCTCAGTACCCTCAAGTCTCCTCTCCCCACATTCCGTGTCCTGTGGGGGTGGGGTCAGCCGCTGCTCTGTACAGAACCACAGGAACTCATGTGTATATAACTATTTAATGTGGGGTATGTTCCCCCAGTCCTGTTATTTCCCGAAATTCCTCCTTCCAACCTTCCTTGCCTCCCCAGTTGCAGTGTTTAACTGGGCTGGGTAGGGTTGCTCTTGGGGGAGGTTAGGGACTCATCCTGTGCTTGTAAATAAATAAGGTCATGACTCTAACCTTTGTTAACTTGTATGTATAAAAAGATGAGGAAGGGATTATACAGCCCCACAAAGGGTAAAACACAAAACACAGCAAAGACAAAACTATGACCTTTTATTTTTACAGATAAGTCTTAAAAAAAAAAAAAAAACTGGGGCATGTGTGCACACAACAAAAAACTTGGGCTTAAAAGAAACCTTAGTAACAATAGCTTCATTTAAGGATTCATTCTTACAGAAGAGAAATAAAACGCAGATTTCTCTAGCAAGCTACTAAAGAAGGAACATTGAGGGTGGGGGAAGCTATTTCCAAGACTCAAAATGATTCTAAGAGGGTATCACAGTGCTAGGTATAGGGTGATGGGACAGTGATCACTGCCAAGGGCCTTGGAGCGAATCTTGCTGTCACACAATGCAGGTAAAAGAGAGTGGGACAACAAAAAGTAATCAAGGCGCCAACCAACGTTCTTGGACCGAGCATTCATCATGTAAGTCCAAAAGGTATAGGCATATTCAGTGTTGGGGTACAAATGCCGGAAACTGTCAGCCAGTGGCACAGCCTGCAGCAATTCTCCAAAGCCTTGGCGCTCCTGTGGAGTGAAGCCAGCATTTTTTTTGTTTCCTTTGGGGTTACGAAGGTCAATTTCTTCATGAGCCACATTGAGGTCCCCACATAGCACAAGGGGCTTGCGGGAAGCCAAGCCCTTCAGGAATTGGCGAAAGGCTTCATCCCAGCGCTGGCGGTACTCCAGCCTTACCAGACCCCGGCCAGCATTAGGTACATAGGCTGTTACCAGCACAAACTTGTCAAATTCAGCCACAATTACCCGACCTTCCTGATCATGTTCCTCCTCACCTATAAAAATGAAAACAATCAGCATGAAAAGCCTATAAGAGAAGGTAATAAGACACTGGGGAAAGAAAGAAGTACTAACAATTGGTTGAAGCACCACAGGCATTAGGAATCAATAGGGTCTCACCGATGCCATAAGAGACTTTGATGGGGCACTGGCGGGAAAGTAGACCCACACCACTGTATCCTTCCTTGTCCGAAGGAGCTGCCCAATACTGATGGGATAATCCAGGCAGCTCTTGAAGTTCAGGTGGTAGTTTATTCTCTGAACATTTGGTCTCTTGGAGGCACAGGATATCTGGGGCTTCTTCCTTTACCCACTGGAAGTTTAACAAAGAAAAAGGTGGAAAAGACATTGTCAATTCAGCAAACATTTATTTTGCAGTACTTGGGACTGAACCCAGGACCTCATAGACAAGCATTCTACACCTAAAACACATTCCAAACCCTCCAGAGACATTTATTGAACAATTTATGAGTGAAATTACTGATCTATACACAGCTCAGACACAGTCCCTATGTATAAGGAGTTCTAACAGTCAAGAAGCATAACGTTTAAACAATTACAAATTACATAACTTGACCACTAATCACTAATGGTGGGGGATAATAAAATTCTACACATTGTACTAAGGACTTTTTTTTTTTTTTTTTTGTATATGCAGTGCATAGCCAGCTAAGATTTTGAAGCAGCAGTTACTAGGATGGAGAATATACTGGATATAAAACAGAGGCAGTCCAGTATAGAGGTTTTTACAACATTCCAGGGAAGAGGAAAGGACATGAAACAAGAAATGGCAATGGAATTGATGGAATGGACATTTAGGCAAGACTTGATGAAGCCCCCAGTTGTACTTCCCACAAGAAAACTACAGACAAGTGCCACATATGGTGGCACACAACTTGTAATTTCAGCAATTCCAGAGGATGAGGCAGGAGAATATCAAGTTTGAGGCCACCCTGAACATTCAATGAGACCTTCAGCAAATTAGCAGAACCCTATCTCAAAAAAAAAAAAAAAAAAAAAAAAAGGAATGGAGATGTAGCTCCGTGGTAAAGCACCCATGGATTTCCCAGTACCCCCTGCCTCCCCAAAAAAATCAACTCTAGGCAAGAGAAAAATAACATCCTGGTGTTTAAACAATGAGACAAAGTGATTAAATTGCAAGACCATTCAAGATTATGGAATATATCTTCCCCTCCCTGAATTCCACTTACATCTAAACCTTTCTTCTTAATCCAGGCTCGAAGCCCATCAACGTTCCAAGAGCAGATCTTGAGTGTGGCAGATTTGCCACTGGGTGAGGTTTTCTTATCTGGAGGGTCTTCATACAGGACTGGGCCCTCTCCTGCTGTCTCTTTTTCTTTTTTTTTTGCTCCTACCTTACTCTTCTTGGACTCTGGCTCTACAGAATGAATAACAGATAATGATAAAATTGGCAATTTGCAACCTCAATAGTTTACTATAGACTACCGAGAATCGATAGTTGCCTTGTCTTCTCTGCCAATTCCTGTAAAAGTATGATTCAGCTTCCCATTTATGGTTCATCGAGGAAACCATAAACACTGTACCGCAGCTTGGAGGGAGAGGGGTTTATTTTATTTCTTTTTCTTACCAGTTTTGGGCTCTTCCCCATCTTCTGCCGCCGCTCCCTTTTTCCCACGCTTTGGCATCCCTGTAACGAACGCCCTTCGGAACCAGTACCACGTCGCCCACCGAAACAGTACTTTTACCGTGTTGCCTACATTCGCAAAAAAAATTGTGGAATCATGTAAGACTTGGATGAAGACTCCTCCCTACGGCGTCCACACACCAGGTCCCGCCTTTCAAACTATCTTATCTCTGAACTCTTTCCCCGCCTTAGTGCATCACAGGTCCTTCAGCCCCTCACCCACATTAGATCATTTAAAAATGAGTAGTAACCTCCTCGCAAAACCTGCCCTCTGGCCAAGTAAAGATCGTAATTATGAGTCACTAATGGGCTGGCCGGTCATTTAGTAGGACAGCAACCCTGAATCTGACCTGCTTGGGTCGGAGCGTGGCACCTCCTTACCCGAACACAAAGAATGGAGCACGCTTTGCGGCCACGTGGGTGACTGATGTGGTTACGTGATCCACGCATGCGGGCGATTGGTCTGTTTGGAACCACGTGACAGAGAAGTGCCCGCCCTTCTCTGGCTCTTCTCTGGGGACTGAAGGCCCCACGGCTCCATTTTAGCGCTGTTTATCTTTTTGCCAGATTTATGACTCATCCTGCCACCTAGACCGAAGATCCTAACGCTATGCAAAGAGGGAAGAAATCAATGGGGAGGGCTGGGCTGAACCACAGAAGAGAGGTTGGGGACCAGATACGGATGTTAGGCGCAGAGACCCGTCCCGCGCCCCTGGCATTTAAGAAGACTGATCCTGAAGGGGCTTTAACAGCTGCGGCGCGGTCGGCGCGGTCGTGCCACCCTTAGACGTAGTTCTGTGCTTGGCCGTGTGCCGTTTGCTTTCTAATTGTGGCTGCCACTTCATCCTCGGTGCTGCGGAATCTACTGCCCAGCACCGAAGCGTGAGGGCCTCCGTAGCTCCACCGTTTCTAGTAGCCTGCCGGCGTTTTTTCTCTGGCTCTACCATGCCGACGGTGCTGGGTTTTGAAGGCAGTGCCAACAAGATCGGTGTGGGAGTGGTGCGTGATGGCAACGTGCTGGCGAACCCGCGACGAACTTATGTCACACCTCCAGGCACAGGTGAGTCATTAGGGCACTTCTAGTTGCGGCTGGCTTCTCTGCACAGCATCGCCTTCCATCTTCCTAAACACTAGTGAAGTGGGTGCGCGTTGTCAACTTGTACAGCATTAGCCAAGAGTCTGGTTGGGATTATTATGTGGCCAAATGTTACAAGGCTGGTGACTAGAAGAGTCCTAGGCATTTGAGTCTGTATCTTCTTGGTTCGTTCAGATTTTATTCAGCGTCTTTTATGAGCTGAACATTCAAAAATAGGAGTTATGAGCCTGGGGTAGAGTCGGACTTGTAAACAGATCCTACTGCAGATGTGTCAGAATTTTCTAGAATAAGGGGGGAGAGGAGAGCAGAAAGTCTTATTAGTTTTGGTGTCAGAACTGGATAAGTATGTAAGATTCATATTCAGTATTCTGCTCTTAAAGTGGGAAAAGTAACACCTGTATCTCTGGGCCTTGAGGACTACATGAAACTACCAGACATTATAATTTGTAATTAATATTACTTATAAGATATTGCATCTTGCCTAGCCTCTCTTATAATAGCTGCACAAATAGATAGGACAGTTGACCTGCATGTACCTGAAAACTCTAGAAACAAGTGCTGTTGTGACAGGTTATTACTTAGAAATATGTATTTATGTTTGCCATTAATTCTTCTAAGTACTTGGATACTGGAAATATAAATAAAATGGCTAATGCTCTGAGATACTTATGGTTAAACTGGGGAAACTATAGATAATTATAGTGCTATATTTCTTCTGCGTCATCTACAGCAATGTAATTTTATGTAGGGTTCTTTAGAGTCACAGAAAAGGTCACCAGAAAGTATGGGTATCACTTTAATTGAATTCCAAAAGCTGAATAGAAATTGGATATAAAGAAGGGCAGTTCTGAAAGAGGAACAGATTGTATAGAAGTTGGAAAAAGACTATCTAAAATTTTGGTAGACTGAAACAATTCTTCCTTCATTACTAAAACCTCTGGTTTTGTTTTTTACTTCTACTTATCTTCTACGGGAAAACTATGATCTTTCATCTGTGTCCATTTCTTAGGGTTCCTTCCAGGTGATACTGCCAGGCATCACCGGGCTGTTATCCTAGACATTCTGCAGGAGGCACTAACAGAAGCTAGAGTAACCTACCAGGATATCGACTGCATTGCTTACACCAAAGGTATGACTGGGAGAAGGGTAACAAAGGAGAGGAATACCTGGAATATAGTTAAAACAGCCTACCCCTTGCCTATGCCACCATCATTCTTCCTCATGTACTCTCATGTCTACTGTTTTCACCTGCTCTTTCTAATCTCTAGGATTCTAACTCCCATTTCTATGCCTCTAGGTCCTGGCATGGGTGCCCCATTGGTTTCTGTAGCCATTGTGGCCCGTACTATGGCCCAACTATGGAATAAACCATTGCTAGGTGTGAACCACTGTATAGGCCACATTGAAATGGGTCGTCTCATCACTGGAGCCACCAGCCCAACTGTGTTGTATGTCAGTGGAGGAAATACACAGGTATTTATGGTACCTATTATATTTTAATAATTTCTGAGGCAGTCGACCTAAAAGTTTCCTACTGTACCTGAGTTGTAGGAACTGTAAAAACAAAGCTGGGCTTATCTGAACCTAGGTATTGTAGAAAACTCAAAAAACAGTTTTGATTTAGAATTGGGCAAGATAATTAGAACAGTATGTGATTTTTCTATACGTGATTATAAAAATAAGGAATTTCTAATTTAGAAAAGGAAAGAATGATAAGGAGACTTTGACTATTTTGAAGTTTTGGGGTTTTTTGGTAGTACTGAGAATTGAACCCAGAGGGGCTCTAACTCAGCTACATCCCAGCCCTTTTTATTTTCTATTATGAGACAGGGTCTCACTAGGTTGCTTATACCTTACTAAATTGCCAAGGCTTGCTTTAAACTTGCAATCCTCCTGTCTTAGCCTCCCAAGATGCTGAGTTTACAGTCATGCACAACCACGCTGAGCTGCCACTCCTTCCTACCGTTTGATTTTTTAAAATTTTATTTGGAGATGATCTCATTAAGTTGCCCACGCTGGCTTCAAACTTCCAGTCCTCCTGCCTAACCCTCCTGAGTTTCTAGGATTACAAATGTGCACCCTGTACCTGGTTTTTTTTTTTTTTTTTTTTTTTTTTTTAACCAGGTATTGAACTCAACCACTGAGCCACATCCCCAGCCCTTTTTTGTTTTTTATTCAGAGACAGAGTCTCACTGAGTTGCTTGGCATCTCACTGTAGCTGAGGCTAGCTTTGGTTAACAAAGGAGAAGATATCCTTCTGGCTCAGCCTCCCGAGCTGGGATTATAAACATGCGCCACCCTGCGCAGCTGGTGATAAATATTCTTTATGATAAAAGTTTGCCACATATGAAGAGTGGACATAAGTGGATTGCCATTGCTATGTTGGGTAGGCCATGTATCTAATCTCATATGAGATTTTTTAATTCTTCGATTTCTTGTTTCCAAATATTACCGCACTGGTAAGAATTACCTAGAATGACTCTTGTTCCCTGCCTCCAAGCAGGAAAACACATTTCCTACTCTATACCCTCAAGACTGCTTTTGAGGGATATACTAGGAACCTCTAAGCTGGAAAAATGTCTCTGTAATGACATTTTTTGTGTATGCCCAAAGTATAGTGATAGGTTACTAAGTCATCTTCTATAGATTTAAGAATCTGTTGTAGGAATCCTTAGGGTTTTTAGGCTTCTCATCAGAGAAGAACCATATAGAAATTACCCACTCAGGGTTTGGGAAAATACTTGTTTTTCCATTTCTCATTGGAAACTAACAGCCATGTTGATACTCTGCTGCTTTCTTCCCCAAAGCCAAATACTCCTTTTTACAGACTTGAGGTTTCATGGACATCCTCATCGCCCTTAGGTGATTGCCTACTCAGAACGTCGTTACCGCATATTTGGTGAAACCATCGATATTGCTGTTGGTAATTGTCTGGATCGTTTTGCTCGAGTGCTGAAGGTAAGCTGTTGAGTCTGCAGATAATATAAGATATGGGCAAATTTCTGGGGAGCAATGGAAATGGAGGAAGTAGTAAATAAATAGCTTCTTATACTTTTTGCACATCTGACTTCATCCTCTTTCATTAACTTTTTTTCTTTATAACATGGATGGATAATAAGCACTTATATGTTTAATAATAAGTAAGTATGTTATATCGGTATGTTATTTTTTGTTACAAACATTAGTTTGTACTTACATGTAGGCATGATTCCATAAAATAAATAAATATATACACATATGTAAATGTTTTATTATACACATAAACACAAAAAAATAGACAGGTTTTCTTTAGCTTGGTATGGAGAATGGCACACTAGAATGACAAGTACATCCATATATGTACAAGAATATATTTCTGTATTTTATAATAAGCATGTTTGTATAGTCATCTACTTTGTTTTTTCTTCTAGATTTCCAATGATCCTAGTCCAGGCTACAACATTGAACAGATGGCAAAGAGGTAAGAGAACATATGATGGAAGAGGCCTGGCCGTTGGGGCCATTATTATATATGCTTTTGTCCCTGCATGTATAGTAATGAAGTTTGGGAAGATTTTGGGAGGGAGAGCAGCCATCTGAATGTATGCTTAATGCCTTTACTCATTTCTACATAGAGGCAAAAAGCTTGTTGAGCTGCCATATACTGTAAAGGGAATGGATGTCTCATTCTCAGGGATTCTGTCTTTTATTGAGGTGAGTGTGAGAGGTAAGGAGGTGGAGGCACTTTCATACTTTTTCAGTGGAATATATCTATTCTGCTCACCATTGTATTTCCTGCAGATAGTTCTGCTCCATATCAGATGCTGAATATGTTCACCTGGCACATGTTTATTGAATGTCTTCTGTGTACCAGCACTGTTCTAGATAATAGGAACATGGCATGGAGCAAAACAACACTCTGTGCCTAGGGGCTGTAGTTCACTTGTCTAGCATGTGCAAGGTCCTGGGTTCAGTCCCCAGCACTGAAAATAATAATAATAATAATAATATCCCTGACAACATAAAGCTCAGATCCTAATGGAGAGAGGCAGTTAAGCAAAAAAAAAAAAAAAAAAGAGAGAGAATAATGAAATGTAACATGTCAGATAATTATGAGTACTGTGAGAAAAAATAGGCAGGGTAAGTAAGAGGTGAGAGATGCCAGGACAAACATTCAATAAATAATCATTGAATCTTTTTTTTGGTGGGGGGCAAACTCTCTTATTTTAATATTCATGTTAAAATACAAAACATAAACATTAAAACACAGAATTTGTATGATTACATGAATGGTGTGACTCTACAACATGTACAACCAGAGAAATGAAAAATTGTGCTCCAGGGCTGGGATTGTGGCTCAGTGGCAGAGTGCTTCCTTGCACATGTGAGGCACTGGGTTCAATCCTCAGCACCACATAAAAATAACAACATAAAGATATTTTAAAAAACAAAACAAAACAAAAAAACTTTATACAAATGTAAAAAAAAAATTGAATGTAAATAAATGGAAGTCCCACTGCCCTACTTTCTAAACAAGTACAAGGATATATACAAAAACAAGATTATTTTGAACTTAACTTTACACCCTCAAATGAGAATACCTGAGATGTGGGGTAAAGGAACATGTAGAGCAAAGACCCTGATGTGCTTCAAAGAGTATAGTCTGGATCTGTAGATGAAGTCTCCTATAATTGGGTGTGGGGATGGGATAGGAAATGGGTTGAGGTTTTCTTGTTTAGTGAAATCAGTCAGTCATGTGACTTTGCTTCTAAAACATAAAAATTAGGGCTTAGAATGTAACAAAGTGGTAAAGCAAGTGCTTAGCATTCATGAAGTTCAATCCTCCCCACAGCAGCCCCACCCCACCAAATCTGAATTTACTATAGAAATGCAAAGACTGCCAGGACTTTATATTTTTGCAACTTTCCTGATAGTATGTTCCTTGGCTCCTACTCTCAGGAAAATCAATAGCATTAATTCAGTGTACTTCAAGACAAGTCAAATCCTAATTATTGAATCTTAAATGAATGCTGCCCATTGTATAGCTGGGTGAGGAAGGGCAGTGTGTGCTACAGAATGCTGGTACTTTGAAGTGTGATGAAATATGGTGATCCTTTGAGTGTGCTAATTTTTGCTCTCATTACATTCCAAACCACTGTTCATTTTTTTGTTTTCCCTTTATTTGTAGGATGTAGCCCAACGGATGCTGGCCACAGGCGAGTGTACTCCCGAGGATCTATGTTTCTCCTTGCAGGTAATGAATGAAAAAGTGGGACAAAAGTTGAGGCTAAAGTCTGATTTTTTTTTTTTTTTTTTTTTTTTTTTTAATTTTTAAAGTGGCTGTGGTAGGGTGGTACTAGGGATTTAACCCAGGGTAAAACTACCACTGAGCTAAATCCCTAGTCTTTTTTATTTTATTTTATTTTATTTAGTTAGTTATTTTTAAAAAATATTTTCATAGTAGATGGACACAATATTTTATTTTATGTGGCACTGAAGATTAAACCCAGTGCCTCACATGTGCTAGGCAAGTGCTCTACCAACTGAGCTACAACCCCACCAAGTCCTTTTTTATTTTTATTTTGACATAGGGTTTTGCTAAGTTGTTGAGGCTGGCCTCAACTTGAAATCTCCTGCCACAGCCTCCCAAATACCTGAGATTATAGGCTTGCCCCACTGTACCCAATCTAAAGGAGAGATTTTATACAGTAGAGCAGAAATGAGCTGGGATGTCTCTCTGACATTTTCATATTCTCTGTTCTCCATAGGAAACTGTGTTTGCAATGCTGGTAGAGATCACAGAGCGAGCCATGGCGCATTGTGGTTCCCAGGAAGCCCTCATTGTGGGAGGTGTGGGGTGTATGTATCATTGAATGGTGTTCCTGGTTCATATTCTTGGCTTTATGTATCTTCCTCCTAATATTCTAAATCTATGGGTTTGGGAAAATGATCAGTTTCACTTTTGCCCTGTGTATTCCAATTCTTGCCCCCAGTCCCCTGCTTTATTCTAGTAAGTACACATGAAGTGTATGAGTGGACTATGAAGAGGCTGAAACTAAGCTAGCCTTGAACCTTACTATTTCATAGGTAATCTGCGACTGCAGGAGATGATGGAGACAATGTGCCAGGAACGGGGAGCTAAGCTTTTTGCCACAGATGAGAGGTAAAGACCCTTTCCCTTTCTTCTTTTTTTCTTCTCCCATTATTGTGGTTTTCTGCCCTTAATCACAAGTTTCATATTTTCTTTCCTTTATAGATTCTGCATTGACAATGGAGCCATGATAGCCCACGCTGGCTGGGAGATGTTTCAGGCTGGACATAGAACGGCCATCAGTGACTCTGGGATTACACAGAGGTGATTTACTGCTTGGAGGGGATAGATAGGATTAGATAAGGGAGGTAGGCAGAAAATCCAGAAACATGAGGGTAGAGAAGATAGAAAATATTAAAGGCTTGTCCCTCACCAATTTTCCTCATTTTTCTGCAGGTATCGTACAGATGAAGTAGAAGTGACCTGGAGGGACTAACAAGATTAACAAGATAAGAGTAGGTAGTTCCCTAGTTAGAACTCAGAGGACCCTGGCCCTTAATCTCTCTCCTGATGTGGGAATCTTGGCAATGCTATGGACTCTGCTCTTACCTGGCCTTGCTGTAGACTCTGATGTGAGGCTTGATGTCTCATATGGAACTTCTAGATGACTCAGCAATAAAATGCTTTTGGTTTTGTATGTTGGTCTTGGTTTGTGTTGTTAGGACCAATATAGAGTTAACACTGGGTGAATTCTTATTGATGGAGTCAGTGGATAAGGACTCAAGGGTATCACCCTTGCTGACTACAGCTGGCTTCAGAGGCTGCCACTCAACAGCAAAGCATGAGAGGAAATCATAGGTACTATCATAACATCCTCTTAACAATAATATCATCACAATTCAAGGTATTTTAGTATTAGGCCTTGTACTGACTGCCTTACAGTCATTTCATTTAATTTCTTTGAGTAATTAAATTTCCAAATTTGTAATTAAGGGCAGAAAACCACAATAATGGGAGAAGAAAAAAAGAAGAAAGAAAAAGGGCCTTTACCTCTCATCTGTGGCAAACTCAGGACTTCTCCTCAAAATAGCCTGGTCTAATTTGTAGGTCTAATTTATAAATCAAGAGTTTACCCCTCTGTACACTTTCTCGTCTACTCCTATTTGCACTCCTGCTAGCAGACCTGAGGGGGGCCCAAAACACACCTCTCTTCTACAACTACCAGAACTAATCCCATCTTAGTCACCTCATCAGTTATACCCTCCTAACCATGTATCTCTCTACCCTCTTTTTTTTTCCCCTCCCCATCTCTTTCCCTCTTCCAATTCCTGAAACTCTTCTGTGCTCTCTGGAACTAACAGTCATTTACAAACATCTGTATATCCCATCTCTCTTCTGTTCCTTTCACATTCTTGCTTTGAGGCCTGGACCACATTCCAACTCCCCACACTCCACCTATACCACTGATTGAACCCAGGGGTGATCTATCACTGAGCTACATCCCTAGCTCTTTTTATTTTTATTTTGAAACCTGATTTCTTGTGAGGACTCTGTTTCTCCTAGTGCCTTTGTAGTGGTCATGAATTCTCTTCTGCACTCATTGTACCATTGAGCATGGAGGTGGTTCAGGTGTCTTCCTTTCTCATACTATTTTCAGACCATTTTTCTTCATCCCCAAAATCCCTTTGAAGCATTTAGACTATACCACACCACACCATTTTTGTCATAATCCTGATGATTTCGGTATTCATGTAGGTCATCCTCCTTCTCTGGTCATATTCTAGACCTGTATCTCTTCCATATGTCTATCTCAAACATCCCACTCTCATACCAATACTTTCTGTCTTTCCAGATCTTTCCCTTTAGTATGCTCAATACAGCAATTCATCCCTTCACCAGGACCTACAGTCCTTTGATCTTACTCCTTTCCACTGACACTATTCTCCATGTCTTCATTTCCCTTCTTCTCAAGCTGAATTCCAGTAGTAAGTATTGAATAAACTTCCTGTCCTTTGCTATTATTTTATTTTTTCTCTTATTCAACTTATAGCCTACTCTTTACCTAGATCCATGCAGCTGAGAGGGTGAGCAAAAAACAGCCATGCTGCAGATCTGTCTTAAGTTTATCACCTAAAGTGGGTTCTATATGTTATCCAGTCATATTCCATCTCCCTAGGCATTTTACTTGCCCTCTGATAACTTAGATACCTACTGACCCTCATAACTAATATCCCTCTCCATAGTCTCATTCTTGACTTGTTCCTATTTTGGTGAGAAAATAGAAATAACATGAACATTTACAGCTTCCACCACCACATCTAACTACCTTCCAGCACCTGTATTCATATACTTCACTTTTCCTCCGTTGTTATAAACAAGTGGTTACCAGCCATAATTGATTTTGTTCCTCAGAGGACATTGGGTTGTCAAAACTGGGAGGTAGGTGCTATTGGAGAAAAGCCAGTTATACTATAAAATATCCTCCAATGCACAGGAAAACCCCACAATCTCTGTGCTAAAATATCAGTGGTGTTAAGGTTGAGAAATCCTGCTACAAATGGTCATGATCCTGTCCACACACTTGTGCAGTGGATCTTATTCTCTACTTTTTGAGCACATAGCTCAGCAATTCTCCCTCCTTCTTTGTAGTCAGTAATTCCCTTTTTCCCCTGAGAAAGAATGCCCTCTTGGCCCCATTTCCTCTTCCACTGCTTCCTATTTTTCTGTTCCACTTCACAGCAAGAGTTTTCTTCCCCAGAAATTCCATCTGTATCAAAACTGTTCTTACCATGGTCACTGATGACTTGGTCATAGCTAAGTCTAATTATGCATTCTGCTTTATCTTATAGAATATCCGTGGCATTTGACACTACTTTGAAATATTTTCTTTACCTGGCTTTAGAACATATTCTCTGCTTCCTAGCTGACCACCCTATGTCCTTTGATGGTTTCTTGCCATACTCTGCTGACTTTGCAGAGTGCAGACCTCAGGCTGCTCTGTTTTCACAGGTACCTGCATTGATTTCATCCAGTCTTGTGCATTAAAGCCATTTTTGATGTGGGTGATTCCCAGTTTTATAGTTTCAGTAAGAAATTCTCTTCTAAATATATCTGGTTGCCCATTAGCATCTTGGATACTCAATGTGCATTTCAAATTTAACATATCCCAAATTAAATATCACTTTGCCAGTTTATTCCTGCAGTCTTACCAATTTGACCTCTTCTATTCAAATCCATGCTTTCTCTGTCTCAGCAGCACTGTCTCTTTTGTTGTTCATTAAGCACTACAGGTATGCTGACCCTTAAGACCTTCACACTTTCCTGGAAATCTTTGCCCAGATGAAGGATCACTCCATCATAGTCTTCCAAGTCTGCTCAGCTCAGTTCCCCCCCACCACCACCACCAAGTGAAGCCTTCCCAACAACCCTCCTTAAAATTGCTTTCCTTCAGCACTTCCTAAGCCCTTCTCTGTTTTACTTTTTTTTTCATTCTATACAATCATCTTTTTCTTTTTTTGGACTAGGGATTGAACCCAGGAGTACTTTACCACTGAGCTACATCCCTAGCCCTTTTGTATTTTGAGGCAGGCCCTTACTAAGTTGCTGAGGTTAAGACTGGCCTTAAATTTGTGATTCTTCTGCCTGTGCCTCCTGAGTCTCTGGGATTACAGGTATGGATTACACTGTTTTTGGCTCTTTTTTTTTTTTTTTTTTTTTAACTAGGGATTGAACCCTGTGGTGCTCTACCACTAAGTTATATTCCCCAGTCTTTTTTGTATTTATATTGAGACACAGTATCATTAAATTGCCCAGGATGACCTTGAACTTGAAATTCATCTACCTCAGCCTCAAGTCACTGGGATTGCAGGCATGGGCTAACATACCCACCTTAATCATGTTTTGTGTGTGAGTGTCCCCTACTGGGAATGTGGTGGAATATTTTAATCTTGTTTTATTTATTGCTCTATCTTCCAACTCTTAGAATATGGTCTATCAGATATATGCCATTCATTTTGCTGAATGAATAAGTTGGAAAAGTAAACCAAAGGGTTGATCAGATGACTATAAAAGAAAGAGACAAAAGGATTGGGGGCTGGGGATTTAGCTCAGTGTCAAAGTGCTTGCCCAGCATGTGTGAGGCCCCAGTATTGCAAACAACGATAAAAAGAATTAGAATCATATGAGGTTGAAGAAGGTAAATTTCTATGTATAGAAAGTGGCTACACTTTTGTTTTATTTACAAGAAATTAGGCAGTTGGTTGAAAATGTACTGAGAGGGCTGGGGATGTGGCTCAAGCGGTAGCGCGCTCGCCTCGCATGCGTGCGGCCCAGGTTCGATCCTCAGCACCACATACCAACAAAGATGTTGTGTCCGCCGAGAACTAAAAAATAAATATTAAAAATTCTCTCTCTCTCTCTCTCTCTCTCTCTCTCTCTCTCTCTCTCTCTCCCTCCCCCCTCTCTCACTCTCTCTTTAAAAAAGAAAAAAAGAAAATGTACTGAGAGATAGAGATTTAAAATCAGAAACTTTGGAGTGGAAAATAGATACAAATAGAAGTTCTTGAATGTCTTTAAGAACAGGAGTGATCTCTGTCTCTTTAGGCTTGGGAAGTTAATTTTATAAATGAGCAGCAACTGTATTACTTCGAATTAGCCTCAGGTATTAATTTCCAAGTTTTATTAATTTTATGAGGTGGAATGGATCTTGAAAAGAAGAGCTTCTTCAGCACTGTTGCCCCAGTTTACATTGTTTGAGGAGTTCTTTCCAGTTTTTTATTGGTGCATTATAGCAGCACATAATAATAGAATTTGTTGTTATATATTTGTACATGTACAAACAATATAATTTGGCCAGTATCATTCAATTCTTTCCAATTTGTGAAGCCAAGAAACTATAAAATCAGGCTAAGGGTATAGTTCAGTAGTAGAGCACTTGCCTAGTGTGGATGCCTGGGTTCTATCCCTAGTATCATAGAAAAAAAAAGAGAGGGGTAAAGGAAGGAGGAAGGGAAGGAAAAGAAACTACAATCATGACTCCTTAGCCCTAAATTGGGGAGTCCTCTTCCCAGCTCAGTTCTTTTCTTGAGGCTTTTACCAGCAGTGTAGGATAGAGGGTCCTGCTACTTTCAATGAAAGAAGTCAATGGGGGACTCCAGACTCCTGAACAGCATCTCCAGCCAGGTCAGGTCATGTATAGGACCCCAAGACTGGCTATCCAAGAGATCACAGGTAGGCTCCTGGTACAAAAGGCAGCATGAGGCATGGAGCCTGTCCCTCGGTGTGTCCAGTCATTGGGATAGACCTGTTGCTAGAATCTCTACCCCTGTAGTTTGAAATTTTTCCAGACTCTCATGACTAGGACAGCATTTTGGGAATATTGCCATAGTACTTCACAAGGATACATGTTCCACTCTAACAACTTGGTTAGGAAGAATGAACAAAGGACAGGGAGAGCTGCCATTGTCAGGTTCCACTTTGGGACAATGGCCCTGTTCCTGTATACATTCATTTGATTCTTCTGCAGGTCATGCACTGAGATATAATCTGAAGAAAGAGTATTGAGAGAGGAAGGTTCAAGTCCCCCTTTGGTGGTAGCTCCTGCAGCTGATGTAAGGTCACCAAGTCTTCAAATGACTTCTGGATGCAGAGAAAGGAAGTCTCAGATATAGCAAGGAGCAAAGAGTATTTGTCATCTGAAATTTCTGTCCTTGGGAATTGAGAAACAACAGGGCTTTTTCACTTGGGTTTTTCTCTATTTTACTGCCTAGTCTTGCATTTCTTCCCAACTGGTAACCATAAACCCATTCAGATACAGATAGAAGCTAATGTTCCTGTTTCCCCATAGCCATATCCTCACAGTAGTCCTCTTTCATCAAATTTCAGCTCCTCCCTCTTCCTTTTTTGCTTATCACATATTCAATTAAGTTATAAATTGTCTGAACTGACACTTGCTTCTTTGGACTCTTAGCTATAAAGGAAGAAGATGGGAAGAGAAGTATATAGGGCATAGAGCTCAGTGCTGACCTTTTCTTTCTTCTTTTGTTTTTAAGAGTTGCCTATGAGTTCAGGCAGTATCAACACACATTGGAAGCCATGCATTGAAATATTCTGCGGAAAGAACATATCCTAGGCAAAGACAAGATAGGAACTGGACTTTTATTTATTTACTTTTTAGGCACTGGACATCAACCCCAGGTTCTGAGGAAGGAACATATCCTAGACAAAGATAAGACAGGAACTGGACTTTCACTTTTTCTTTAGGTGCTGGGGATCAAACCCCGGGTTCTTGCATATGCTAAGCAGGCAGTCTACCACTGAGCTATATTCCCAGCTCAGGAACTGGATATTTTACCTAGTCTCCCAGTAGTTTCCCTATACTTTCCTGTACTTCCATCAACAGCAGGTATCCCAGTACCCTTCCCTCCCCTGC
Source organism: Spermophilus citellus (assembly GCF_964194105.1). Classification (NCBI taxonomy): domain Eukaryota; kingdom Metazoa; phylum Chordata; class Mammalia; order Rodentia; family Sciuridae; genus Spermophilus; species Spermophilus citellus. The sequence goes on from NC_138185.1 coordinate 147,287,726, forward strand.
TATCTTCTGCACTTTGAGCCCCTGAGCATAACTTTGAGTTTCTGTGTTCAGCTCACTGTTTGAATTTCTTCTCAGCTACGCAGAGGGCCTGCTCACAAAGTCTTAAAAGACACCGAGGGAGCTGGGGTTGTGGCTCAGCGGTAGAGTGCTCGCCTAGCACATGCAAGGCCCTGGGTTCGAGCCTCAACACCACATAAAAATAAATAAATAAAACAAAGGTATTGTGTCCAACTACAACTGAAAAATAAATATTAAAAAAAAGACACTGAGTCTATGTTTTCCTTGCATGTCACTAGATAGGGGATCTTCAGAGTCAGCCCTATAAAGATAAGAGGAGAGGAGATAAGCAGCCTTCCTGCTTGCTTATTTATTATTTTAATTTTATTTATTTATTTATTTGTACCTGGGATTGAACCCAGGAGTGCTTTACCACTGAGCCACATCCCCAACCTCTTTTTATTTTTTATTTTGAGACAAGGTTTCACCAAGTTGCCTAAGGCTAAATTGCTGAGGCTGACCTTGAATTTGTGATCCTCCTGCCTCAGTCTCCCAAGGCTCTAGGATTGTAGGCATGCACCTTTTCTTGAGACTGAAAAAGACAGTAGAGCATGAAGGCCTCAGAAGTGGGAGGAAGACATTGTGTGTTTTGTCAATGCAGAGTGTATTTTCTAGCCCTTTCTGCTTTATTTTGCTTTTCTTTACTTTCTCCTCTTTTTAAATAGCTAACTTCCCTTTCTTGTTTTCTGGAATTTGAAGAGTTGGTGTTTTTTCAGGAGCTAGAGACCCCCTACCTACTCTTATCATTGAGCTAGGACACATCCTCTGTCCACTGGCCCTGCTTGGACTGGAATGTGGTTTGAGGCTGCTGGTGTAAGGATGCTGCCCAAAAAGAGAAGAAAAGAATGAAAATACTTTCTTATCCAGCTGTACAAGTGCTCCTAACTCAGTATCATACCTCCCTTCCTAGAATTGTTGCTATCCCAGAGAAATGTTATATGGCTTCTTGTCCCATTGACTAGCCACATTCCCCTTTCTATTTACTTTTCTAGGTGCCTGCTTCTCTTCTCTACTCTTCAACTCTGTTTTCCCTAAAACAGAACCTGTTTTAGAAAGAGTTACTATTGAGTGTCTCTTCCTGTGTCATCCAAATACCCTGGATTTACTGGGAAATGTTGAGGTAAAACAAAAAAGAAAATTATCTTTTTGCATCTTTGCTTGAATCCATCTATTCAGTGAGGACATCCAAGAATAAGATATGCAGTATTATTAGAATTGGGGTATTGTTAGAAACCCAACTCTAGAATTGGGTGATATCATCACTCTAGTTTATCCTGCTACTTTATATATTTTAATCCAAATTTCTCCCCCCTGAATTTAGATAAATATTAAAACTTTCCCCATACCCTAAAGTTTCAGGGGAACTAAACATACTGGTAGGCTCTTCAAAGGAAAAGTCATTTCTTTCACATTTTTATATCCTGGCTCCCAATTCTCTTCAGTCTTATTAACTCTAGATATGTTCTCTTACCTCCCAGACTGCATATTTTGTTTTGTTTTTGTTTTGTATCAGGGATGAAACTCAAGGGTGCTTAACCACTGAGCCACATCCCCAGCCCTTTTTAAATTTTGAGATAGGGTCTCACTAAGTTGCTGAGCCTGGCTTTTTTTTTTTTTTTTTAAGAGAGAGAGAGAGAGAATTTATTTATTTTATTTTAGTTCTCGGCGGACACAACATCTTTGTTGGTATGTGGTGCTGAGAATCGAACCCGGGCCGCACGCATGCCAGGCGAGCGCGCTACCGCTTGAGCCACATCCCCAGCCCGCTTTTTTTTTTTTTTTATTAATTTTTTAATTTATATATGACGGCGGAATGCATTACAATTCTTAGTACATATAGAATACAGTTTTTCATATCTCTGGTATACAAAGTATATTCACGTGTCTTCATATATGTACTTTGGATAGTAAGGTCCATCACATTTCACCATCATTTCTAACCCCATGCCTGCTCCTTTCCCCTCACCCCTGAGGCTGGCTTTTAACTTATGATCCTCCTGCCTCAGCCTCCCAAGTTGCTGGGATTACTGGTGTGTGCCACTGCACCCAGCCCTCTCACACCACTTTTGAAAGCCAATTTTTATACTCCCACACCTAATCTTTCTCTTAGGCCCACCTGTTTTGACTCACCTTGAGATTAATATTGGACAGCCAAACTTAACCTTCCTGGCATCCTTAAGAGGCAGACACCACAGTTGTGGTCAAAGGCATCACTTTTGAGGAGGGAGGTATGTGAAATAAAAGCAAATACATGAGAAAGAGCTGGAGTAGGTGTACCTTTCCTGTACTATGTAGGCACTGCTGGTAAGCCAGGGAAAACAAAGCTCATCATGATTATATGCCTTTTCATTCTCATTCATTTCTGACCCTTTCTATGTCCATCTTCTGCTTCTCTATCCCACACTTACTATAGAATGCCTACATAGTACTCCACAGCAGATACAGGCATCTTCTGCCAATTATGCTTACACCCAAAGACCAGACAGTTGGGTTTCAGTCTACCTGAGACCTGAATGGAGGAGCAGTGAGGAAAGAATGGGGAGAGGTAGGGAAAGGAAGGACAAAAAATGATCCAGTTAATCCAGCTGACTTGCAGAGACTCTGGGTCCCAGAATGAAACTTGCAGGTGGATATGATGTATAGGCAGAATGAATCTTCCAGACATTCAGCCAGTTGACATGATGCTCAGACTCTTGAATGCCATGGGGTTCCTAATAAGGGGAAATAGAAATGTGGTGAGGACTGCACTGCCTCTAAAGTACCCTTCTGCTCTTCTCTCACAGTTCTTATATTCTCTCCACCTCTTTTTTGTTTCTCTAGTCTACAGAGGGCACATTCCCACAAATCATGGGACTCATGTTCTTGGTAAGGCTCTCACAGAATTCACCTGTGCTGGACATTCAATGGGCATGGGGGATGGGTTAGCACCAGGCCCTGAGGCCTATAGAAAGGAAGGAAGGTATAATGTTGAAAATAATGCTTGACTCTTCTCCACCCATTGAGGGATTTTAAAATTTTAGGGCAAAAGAAGGGTGTTAGAGATGCTTCTCCATCTCATGGCATGATAGTGGAAGCTGGGAACTCACTCTTGTGGCTTCTGTCTTGTCATGGAACCATCCTTTCTTAGGGAACTCATCTCTTCTGTCTCCTTTTTGTTCCTCTAGAATTCTGTTCCCTTTCTTTTCTTCTACTGCCCTGCTCAGAATTTAGAAAGCTGATTTCCTTTATGTTTAGAGCAAGGATTAAGAACTCAAAAGTCTACAGGAACCAGTGACATAATAAAGAATAATGTGAATTAAATAGGAACTGTGGCAAACTAAAAAGTACATGCCTTGTCTCCAGGGACAGCAGCTATTGGTTTCGGCAAAGTACATCATGTAGGTTGGAGGCCCAGAATTAACAAGCCCGGATCTTAAATGTTGGCAATATATTTTGAAAATTGTGAATGCTGTGCCCTCTGAACAAACCTCATTTGCAGATCCCAGTTCATAGACCATCAGTTTTCAACCGCTGCCCTAGAGATTCCCTTACCAGAAGTTCTTAAGATGGCCCTGCACACTGGTCAGGCTCATGAATAGGACAATGCCATGTGATAGGTGCCCACCTGACTTAAGAGCTCCAGTTCGCATCTGCACAGAGGAAGGAGTGGTAAGTAAGGGTCAAAGGTAAGGCATTGCTTGTCAGGTAGAAGCAGAAATAGAGACTTAATGGTGATAGCTCTGGGCTTCTTATTGGGGTCAGCCTACAGCTCACTTCCTCACTCACCACCTGCCAGTCATTCACCAGGTTTCTTGTAGAACATATGGAGCAGTGGCAAAAAGATAAACAGCACAACAATGAGTGTAGCCCACCAAGTAAGGAGGAACATGATGAGCAGGCAGGGTAAAGAGCCCAGTAGGGAAAGCCAGGGACTATACCAGTGAAAGGAAGGGTATCAGCCCTTGCAGTACCACTCTTGCACCCAAAGATTCTCTCCTATAATTCCAGCAGCTCTGAAGGCTGAGGTAGGAGGATTGCAAGTTTAAAGCCAGCCTCAGCAATTTAGCAATACCCTAAGCAACTCAGAAATACCCTGTCTCTAAATAAAATATAAAAAATGGCTGGGACTTTGTTTCAGTGGTTAGGTGCTAGAAGAACATCTGGAGATGATCCAAGTTCATCAGTTCTGCCAGCCCTGGACCTGACCCTAACACCCGTCCATATTAACCAGGCAATTGGGTAAGGGAAGTGAAGTTGATGAGGGCATAGGAGTAGAGGAAACAGTTGGAGATGATGGGAGCAATGGCATTCAGCTCAGCTTTGAGAGTGACGAAAGGTCAGCCTCCAAATTAGTGTCGTGGGATCAAGATCTAGAGAGCTGAAGACATTGTCTTCTGGTTTTCCTTTCCCTGTTCTCAATTCCTCATTCCCTTGCACACATGTACCAACACCCACTACCACGTTAGGAGACAAGTTTCATTTATTTTGAAGACTGGAAAGATAAAAAAGAGGCTTAAGCATTAGGCCCTAGAAACCAGAGTTAGGACTCTGGGAGTCATGAGAGAAAAGGTAATTAACAGTGTCCGGAGTAGAGTGAGGAGGGAGTTGAGAGGAGAGGGCACTCACCAATAAGAATGAAACGGAGGGGCACATCTATAATTAGTGGAACAATATGGCACACTCCTATAATCCCCGCAACTCAGGAGGCTAAGGCAGAAGGATCACAAGTTCAAAGCCAGCCTCAGCAACTTGGTGAAACCTTAAGCAACTTAGGGAGAACCTGTCTCAAAAAATAAAAGGGACTGGGGATGTGGCTCACAGGTTAGGCATGCCGGAAGGTTCAATCCCCAGTACCAAAGTGCATTGATTTCATGCCCTTTTTCTCAGACCATGAGCATGGAGTCTGCCTTCAGCCTCCTAATGTCAGCTGGAATCCTCAGTGCCACTCTGTCCTCTGCCCTTTCCTGCTTTATTTCAGTCCGCACTGTCTTCTAGGTTAGTTGGTATCTTGGTAAGAGGCTCAGGGGAGAAAGGAGAAAATGTGGTAGACAGGGCCATCCCAAGAGTATAATTTTGGGAGGAAGAACCGCAAAAGTGGGCTCATTTCTCAGTACCAAAGAGTTAGATAGTGACTTAAAAAAATGGAGGTGACAGTGACTGGTTGGTATTCTGGAGATGGTCCAAGTTCAAACAGCAAAATTTAAAGTCTAGGGCTGGGGATGTGGCTCAAGCGGTAGCCTGCTCGCCTGGCATGCGTGCAGACCGGGTTCGATCCTTAGCACCACATACAAAGATGTTGTGTCCACCGAAAACTAAAAAATAAATATTAAAAAAGAATTAAAGTCTACCTGTAAATCAAGGCAAAATATGAAAATGGTGCCAGTCTTCTATCTGCCTCTCAACAGTCTTTTCTCTTCCCACATTCCCAGGAGGCTTACACACCTCACTCCTATCTTTTCTTCCTATTAAGACACGTAGGCTCCTTCAACTCTTCCCTCTGTGCTTCCACTATCCTGACTCTTTATAGAGTAATGGGCTCTTATTCTCCTATGTGGGACCCTCCCTAGGATAAACTGTACTCAGTCATTGGCTTTTTTTGAGGGGAAAACTATGACAAGAAGGAGGAGCCTTCATTAGGCTATCTGCTCACCTTCCTCATTGCTGTAGACTTCATTCTGTTTTTGTTTTGTTTTGTTTTGTTTTTTTGTGGGGAGGGGTACTAGGAATTGAAACCAGGGCACCTAACCACTGAACCAAAGTCCCAGCCATTTTTTATATTTTATTTAGAGACAAGGTGTTTCTGAGTTGCTTAGGGTCTTGCTAAATTGCTGAGGCTGGCTTTAAACTTGCAATCCTCCTACCTCAGCCTTCAGAGCTGCTGGAATTATAAGCATGCAATACTGTTCTGGTAGAGGCAGGACCTTTGATCTTAACAACTGCTGAAATTCCAGCCATGTGGGCACTCCAGCCCCAGGCAGCTCCTATTCCACATACCCACGTCAGTCCTATTTCCTAAAGCATCTCAAATCATATGGAAGCTTGAAAAATGCGATTCAGATTAGACATTCCTTTATAAGAAGAAAACTCTACCCCAAAGCAGTAGGTCTGGTTAGGTAGATACCTCCAGTATCAAAAGGGGGAACAGAAGTATATGCCTAGGGGTAGCAGGAGTAAATTTAATTATCAAAGAACATCATACAATTCACTAACAGTCATAGGGAGAAGAGGTAAGGGCCAGTACCACAAGATAGCTGCCTGTGCACTTTTTTCTTTTCTTTGTGGGCCAGTAATGGTACAGCCCAAGAGTGCTCTTCCACTGACTATATTCCCAGCCCCCCCTTTTTTAAATTTTGAGATAAGGTCTCCCTAAGTTGCTATGACTGGTCTTGAATTTATGATACTCCTGCTTCAGCCTCCTGAGTTTCTGGGATCACAGACTGACTGTGCCAACATGCCCAGCTGTACACTACTTTTTTTTTTTTTCGTGGAGAAAAAAAATTACTTTTATGTAATACAAACTTTATAGAAGTATGTTATAAAACAATTTGAATCAACACTCCTAAGCAGAACATTTAAAATATAAAGACAGTAAGTTTAAGTAAGTTAATAGTTTTGATGACAACTAAAATTTGAAAATGTATAAAATATACAAAATTGTGAAAATCATTATATTTAAATGCTAAAGTCTTACTCCTAGACAAAAGAACAGATTTATTGATATAGAGATGGTGAATTTGCTAGTAATTCTAGCTACATGGAAATTTGAAGCAGGGGAAATGCAAATTCAGCTTCAGACACTTGGCAAGAATCTGTTTCAAAATAAAGTCAAAATGTGCTGGAGATGTAGTTCAGTATTATAGCACCACTGAGTTCAATCCCCAATATAAATACATATGTCTGCACATATTTATATAAACAAATTTTGATAAATTAAATGAATAATTACATAATCAGAGTAAACAACCATGACACTATATACAAATCATAAACAAAACAGGGATAATATTTACACATGTAAGTAAAAGCATATTTGACTTTGTTAAAAATGGGCACGTGGTTTACATGTGTTTTAATTTCAACTTACATTATCCTCAAGTAAAAAGTCAGAAAATTTTTCTTTGAGTTTTAACATATAGGTATAAAAATTTTAAAAAATTCATTGATGTGAGAAAACCTACTGAACAACACTGAAGCTACTCTGTTATATATATGGGAAATATGATTTAAGTGGAACTCAAAAAGAGACATGAATTAAAGAAAATATAACCCACAAAATTCTGAATAAGTATATTACTTTAGAAATTCTTCTTTTTGAAGTTTTTGTAGTAATACATGGACAGAATGCTATTATTTACTTTGCTTTTTTACAAGTGGTACTAAAGATCAAGCCCAGTGCCTAACCTGTGTGTGTGTGTGTTTGGGGGGAACCTCAATTACTGAGTTACATTCTCAGCCTTATAAATCCTTCTTCAAACTACATTTATCAGCTATACTTATATTGTCACTAGGAGCAGATATTTTGAATCATTGCTATTCATTACAAGGCACAAAAAAATTTTATGGAGAATCTGTAAGTATTCATAAAAATCTCTGATGAAAAAATTTGAGTGAATAAATATTTAAATTATATTAAAGTAGCAAAAATTGTGGAATGTGATGGACATCATTATCCAAAGTACATGTATGAAGACAAAAGATATGAAAAAATTGTGGTATATATGTATAATAAGAATTGTAATACAAAATAAAAGACTACATTTGTAAAAACATAAATTGGCATAAATATACTTTATACACAAAGATATGAAAAATTGTGCTCTATATGTGAAATAAAAATTGTAATGCATTCTGCTGTCTTGTATTTAAAAAATAAAATCAATAAAGTTATATATATGTATAATAAAGTAACTCTTCTATGATATTGATATATTACAAAGATTTAACCTATAAATATTCAGAAATTTGTGTAGATTTTCTAGGGAGTTCCCCAAGATCAATAAACATCTTTCATTATGCAAATCCTCACAGGCATTAGGGAGTGCTTTTTTAACTTTAATATAGAGAGATCACTGGAGAACAAGAAGCAGCTTAAAAGATGGGGTCAACACAGAGCAGGGTGTGCTCTTTAATAAATACAACAGAAAGAAACCTAGGTTTGGAAAAAATAATTTCTGCTGGATTTTAGCTTCTCAGTTAACATTTTAAAATGTGACTTCCTCTTTGACATTTAGACATCTTATTCTTTGCTTCATTGATTTCTACACACTTGGATATATAGCTACTATCACATTTCTCTTGAAATTACAAGGTTACTCCATTGGGGACAGAAAAATGACCAAGGATTACTTAGGGACAGAAAGACATGTTTGTTAAAAAATAAAATATTGCTCATTTTGTTATTTGGGGGTAACTGTGCCTGTTTTGTAATACTATTCTCATTATAAAAAAAAAAAAAGAAAAACAGGATATCATAGAAGATTCTATACAATTATTTTTCTAATTTTTTTTTACAAAATACTTGTCAAAAAAATATTTTGAAAGACAAAATACTTGGAATGATTTTCAGTTTCCAGATTGTAAGCACTGCTTTGCAATGATAGGTTAAACATAAAAAGAAAAATCTTTAACATTTTTTTTCTACATAAACAAATGCCCAGTCTTCATCATAAAATCAAGAACCTTACACTTTTTTCATGTAGAATAGAAACTGCCAAAACATATTCCACAAATTAAAAAAAAATTAAACATTGTCAGTGAATTAAAAATTCTGAAGGAAGTTTATGCTCACCCACAAAGACCAGGTTTCTATAGACCTCTAACATCACATCACCATATAAAGTCTGCTGAGCTGGGTCCAGGCAATTTCACTGTTCTTCAGAGAAATCAATGACCATGTCCCTGGATGTCAATGGTTCCTGAAAGTCTAAAGTAGACAAATCCACACAGCACACAAGGAAGCCATGCAGAGTTAATTCCTTTTCAACTATAAACAATGGTTCCCAATTCTGGATAAAGTGTACAGTCACTGTGGCATTTTCATGCTTATACACATGGCATGAAATGCTCTTCAATATCCAAAATCCAAATTGCATTAAAACAATGTAATTCATGTCCCATTTCCTGGCTTTCAGGGTTCTCAGCATTATCCCTGTGATTTGTTTTCAGATTCTGCATAGCACAGAAACCTGGGCTCCGGATCCAGGACAGAAAGCCTACAAAAAGATTGAAAAAAAAATGTGTACACTACTTTTAATGTGAGTGATGAGTGCATAATCACTTATACCCTAGTCCTCTGGGGAGGTAGAAACCAGGGCTCTAGGTCATTCTGCACAGAAGGCAGGTAGAAGGCTTTCTTGATGGTGACAAATGCCCAAATTGAAGAGTATGGTTCACACTATGCTCCCTTGGGGATAACCATAGCAGGGTACTAAGAACAAAAGTTGGACCATTCGTGGAGTGAAGGATGAGAAGCAATGCACCCCTATCCTGGATAGCCTCTTACCTTGAGGTTCCCAGAGGACTGGCCCCAGCCAGGACTCCAGGAGCTAAAGGAAGAATCTAGACAAAGTGCCCCTCAAACTGCCCTCTGGACCATGCCATTATGGGACCACATTTGCTAAGAAAATATTTCCTATTTGAAAGAATAGCAAGGAGAGTTACTGACTTCTCTTCACTCAGCTAGGATCCTCATTATCTCCTTCCCAGTGAGTCAGTGAGTTGTTAGGCTAGAAAGGAGGGAATTTTGCCTCCTAACTCATCCAAGGACTTAGATGACTCTGACTGGTCTGATGATCAATTTGCAAGTGACAAAGATAATTGGAAGTCGAGGGTCTTTTCTGGGATCCAAGGGGAGGTGACTTTCGGAGGCATTCATTCCCTTTAATTTCTCAGCCACCTTCCTACTGTCTCACCCTTCTACCCAAAGAAGCTAGTGGCTTGTTGACTGAGGTCTCAGCAGAGGAGTGTCCCCAGGAATGAGAAGAGGATCAGGAAGAAGAAATAATTTGGACCTGACAAAAGAAAGGCAAAAATGTGAATGGAAGGGGAGGGATAGCTACTCCCCCTCCTCACTTTCCTCATCCTAGCTTAATGCTCCTCTCAACCCTATAGTTCCCTTTCCTACCAACCTTTTCCCAGAAAGGAGTCCTGGCAAAATGGGCATCCTTTTCTTTTTTTCCTCAAACTGCAAGTTATCCCTCCCCATGCCAGAGGGGTGGATCTTAAAATTGTAAACATCCGGGAATAGTAAATAATATTTCTTATCTACTGTCCTCCCCCCACCTTCACTCTTGTTCAACACTCATCCCAACACATCCTCAGAATAAGGCCTCTTTTCTTTCCCCTTGAGGAGCTGTGATATAGAGTCTCTCCCAGCAAAACCATCCAATTTCAGGTCTCTGTCCATGAGAATCTGCTTCACCAGCTCCTTCTGCTTATTTAGCTTGGCCTATTCAGCTGCAACTGCTTTTGCCCCCCACATACAATCCCACATATTTCCCCATTGCTCCTTAGCCTCTCGTAGCCCCATCCAATTCTCAGCCTCCTCATCAACCTCAATTCTCTGGCACCTGCCTTAGATTCCCACTCATACAGGCCAGTGTCACTCTCAGAAGAATAGTTACAGTCATCACACCAACCACCAGTAGCTCATCTTCTGGATCTATGTTTAGCTGCTGTGCCCAGTGTTTCTGGAAAGGCAGAATGCACACATCACAGAGTGTTTATTGGCTGAGTTGATGCCCCCTCATGTGATTTGAAAGATTTACCCAAGCTGGAGTCACAGTGCAAGGTAAGACCTTCCAGTATCAACAGACTTGAGACAGAGTACAAAGAGGGAAAGAATCAGCACTACCCAAATCCCAAAGTGTGCCTAGCCACAGCTACAGTGTTGGCAGAAGCAAAAATGATCCCCATGGAAATGCCAAGCTCTGGACCCAGACTACATGAGATGAAGAAATATGTGCCACCTAGGGGAAGAGAAAGGAAGAGCTGGTCTGTGATCTCAGAGATTCCTAACAGGACTGGGGGCTCTGAGAGATAACAGTCACAACAGACTCACCAGCCTTCACTTTGCCATTGGCTGAGATGCCTGTTATAGGCAAGGTGCTAATCTTAGTGACTGAGGCCAAGAGCAGGATGATGAGCCATGTGAGCCCTGGGTAGGAATGAGAATTCATTCATTCAGGCCTTGTTCCCTAAATCCCTTCCTACTTCCCAGAGCTCTGAGCTCATACTTGTGTCTGCCTGAGCAGTCATCCAAGGCAACAGCAGATAGAAAACGACGCCACAGATGATGAGCACATAGCACATCTGTGGAACAAAGAAGTGAGGGAGGAGGTCATTCCAGTGCACGCTAATTCTCCAGCTCCCTTCTCCATTGCTCAGAAGTATCCTCTATGTTCTCTGGAACAAAGTCTCTCATCAACCTACATACCCTACTTTGGAAATCGTGAGCTCTAGTCTTAACATGATCCTCATGACCCAGCCAAAGTGTTCTGACGTCTTGCCGGTCCTGGCCCGGAAATTATCTGGATCATCTTCTCAAGAGTGTGGCTTGGCACAGGACTTCTCTGCAGAGGTGGAAGTTATGCTGTCCTCTGGCTGAGACTGTACAGACATGACTGAAATGCCATGACCGCTCTGCAACCAGGAGCATGGTGACAGGAAGGATTTGGGGGAGGAGGGAAGTCCCAGGCTTTAATGGAAATGAGTGGTGGCTCAGACAGCAGATTTTTTTCCTATCTTTGAGAGTTCTCTGTGGGGCATGGGTCTTTCTTACCATGGTGGAGCCACACAGAGCCTCCAGGAATTGTTGGTTGTGGCACAGATATCCTGGGACTGTAGAATTGTCATACCACTCATAGCTGGATCCAAAGTCCCTGTCCTTAGAGGCAGATGACAACCAGAGGGCAGCTAGAGATAATGTCTCTGAAATGTATTTCCTCCACTTACTGATGATGGCTTAAGATGCTGGCCGCATTGTTTTGCTACAGGTAGTCTGGAATGTCTGGTCTGGGGAAAAGGGTATAGAAACTGGTCATTATCTTCCCTTTCCCTAGCCTCGTTACCAAGAGTTGCCTCTCTAAGTCAACCCATTTTGGGGAGTGTGGCCTGAGGATTAGGCTTACCCAAGGAATGCTACCCCTGGTTACCAGGGTATGAGGGCTGTAAATGGGGAAACAGAGACACCTCCAGAAGTCGGAGGGGATGCAGTATTGGTAAAATCACCTTCCCATTCCACCCCCATAAGAGCGCGCTCACCTGAATCATTTCTTTCCCTTGATAAGTCTGCTTCTTTGGTCAGCCTATCAAGATTGGGCCAGCCCTTCTATAGATGAGGGCATCCACCCCTAGCAGCCTTTGGCCCATCCTAACTCCCTAGAGAGGGGAAGGGAAATACATTTCAGTCCTCTTCCTAAATTCTTTCCCCAGAATGATACCCAGAACTACCTTGCAAAGTGATTATCCTGTTTTAGGATTTTCAACCAAGCATTCAATCTCAGGATGAGAAAGAAGGGAGTAGCTGTTGGTGTGCCACCTCAAACACTGGGAATACCCAGCCCAGGACACTGGTCCCCCACACACTCCCCTTGTTTTGTCCTCATCCCAGTGGTCCAGGTTAGAGTCTTCCAAAAACACAGTGCTAGGTTTTTGGATCTCACCTTGGAATACAGAAGAAGCTCTGCTCTGCCAAGGTGAGGCACCTAGTCATGTAACACTGACCCCCATCACTTCACTAACCCTTTCTCCTTTGTCCTGTGCAGACCAGGCCAGGCTGTTTGCGTTTCATATCAGTATTGTTTGCTCCAGGGTCCCAAGTTTATCATGCACTGAAGAGTCATCAGTAAAAGCCCAGGACTAACTTAAAACACTCTTCTTGTCCAACTCAGTGTAGTCCAGACTCTTCAGCCTCCTACTCCACAGCCCACTGGGTGGCCACAACCCTCTGGCCTGGCTCACTTTACCAGATGCCCACATGCTCCTTGGCCTCCAAATTCCCCTCACTCAGCACCTCCTAGTGACTTACAGGTGGAAGGGTAGGGGAGTCATCTCAGGACAGAATCCAGGAGATTGGGTGTCAGAGTTTGGGCACTGGGAACCCAGCCTTTAGCCCTCTTGCACCAGCTATAATTAGCCAGGTGGGGCTACTGACTGGGACAAGGGTGAGTTCCCTGTGCACGCAGCAGTCCCAAGCAGAGAGAGTAGAGTGCTCAAGTGAGAGAGCAAATAGAAGGCTGGTGTCTCCTAATGGGAACTAAAAGGATGGGGGCAAGATGGGAGGGGTTGGGTCCCTGGTCTTGGATCTTTACATTTCTTGCATGCTCCTTACACTGGGTAAACCCCATGCTTGGCAGTGGTTAGCCCACTACTCTAGACTTGAGTGTCACCTTAGGGTGGGGGTGGGAGATTGGAACAGGGGAGGGACTGACAGTTCCATGAGGTGAAGCCATGGTACCTCTGGTCACTCTGGATACAGCTAAGATGACCTTCTCTCTTGCCTGCTCACCTGCAGCAATCCAGCAGACCTAGGCCATGAGCCTCTTGGACACAGCACATCATCCCTCGGACCTGCAGCCCGTCTCCCTTCCCCTGCAGAAGGACAGTTTTGGACACCCTTTGCCCACTGAAAGAAACTCCTGGCCTTCTTCCCCAGATGAGGATCCTGATTTACTGTCCTTTCCTCTGCAAGAGCATGGCCCCAGATCCCTGGTCCCGGGGAACCTTCCCTCCCCGGCTTTGTTCCTAGAGGAAGAGGAACAGAATGAAGACGATGGAGACACAGCCAAGCTGGAAGGACTGTGTAGTGAGGAGCATCCGAGCCAGTTCTTCGCAGAAGCCCAGAGGCTGCGGGAACACAGGCTCTTGTTAGACGAAGAGGTGACAGTCAAGGGGCGGGTGTATGGTGTGCACCGGGTGATCTTGGCCGCAGTCAGCAGCCTCTTCCGAGACAGGCTGCTGAGCGGCGCAGCGCCGCGGCTGGGCTTCAGCCTGGATGTGGCCCCGGGGGGCTGGGAGGCCGTGCTGACCTTTGCCTATGAAGGGGTGCTGGGCCCCGCCTCATTGGGGGATGTGCTGGCTGCGGCCGATGCCTTGGGGGCGCCCCGGGTAAAGGCCGCGGCACAGCGGAGATGCGAGGGACCAGGAAACGCCAGGGAAGAAGAAAAGAAGCTCAGCCAGGCAGAGGAGCTGAGGGAGAATCTGCGCAGCATAGAGCTTCTGTACCGAGAGGGCGTCGGGTGTGACCTGGAGCTGGAGGCAGACGGCTACAGGTTGCGGGGTGAGGGCCTGTGGGGCATTACATGGCTGCAGGTGCAGATGCTACAGAAATGGTGTCTAAGCAGCAGGTGGTTTGAACTCCACCACAAAGATTTTGGTACTGCTGTCAGAATTTCTCTAGGGTGACTTGTGGCGCTCAGCCAGTCACCGAGAACTGCGCGTGCGCAGTACAGTTGTTTTGCCAAGGCGTCCGGATAGATTTAAAATGACCCTTCAGGCTCTGGGTTTTTTCCTGCTCACTAACAAGGAATTTTCAGCCAGCTGGCTGGATTTAGGGGTACAATCCGTGGCAATAGAACAAGCAGAAAGCGATTGACTCAAACAGATTAACTAGAGGCCCTTCTTGGCATCTTCTGTAGTACACAGGAAAAGGCAGAGGTATTGGGTGGAAAACAGTGTGTCAACAGTGTGCTTGACAACATGCAGACTTAAGTGTTCTGCAGCTAATGAGCAAGGTCTGGTACTGTTTTTTTTTTTTTTTTTTTCCAGAATCTTAAGGCTAGCAGGCCATGGCACTTTGACTTTAGTCACTAGGAAAGCTAAGTAAAGTAGGGTTGAATAAATTGAGTATTATTCAGATTCTTCTAATACTTAGTGAAGTACAGGGTACCAGGAATTTTTACACATGACATCTCTTTCAATTCTCACTGAAAACTAGTGAGATAGAAACCATTGCCCCTAGGTGCAGATAAGGAACATTAAACTCAAGAGTTCTTAGCTGATGAAAACACAAATACAAGCTCACTCTTATTAGTTCAGTCAGCTTCCACTAGGCCTTGCATTACTTCCTCTGCAGTTATACCAAGATACACACGACTTGGAAAATGGATGTGACACTTCAAAGTTCAAAGTTACAAGGAATTAGTTTAGATTATCTAGTTCAGCTCTTTACTGACAAAGAAACCAGACCCCAAAACATGTCCAAAGTCATATAGTTACTGCTCGGTACAGGAATGACTGGGGACCAGAGTGTTTCTGGAACTCCCAGAAGGAAAACTATCCCAAAAGCTTTTTTTTTTTATCATTTCTGATAGCATTTGATGGAAGGGGACTTTGAAATTTCATAAAAAAAAAAATTTCACTGGGGCTTGAAATTTAAATATATCCCTATCACGGTCTAGGAACCCCTCACTTAAAGTGTTAGGAGGCAGTGACAAGTACAAGTGGTTGTGAGCCCTTTCATAGTTGGATCTGAGCTACAGGTTGATTGATGATATGGAAGCTGAGTGGCTTAGAATGTAGATATTCTCTGACAATATATAATGGAAAACTATCACTGACGTTCTTGGGAAGTGCTAGGCCACTACCTACTGCTTAAAAAGACAATGGAAAGCCATATCGACATCAGTTACCATTTGAGAGAGGCACATACATCATATTGGGCCAAAACAGCATGGAGTTAATAAACCTCACTAAGAGTTTGGCTCCTTTGTGACTTGTCAGAGAGGACTTCTAGCAGCATTTCCCCCTTTTTATTATGAAGCATCTCAAGCATATAGAAAAGTAAAGAGAATATTAAGATGAAAAGTCAAATACTTTTCATGCAGACTTAACAAATAACATCTTATTACTCATTTCATCTCTATTTTTTTCTAAAGTTTAAAGGAAGTTTATGACATGTTTCTCATAAATGGTTAGGTGAAAAAAAAGAAGGACATTGGGGCTGGGATGTGGCTCACTGGTAGAGCATATGCTTAGCATATACTACATACTGAGTTCAATCCCTAGCACCACAAAAAACAAAACTGCTTTTCATATATCTACAATATCTTTATCATGCCCAATAAAATTAACAATAATTTTTAATATAATATCACCTAGGGGCTGGCGTTGTGGCTCAGTGGTAGCACACTCGCCTAGCAAGCCTGAGGCCCTGGGTTCGATCCTCAGCACCACATAAAAACAAGTAAAGGTATTGTGTCCAACTACAACTAAAAAATAAATATTTTAAAAAATCACTTAGTCCACATTTATATATTCCCAGATCCTAAAAATGTGCTAGTTTATTCAACCCAAGAATCAATAAAGGGCTATACAGTATTTAGTCATATGTCTCTTAAATTTCATTTAATCTAGCTGAGTTTCTCTCCACATTTTTATGACTTAGTATATTGAAGAAACAAGATTAGTTATCCTATAAAATGTTCTATTTCCTGATTTTCCCTTATGGCTTTATTTTGTTAGTTCCTTTAGTTTTTTAATTTCTTACAAATTTGACTTTAGATTTAAAGGCTTAATGAGATTTAGGTTAAATATTTGACAATGTTTGTTAATAGGACAGTTTCATAGTCATGAAGGCCATGCAGATAACCAAAATACTGGTACACAAGATTGTTTGTTGCAGGTTAATGTCAGTGACAATGGATGGTAATGATCTGCCCAGACAGCCACTGGATGGAAATAGAAAATAAATCACATCCTTTCTGTAAGATTCAGTTTCCTTTTCTTAAAACACGTAAATGAATTAGATGATTTTGAAGACTGATGTTCCAAATCTTGTGATTTCATGGACTATACCAAGATGAGCAGAGGGAAGTACAGAGGAAAGTTGGGACCCATGGGAAATCTTAAGCATTAAATCTTAGGCAAGAGAAGATGGCAATCAGATGGGGTTGGGTTAAAGCCATTCTTGAGTTGTACCACTTTTCCAGCAAAATCTAACAGAATGGATTATGGCACTGGCTCTTGCATTTGTAAAGAAAAGAACTTTATTCTGTGAATATAGAGAGACTTATATAAGTTGCACATTGGTCTGTTCAGTTTATTTTGTGCCCCCTTATAGAAAATACTGTCTATGCCATTGTCTTCATAACTTGATCCATCAGGATTTGTTTTCTAACTCACCTGGAACCAAAAAACTAAAGCATCTTGAAGCCACACTGAATATGAGACTCATGCAGGGTGCTCAAAAATATTTTGTGGTTTTTTTTTTTTTTTTTTTTTTTTTTTTTTGGTACTCGGGATTGAACCTAGGCGTGCTTTATCACTGAGTTATATCCCCAAACCTTTTTAATTTTTTATTTTGAGACAGGGTCTTGATAAGTTGCTGAGGCTGGCCACAAACTTGTCATTTTCTTGTCCCAGCTTTCTGGGTAGCTGGGATGATAGGCATGTGCCATTGTACCAGGCTTAAAATGTTAAAATTCAAATTCTTGGCTGTCTCTCCCTCTGGAGATGGCCTGCATCCTCCCTTGAATATGTATTTCTTACTTTACTCCAAAAGATATGTCTCCCCAAAATATCCTGCATTCTCCCTTGAAAGCATATCTGCTTTCCTAATAAATCTGACCAGATCTGCTAAATCAGAATCCCTGGGGTTGGGCACTGAAGGCTGCATTTTAACAGGCATTCTGTGGTATTCCAGTGCACACCATAATTTGGCCTGTGGCCTTGGGTGGTTGGCCCACTTTGGGGTTGTCAACTTAGGATTGTGCCTTGTAACACTCTGGGTCTTCCTCTGCTTCTTCTCTCCTGCAGTGCACCGAGCAGCCCTGGCCTGTGGCAGTGAGTTCTTTGGGGCTATGCTCCTGAGTGGGATGAGGGAATCCCAGGGCACAGAGGTGTCTCTGCATACCATCTCTAGCCAGGACCTGCGACTCCTTGTCTCTTTTGCCTACTCTGGAATTGTTCGAGCAAGATGGCTAGGACTGCTGAGAGCTGCCCAGGCTGCTCTGCAATACCAAAGCTCTTCCTGCCTGGCTTTATGTCAGAGAGCCTTGGCACGAGACCTCAGCCCTGCCCGATGCCTGGCCTTGTTCCCCATGGCTGAAGCCCCCGGGTTGGAGAGGCTCTGGAGCAAAGCCCGACACTACCTTCTCACCCACCTGCCTGCTGTGGCTTTGTGCCCTGCTTTCCCTTCTTTACCAGCTGCCTTCCTGGCTGAGCTCCTGGATAGTGATGAGCTCCATGTCCAAGAAGAGTTTGAGGCCTTTGTGGCTGCACGGTGTTGGCTAGCTGCCAACCCTGAGACCCAGGAGTCAGAGGCCAGGGCCCTGCTGCGATGTGTCCGCTTTGGCCGCATGTCTACCCGAGAGCTGAGGAAGGTGCGGGCAGCTGGGCTACCCCCAACCCTGCCCCCAGACCTGCTACACCAGCTGATGGTGGAGTCCGAGGTTCCAGGTCAAGAGAGGCGGAGGGAACCTGACCGGGCACTGGTGGTGATTGGTGGGGACGAGCTCAGACCTGATATGGCCCGAAGACAGCCATCTCGAAAAGTGTGTTGGGCCCGGGCCTTCCACTGTGGCATGGGACTGGTACGAACTGTGGAGTGGGGGCGGCTGCCTGCCCTGCCTGCCCCAGGTCGTTTCCGGCATGGGGCTGCAAGCGTGGCAGGAAGTGAACTCTATGTGTGTGGGGGACAGGATTTCTACAGCCACTCCAACACTCTGGCTTCAACTCTCAGGTATGGTCCTCTAAGAATGGGCAGGGTGTGGCAGGCCCCAAGGTGGGCAGGTGAGAGAAATTGATGACCCAACTAACTATAGGTTCCCAGAGTCATTCTTTCTATCTCTTGTCCCACTGTGCCTAGGTGGGACCCCAGTCAAGAGGACTGGGAGGAGGTGGCACCTTTATGCCAGGCTCGGAGTTTTTTCCCCCTGATGGCATTGGATGGACAACTTTATGCCCTGGGTGGACGATACAATGGTGTTGCCCTCAACTCTGTGGAAACATATAACCCTGAACTCAATATCTGGAGGTAAGCAGGCAGGGGCCATCAGGGAGAAATTAGACTTGGAGTAGAAGCAGAGTTGAAGATGCTGGTTGCCTGATCTTATATCCTGTTCTCCCTTAGGCCAGCACCTGCACTTCCAGCACCCTGCTTTGCCCATGCAGCTGCCATCTTGGAGGGCCAGTTGTATGTGAGTGGTGGCTGTAATGGGACTGGTCAATACCTGGGCTCATTGCTGCACTACGACCCCAAACTTGAGAAACCAGGGACATTTTTGAGCCCAATGAGCATACCTCGGGCTGGCCATGTCATGGCTGCTCTGGGAGGACGACTATATGTGGCAGGTGGACTGGGTGAGACTGGGGACTTGCTGAGCTTTGAGGCTTATGAGCCAAGGACTGATAGCTGGACTCGCCTGGCACCCCTGCCTTCCCCCCATGTGGGTGCTGCAGGTGCTGTGCTCCAGGGGGAGCTACTGGTATTAGGAGGCTACAGCCACCGTACCTATGCCCTTTCCCACCTTATCCATGCTTATTGTCCTGGCCTGGGCCGATGGCTGTGCCTGGGAACTCTGCCAAGGCCTCGGGCTGAGATGCCTGCCTGCATCCTGACACTCCCCACGGTGCAGCACATAGCATTGGTTCCCACCCTGCACCAAACCAAACCTGCTGGGTGAAGAGGGAGCAGCAGTGTATCAGGGGAGGAAGGGATAAGGAATATCTTAAGGAAAGGACAAAGATTATGAGGAGAGACAGAGAAGGCTTCTTGATAGTATTTTATTCTCATTCAGTATTTTACAGCTCATAAACTGCTTTTGTACATATGATTTCCACTGAGGAAAGGGTGTTGGGGAAGCCCAGGCAGCTGAATAGTTGGGTAAAATAGGCAACCCAGGAGTAATTCCACAAGGCTTAGGGATTCTTGGTAGGGGAAGTGCATCTGGTTGGGAAGAGTTAAGAAGCTTCAGTAGACACTGTGGGTGTAGCTCAATGGTATATCATTCATGAAGCCTTGGGTTCCATCCCCAGCACCAAAGAAAAAAAGAAAAGATCAAAGCCTGATGCAGTGGCACATACCTGTAATCCCAGCTACTGGGGAGGCTGAGGCAGGAAAATTGTAAGTTTGAGGCTAGTCTATGCAACTTAACAAGACTGTCTCAAAATAAAGCCAAACCAAAACAAAAGCTCCAGTAGCAAAGCATAGGAGACATACATGAAGGATAGTTAGAAAAGAAATTCTAATCCATGGATTGAGGAGAAAATGGGGAAAGGCCATCCATGAGTTTAGGCGAGTGGGAGGAACTGTTCAGCTCTCCTTTTTCCTAGCACTTGCTCCTTTCTACTGCCATTCCTGGGATGCCTCTTCATAATATTCTTTCTTAGGCAATTTTTGTAGGCTGAGTCTAGTGTTTCCAGCCTAGAGACTAGGCTTTCCATGAGAGTCTTTTGGTTTCCATGAGAGACAGAAGCTCCCATCAGAACCTGGACAGCATAGGTGACCCAGATGCCTGATGACCTCTCCAGGGCAATGAGGTGAGAGTATTGTGTGTGTTATGGGGAGATAAAGAGGCCCAGGAGGAGATGCCTACCGTGGAAAAGAGATGTGGTCTGAAGGGATGGGATTAAAGAATTTAGAGACCTATCTGGCCTCTTTCCTTCCCTTTGGGTAAACTGAGGGGCCAGAAGCAGAAATGGGACAGTTGTAGTGTGAAAGGGAACAGCTGAAAGAAGAGCACAAGACAGAGAAGACGGAAAAGCCCTTTCTCCTTGTCAGTCTCTGTCCCCAGAGTTGTTTTAAGTTTATTTCAGGCAAGGTTGAGTCAGATGTTTTCTCTCTCCCTCCAGCCTTCTCTTCCTTGTGGACTTGTTTGGTTTTTTGCCTCTTTTTTTTTCTCCCTCACATAGTTATTAATTGCCTGTTATATGCCAGGCACTGTGTGAAACACCAAGGATACATAACACAGAGAGCTCCTGATCAGAGGACAGACTTGTAAAGCAATACGGGTGTCATGGTGGATGTACAAGTCTGAGCAAAGTCCTGTGGGAGTCCAGACCGTGAAGTGAGAACTCTGTTCAGGGAAGCTTCCATTGAGGAGGAAGGCATCATCAAATAGGTATAGTCTGAACTAGAATTTTTTTTTTTAATGAAATAATGCTGGATTTTTTTTTTAAGAGAGAGTGAGAGAGGAGGGAGGGAGGGAGGGAGGGAGAGAGAGAGAGAGAGAGAGAGAGAGAGAGAATTTTTAATATTTATTTTTTAGTTCTCGGGGGATACAACATCTTTGTTGGTATGTGGTGCTGAGGATCGAACCCGGGTCGCACGCATGCCAGGCGAGCGCGCTACCGCTTGAGCCACATCCCCAGCCCCAGAATTTTTGTTTTTTGTTTTTTTGGCAGTAGGAACGGAACATAGGGGTGCTTTACCACTAAGCTCCAACCCCACAGCCCTTTTTATTTTATTTTATTTTTTACTTTGAGACAAGCTCTGGCTAATTTGCTTAGGGACTTAGTAAGTTGCCAAGGCTGGCCTCAAATTTACAATCCTCCTCAGCCTCCCGAGTCATTAGAGTGGCTGGGATTACAAGTGTGCGCCATTGTGCCCGGCCAACCTGAATCTTGAAGGCTGTCTAGAAACATCCCCATCTGAGGATGGGGATGTAGCTCAGTGGTAGAGTGCTTGCCTAGCATGCACAGGGTCCTAGGTTTGCTCCCCAGCACTGCGAAGAAATAGCATAAAATAATTAAAAAATACAGAAACTTGTCAGAGAAGGTGGAATGCATCTTAGACAGAAAAAAATGAAGAAAGGAGGATCTTCTGTGCCTTGTTTCTTCTCAGCAAAGGACAAGTGGGTATTCCAGAGACTCTTCAGAGAACTCTACTGTTGTTTCTAGCGCCCTCTTCTTTGGAGCCTTTTTGAAGACAGTACCTTTCACTTAATTGTATATTCACTCCCCACACAGTTCCCCTAAATCTTTCCTCTCTGGTGTTTTTATTTCTGCCCCCTGGGCTGCTCAGGGCAAAGAAAAATGAGTTCTTTGCCATAGGTCAGTTTTCTATTATCATTGTTTAAGATTTTCATGCTCCTAAAAGTGATAATGGAGTCTCCTTTGTACCTTTCTTCATTCTGTCCCTTGAAGTTCTTAACCTGTGTTTATATATTTTTGTGATTTTATTATTTTACTAAAGTTTTTTCCCTATATCTCTGTTTAAGATAGTCAAGCCATGTGTGGTTGCACACACCTGTAATCCTAACAACTCAGGAGGCTGAGGCAGGAGGATTTTAAGCTCCAGACCAGCCCCAGCAACTTAGCAAGGCCCTGTCTCAAAATAAAAAATAAAAAAGGCTGGAAATGTGACTTAGTGATTAAGTGCCCATGGGGTTCCAAAATAATAATGAAAATGATAATAGATTAAAAGTCAGAAAGGATTGAGGATATAG
This sequence comes from Spermophilus citellus, assembly GCF_964194105.1. Lineage (NCBI taxonomy): Eukaryota > Metazoa > Chordata > Mammalia > Rodentia > Sciuridae > Spermophilus > Spermophilus citellus. Next base: position 147,310,147 of record NC_138185.1, read on the forward strand.
CTCAGTAGTAAAGCACCTCTCAATTCAATCCCCAGTACCGTGCGCATGTGCGTGCTCACACATGCGCGCGCACACACACACACACACACACACAAGATAGACAAGGAATATAGTTGAGAATGAGAAAGAATAAGTGGGATATATAAAAGAAAAAAGAAATTAAAGAAGAAAAGGAAGCAGGAAATTGGAGGGGATGAGAAACTGTAAGAGTTGGGTGAACGTCTGTAAACATTTTCTTTGTGATTTGTACCTAAACAGAGGCTTAAATAAAGATTTTGCAGTGATCAAATCATTTCGTGTCTGAGTTTTCTTCTTTTTGTTGTTCTGAGCTCAAACTCAGGACCTTAGGCATGTAGGGCAAATGTTCTGCCTCTGAGCTACTTTCCCACCACTTATAACCAATGCAGACATATCCCATAAAGAGGTGTTATTATTATCATCCCCATTTTACAGTTGAGATGACTGAGGCTCAGAGGACTTAGTAGCTCACATGAAGCCTCAGAGTCTGTAAATGTTGAGTAGGTATTTAAACTCTGGTGAAAGGATTTGAGAGCCTGCTTTCTCTGTTCTGCCATTTCTCTAATGCAGATCCATCTCCACTGAGCAGCAGGCTTTATTCATGAAATTCATACTTGGACTCTACAAATAGAAGCAAGTAGCCAGTATAAGTGGCACTGGAGGCATAGAGGTATGGTCTTGAGGAATCTAACATCCAATTTCTATAATACATAGTAGCTGTAAATTTCAAAGGAGCTCAAGCAGAGCAAGAGGTAGTGGGTTCTTCTTTCCAACAGTTTGTTTCATTTATTAGGATACGCTGGGGCAAGTATTATTATGTGAATTATATACCTGGTGAGATTTTAAAAGAAGGACCCAGTGACAATAGAGCCTCCCTTGCACCTTTGCCACATGAGCATGCTCTGTGTACTGCAGACTCAAGCACCAGCCTCCAGTGGGGCATGGTGGTGCACACTTGTAATTCCAGTGACTCAGGAGGCCGAGGCAGGGGGAATCACAATATTGAGGCCAACACTCAGAATCTGTCCCCCACCTCTGCCAAAAAAATCAGCCTCTAGTCCCACTGAGAGTGGTTATGAGATTACTGACCTTCTTTTCCATATGCAGTGCTGGAGGCTGAATTCAGGACCATGTATATGCTAAGCATGCACTCTATCACTGAGCTACACCCCAGCCCCTAACCATGTTTTCTTTTGTAGCCTTAATCACAGTGCTAATCAGTGACAGAGGAGGACTTAAACACAGGTCTGTTGAACTCCATAGTGCATGTTTAAATAACCATATTTTAGTATATACTGTATTGTCTCCACCCATATCTTGAATTATTCCAACATAATAACCAAGTATTCCGGATGTCTCCTAAGACCTGATTTTTTAAAAAAGTCTAAGATGTCATAAATTTAATTGCAAGGATCCATTTAGCTCAGTGGTGGAGAGCTTACCTGGCATGCATGAAGCCCTGGGTTCCATCTACAGCACTGAAAGACAACACTACCACCCTTATAATTATGAGAGTCAGAGAATGAAAGGATGGAGAGAGGAAAAACTTAGGAAAATTAGTTGATCAGTTAACAGTTATAGATAAAACCAACAAAAAGACTGTTTAGGACTTAAATGCCTTCATGGCAGACCACCAGGAACCCCTTACCTCTTTGCATATGAGCTTTCCGGACTGTTAATCCCAAGCAATCCAGAAGCAGTAAGTACTTCTCCATCAAGTAACTCTCTTTGTGGACTGCTCTCTCCTACCCCAAAACTTTCCCTGCTTTGTGTTATTTCACCCCTCCTATCTATAGCCCAATGAACATTCAATGTAAACATTACCTTCCTTCCCAAAGTTTATTAAAATACTTTTAACTGGAGGTCCAGGGACATTCTCCTAACAAGTACCTAGTCCTAGTGCTGGTAACTGTGGAAACTTGTTCTAGGACCTGATCCTTTTCTGGCTAGCATCTACAATATCTCAATAACCACCCCCCCCCTTTTTTCAGAGATGCCTCAGTCTCAAGAATTTTGTTTTAACAATACAAATTTCACAGTTTGTTTCATTATTCCTACATGACATTAAAATATTCCCTCAAGTCCATTATATTGATTTCCAAATGCCCTCCTGACTCAAGAGTAGCACTCAAATCCTATGTGAAATCAGGTATCCTCATTTTAATGTGATTATTCTTTTGACGTAAGTCTGTACTCCTCTGGCAGGCCCCATCTTCCAAGAGTTGTGGACTGCTGTCTAAGGCCAGCTGGGAAACTTACTAAGACCCTGACTCAAAATAAGATAAAAATTGCTGGGGGTGTAGTTCAGTAGTATAGCATTTGCCTGACACGTACAAGGCCTTGGGTTCAATCTCCAGTACCATGAAACAAAAACAAACAAACAAACAAACAAAAAAAAAAAAGCAGAAAAAATGCCAAAGGGAGCAGGTGCTACTCTGGCCACACACCAGATTGAAAATCAGAGGACTTGCATTCTAATGTCAGCTCTGTGTCAACCAGCTATTTAAACTTGGGCAAGCCATTCTGCACCATTTGAACCAACTATGTAGTGAGAAATAGGAGAGTAGTTAGGAAAGTTGAGGATAGCTGTTTCTAACCAACTGCTAAAATGTGGCTGGCAAGCTGCAAGTAGGATTGTTTGGGTTCTGTTCAATCTCTAGGATTGTCAGTCCTCTTCCCAGGCTCCCCCAAGAGACAGTGCTCAGGGATTATCAGATTGTACTATGTGTTCTAGTCTCTCCTCTCTAGACCAGTTTCACTTTTTCTCCTTTTGGATTTGCCAAAAGATAAAGTAACAGTGTCAATCCCTCTTTATGTAACTGGCTACACAGTTCCAGCAGGTGTCGCAACAGCTCCCAGAGTGTGCCTAAGAAATAGAAGTCAGGGGCTGACATTCTGGTAATGAAGCTGGCTAGATTGCTGGTCAGAGCAAATTTTATGGTTAAGTTGGTGAGGTTTTATTGTGGCTACAAATCTAGAATATTCACACTCAGGGTAGGGTGTAGCTCAGTGGTAGAGTGCGTGTAGTGTATTGAGGTCTTGGGTTAAATTCCTAGCACTGAATAAATAAGAAGAGTATTGCTACTCAAAATAGCCACTGACCTTTTATTTAGCCTGTTCAAATATTTGTTTGCTAATATGCAAGAAACAAGTTCTAAAGTTACTTCCTGGCCAGGGTTTAGACATCAAGAGTTTAGCCTTCATATCTTCTAAACAAGTGTCCCAAGATGGTATGGAAGTTGATTATTAAATTTTTATGCAAAAGGCAGATGTATGTGGGAATAATGCGCTAAATTTGTCCATTATCGTATAACAAGACCTCTTCTAATACCTCTGTAGGTTGAGAAACATACCCATTTCCCTGATTACATGAGGAGGGAAAGAAGTGCTAAGCTTTATGGATCACCATAATGTTTCCCTGGATTTGTTGACCCCAACTCTAGGTTTGTACAGCTACTAGGAAAAACGTGACATTACTGCATATATTTCAGGACATAGTTTGGATGTTGAGTAACTTGAAAATGCCAATTAATAATTGTTTGTTGGGTGAATGATGAGGGAGCATAACAAACCGTGGAAGTGAGTCTCCTTGTCCAGGGAGATTAGCTTGCCACATGGGTTAGCATGTATCACGGCTAATCTACCACCCAAGATGAGCAAGTCCACTAAATGAACCTTCTGCACAGTTCCAACATGTTAGGAATTAAGTGTTTTAAAAAGTTACAGAGGGCCATTGTTTTGGACTGAGCTCCTGCAAGTGGCTCCAACAAACCAGAGTAAAAATTAAAATGAAGCCATTCATACTAAAGTTTCATGTAACCAGAACGAAACTAAGTTGTCATCTGGGTTTCAAGAAATCAGGAGAGCAAAATAACAACCAGGTGGTACACGCCTGTAATCACAGCTATCTGGGGACTGAGGCTGGAAGATTGCAAATCCGAAATCAGCCGGAGCGATTTAGCAAGTCCCTGTATCAAAATGAAATTTCTAAGCAAGGGCAAGAGATGTAGCCTAGTGGTAGAGCACTTGCTTAAGGCCTTAGGTCCAATCCTCAGCACTGAAGTGCGTGTACACACACAGAAAGACACTCGAGGTAAATAATCTCATAAGGACAAAACGTTTGTTTTGGATCATGGTTGAAGAGGTTTCAGTCCTTGATCACTTAGCCCCGTCCCTTTAGTGCCTGTGGTGAGGCAGTACATCATGTGGGAGCATGTGGTAATGATGAGATAGGAAGCCACTTGATAATGGAGATAAGTTGATACCTGAGGTAAGATCTTAGCAGAGATTACATTGTATTCTCTGCTCCTGTGCTCCTGCATGAGAGAAGTTCAAGCAACTTAGTAAAGTACAGCAAAGTTGATTAGAAGAGAAAAAATCAGGGAAAGATACTCTCAAGGGGGAGAGTAGGTCCTCTCGGAGAGGAGAGTGACAACTTACTTCTTTGTGCGTTCAGTATTATTAGGGTTGGCAAGGAGGTTTCTGGGGAATTCTGCCTAAGCATTACCTCTTTTTTTTTTTTTAATTTTTTTCCTTTAGTTTTCGGGGGACACAACATCTTTTGTTTGTATGTGGTGCTAAGGATCCAACCTGGGCCGCATGCATGCCAGGCGAGCTCGCTACAGCTTGAGCCACACCCCCAGCCCCCCAAGCATTACCTCTTAACTTTTGACTGATAGTAGGACTTTTTTAAAGTCAGATTTTTAAAAAGTCCTTATTATGCATATTTCTACCAAAAGGCAACTCTTGGTCATTTTGGTTTGTGTAAAAGTCACAAAGGCCCTCTTTCATTCAGGACTAGCTGGATCAGGGTAACTTGTTTGTTATCAGTGAAGGAATTTTTGGATCTACATTCCTCATTCCTAAGAATGAAGTATATCCTTGAGAGTAACAAGTTTATTAAGGGTTGTAAACACTGCTATCTTTTTAAATCACAGCTGGGTCAGAATGGCCTTGTGTGAACTGCTGCAAAGAAAGAGGAGGTGAGACTCAGCACGTAGGCTCAGTCTACAAAATCAACCCATTCAATTCCACATTCCCACTGCTCATGTCTACCTGCTACTTAACGTGCTCATCTCATGGCAGCAGAGAAGCAAAAGAGAAAGGAAGGAAGAGGAGGGACCTAGCATCTCCTTTAAGGGCACATCCCCAGGGATCCAACTTCCTCTCACTAAGTCCCCCCACACCTTAAAGCTTCTGCTGTTATCCTGCTCCACTCTTGTATTGCCTATGTAACTAGTGAAATTTTTATCCTTCCCTAATCTTGCTTGTTTTTGAGGAAACGGGTTGCCTGAAGGCCAGTAGTTCCTCTTCAGATGGGCTAGCTTAAACCACTTGGATCTATGTAGCTATCAGCATGACCACCAGAAAACCTCCAATTTCATTAGAATCCATCTGCATGCTAAATGATGCTCCTCTTACCCCCGTTCCATGACAATGACAATTGCTATAATGATGACCAGGAAGAACCATAAAAGCATCAAAAAGGAATGATATCTGAATGCCCCCAAAATCTCCACTATTTTCAGAAAAGACATGAAAATTCCTCTCCTTTATTAGCCTATCCTCCAAACCAAGTTTTTTTTTTTAATTTGAATTTTACTTTTTCAGTTGTTAATAGAACTTTATTTATTTGTATGTGGTTCTGAGAATCAAACCCAGTGCCTCACACATGCTAGGCAAGTGCTCTACCACTGAACCACCACCCCAGCCCTTCCTCTCATTTTCTTTTACCCTGTATTTATAATGTCCTAGCCCCCAAGGCATTGAGAAGCTGATCTGTGACCTTTTCTCCTTGTTTCTCTTATTTTTGGTTAAAAATAAACCTTCCTTAGCTGGGTGTGGTGGTGCATGCCTGTATTCTCAGTGACTCTGGAGGCTGAGGAAAGAGGATTGCAGATTCGAGGTCAGTCTCAGCAATGTAGCGAGGCTCTGAGCAACTTAATGAGATCCTGTCTCAAAATAAAAAATTAAAGAGCTGGGGATGTGACATAGTGGTAAAGCAACCCTGGGTTCAATCCTAATAAAAATAAAAATCAATCAATCAATCAATCAATCTTCCTTCAGTTTGGGGGTCAAAATCAGTTACACTACCATATCCCAATAATATTACATGCTGGTGACCATGCCTTTAACACATGGGCCTTTGGGGAACATTTGTCTGAATTGTACCAATGCTCAAAATTTATATGACTTAAACTGGGTATGGTGGCACTTGCCTATAATCACAGTGACTCAGGGGCATGAGACAGGAGTATCACAAATTCAAGCTCAGCAAGCAACTTAGCAAGACCCTTTCTCAAAATTAAAAAAAAAAAAAAGACTGGGGATGAAACTAGTGATGAAGTGCCCCTGGATTCAATCCCCACTACCAATAAATAAATAAATAAAATGTAAAGACTTAGAACAATCATTTTATTTCAATAGTCCTCCCTTATCTCTGGGTAGTACATTCCAGGACCCCCAGTGGATGTGTGAAACCTCAAACAGATCAAATTTTATGTATACATGGTTTTTCTTATATATACATGCCTGCAATAAAATTTAATTTATAGCCAAGCATGGTGGTGCATGCCTGTAATTCCAGCAACTAAGGAGGCTGAGGTAGGAGAATCACAGGTTCAAGGCCAGCTTTGGCAACTAGCAAAAACCAATAAGCAAAAACCATTGGATCTCAGTGGTAGAGCACTCCTGGGTTCAATCCCCAAATAAATAAGTAAATGAGTACAGTTTAATTTATAAATTAGGCACAGTAAGAGATTAATTACTAATAATGAAATAGAACAATTATAACAATAGACTGCAAAAGTTATGAATTGTTTATTTCTAGAATTTTCTATCTGATATTTCCTGACCATTATTGATCATGGAAAGTGAAATCATGAATAAGGGTGGGTCTGCTGTGTATCTCACAGTTTTGTGTTATTTGTTTCACTACATTTGGGCAGTGTTCCATTAGAAAATTTTTCTATTTCACGTGTCACTGATAAAAAAATTATATGATGACATTCATTTGGTAGGTGGGCTGATCTGGGGGGCTCAAGACAGCTTTGTTCCCATGTCTGGGGCCTTGGTGGGGGTGGCTGGAAGACTGAGCTCAGTTGAGACTGTTAACAGAAGTGGCATCCTTTGCGGAGAAATGGATGGCACTAGAGCAGATTATGCTTAGTGAAGCTAGCCAATCCCTAAAAAACAAATACCAAATGTCTTATTTGATATAATGAGAGCAACTATGAACAGAGCAGGGAGGAAGAGTAGGAAGAAAAGATTAACATTAAACAGAGACATGAGATGGGAGGGAAAGGGAGAGAAAAGGGAAGTTGCATGGAAATGAAGGGAGACCCTCATTGCTATACAAAATTACATATAAGAGGTTGTGAGGGGAATGGGAAAATAAACAAGGAGAGAAATGAATTACAGTAGATGGGGTAGAGAGAGAAGATGGGAGGGGAGGGGAGGGGGGATAGTAGGGGATAGGAAAGGTAGCAGAATACAACAATTACTAATAGGGCATTATGTAAAATTGTGGATGTGTAACTGATGTGATTCTGCAATCTGCATTTGGGGTAAAATTGGGGGTTCATAACCCACTTCAATCTAATGTATGAAATATGATATGTCAAGAGCTTTGTAATGTTGTGAACAACCAATAAAAAAAAGTTGTACACAATAAATGAAAAAAAAAAAAAACAGAAGTGGCATCTTGAACAACACAGTCTCAAGGCTTCTTGAACAACACAGTCTCAAGGCAGTTGGACTTTTTGGCAACTCAGGGCTTCCCAAGGAAATATTTCAGAGTCATGGGTAGAAGGTGGAAGTTTCCTTTGATGTGACCTGAAGTCCTGGAATGTCACTTCTGCCATGTTATATTGGTCAAGCAAGTTACTTGTTCAGCCCAGATTGAAGAAGTAAGGAATCAGACTCTCAGTGAAAGGAGAAGCAAAGAATATGTGGTTTCCTTTCATACACCATACCTGATAAGGGAGTCTAGTAAATGGGGAATATCCCTTAAAAGAAAATGAAGAAAGATGATGTTAACAGTTACCAGACCAGAGACCAAATGCAGGATCGTTTTCAGTCAAAGGAATCAGAAGGGAGATGACCTCAAGGTTCTTTTAATCTGCTGATTGGTGTCTGCTACTTTCAAGTGGCCCAGAAGGGTTTATCTGGGGTGTCAAGGGCTATCAAGTAAGTGCTTGTTCATATATCACAGATTCTGTGATGCTTTAAAGTTGGTAGTGGTGATATCATAGGAGAAGAGATGCCTAAGGAGAAGGGAGGTCTCTCAATGAGTTCCCAGCTAAGGACAATGGGGTTCTTGGCATTTTGGATGGAAAAGGACTTCAACACGCCCAGTGAGAGACACAGACAAAGGTTTATTTTGAGAAGCAAAAGCACATTCAAGGGAGAATGCAGGCTATCTCCAGAGGGAAAGAGAGCAACCCATTGGTGTAGGGTGTAAATATTTACAGAGGAATGAATGCTAGGGTGTTATAGTTAAAGCTTTGTCCCAGGGTTTCATAAACTGACTTCTATAATCAAATCAAGCCTTTATTGAAGCACACTGTGGTGACTGACCAGAACGTAAAGCTGTTCCCCTGATCAGCCCGAACAATTGCAAGGGTGTTCCTTATAAGCTTGAAAACCGAAAAAGGGATGTTCAGGGGTCTAGCCAATGCAAGCAAGCCAAGTTACCAAAGTGGGAAGCCTAACCAATCACAGTTAGCCCAATCACCCCAATTACAGAAACAGAGCCCCGTTACCCTAGTTACAGAAACAATGCCCCATTAGGTAGTTCCAGGTTCTTAAAGGTTTCTATAGCAAAAGGAAAAGAACATCTTGCCCCAGTCATGACCATTCTACTTGTCATGGTTGTTTTACAGAATGGAGTCACATTTGCTTTTACTATCACAAGGGACTGGACCAGAGGTGGAGTCAGAGCAGAGTTATATAATTTTGTGCAAGTTTTTCTTGCACAATGTTAAATTTTGCAGATAAAGTCATGAGTCATGAGCATTTCTTTTGAGACTCAGTCTACCTTTCCTTTTCTATTTCCCCAAATTTGATTTAAAAGAAACATACTGTGAATCTATTGGTAGTTATTCAAAAAGAGCAGGGGGTTGGGGGATCAAGTAAAACCAATGACTTTTCCACTCCCCACCAGCTCACTCCCTTCTCAGCTTCTTATCAGAGGCCTGCCCTTCCCAGTTCTAAGTCCATCTCCTTCAGGAAGTGTCCTGAGATCCCTCCCCACAACATAAACACGTATAGTTTGTTCCTTAGTCTAATATAGCACTTCTCATTATCTTCCATGTGTTTCTGTGACTTCTGTATGTGCCTGTCTTGGGGACCATGAGTCCTTGAAAAGAAGGCATGACTTACACATTTTACACAGGAATTGGTACTATGCACTTGATAGGCGCTTAGCAGACGTTTCACAATGACTGTGCATAAAACAGACCAGAAGTGAGCAATTTTAATAGGTGGTAGGACTCTTCCCTAAAGAGAGTGTAAGTCATATATGTAGGAAAAAGTAAGTGGTCCTGAAACCTAGAATCTGAAAAACAAGGAAAATAAGATAATTTTGTGGGAATTCAATGAATTAAATCCAGTGGGAAATGGCAGAATGTTTCCTTGGCTTTGGGATTTTTTTCTTGATTAGCAAACTCCTGATTTGATCAATGATTGTAATCTGAGGAAATATTGCTTTGACTCAAGGGAGTAACTAGTTTAGGAAAACAGGACCCTCAAAGCAGCAAATATTGGCAATGCATTTAACACTGTTCATGGGAAAGAAAAGCTGAATTTGAACTTCATGAACATCTTATTAGTTGAAAGATTTTCTCTGTTTCAAGCAAAGATAGTTTATCTGGTTCCCCACCCCCCAACCCAACTGAAATAGTCGTTAGGGATTGGTTACTGTCTGATTGGAAATAGAATCTCTGGAAACTGGTTCAAATTTTTAATTTATATATATGCAATTCAGGTGTGGCAAGTGCATTCCTTATTAAACTAGTTAAATAAAAACTATCAGAGGCCATCATTTTGAACTAAACTTCTACACTAGGCCCCAACAGACCAGGCAACAGATAAAAATGGAGTTTTTTACTCACATATCACCAGCCAAAACTAAGTTGTTTTTATGATTTTCTGAGAAACCAGGATTAGAAAGATACCTGCCAAAGTTCCCAAGAGGCCAGTTTCAATTAGCAGAATAATGAAGATTTCTCTGCTTTAATCCTTAACACAAAAGAAGTAGCCTGAAATAATCTGATACTAACCAATTATTTTTCTATGATTTTGACTCCTCATGCCACTGTTTAGTAGAAGAAAGTAACTTTTGAAATGACCAATCTGCTTTTTGTTCTTTTGTTTCTTCTTTCTTTAGAAACAAAAGATTTTTTGCCTATAAAACAAAACTCTTCTGCTCAACCCATAGGAACACTTACTATATTCTATGAAATAAAGTGTTGCTCAATTCTAGAATCACAAAGAGAATTAAGATCTTCAAACTAGTGCTCGCTTCAGTAGCACATATACTAAAATTGCAACGATATACAGAAGATTAACATGGCCCCTGCATAAGGATGACATACAAATCTGTGAAGTGTTCCATATCTTTGGTGGAATGTGATGGTCATCATTATGTAAAGTACATGTATGAAGACATGAATTGGTATGAATATACTTTGTAAACACCCAGAGATATAAAAAATTGTGCTCTTTATGTGTAATATGAATTGTAATGCATTCTGCTGTCATATAAATTTAAAAAATTAATTAAAAAATGAAAACAACAACAACAACAACAACAAAGATCTTCAAACTAAGGGTTGGGGTTGCAATCTGCTTAGCCTTGAGACCCTATGTTCAATTACCAGCACTTCCCCCTGCCCTGCCACAGACCCCAAAAGGATGAAATATCCTACGTGGGTCCTGCCTCTTCTTGCTTCCTTTTTCTGGATATGCCTCCACTCATAAAGACATATTCACCAAATAATTTTACTTATATAATGTCAAAACTTAACTTTTTAGCCTCAAGTCACCTTGGTCTGTTTCTGCTTTCATGTTTCCTAGATCTTATAGCAATCCTCCTTTCTCCATAGACAGATCTTCAATGGTGGTTCTCCTCCACCCTCACCCCCACTGTTTTTTTTTTTCCAATACTGGAGATTGAGCCAGGCATGCTTTACCACTGAACTACCTCCCTGACCCCTTTTTAAAATTTATTTAGTGTATGTATGTATATATGTATGTATGTATACATGGTTTTATGGTAGTGGGATTTGAACCCAGGGTCTCACACATGGTAGGCAAGTGTTCTACTACTTAGCTACATCTCCAATTCTTTTTCTTTAATAAAAAAATAGTAGTTTTATTGATTACACATAATTTTAACTATATTAATATATATTATAACTTTTAGAATTAGAAATATATTGTAAATATATGGTAAAATATAAATATATAAAATATAAATATATAAATATAAATACATGGTAAAATATACTTTATATTTTATCAAGAATAATCCAAGTTATAGCAACATGTTCAATGATCTTATTTAGTCCTGCAATCATCACATACCTATTTTCACATAACCAGGAAGTCACCCTCCAAGCTTTACTGGCACTATAGTTACCCCTTCAGACTGTATTACATAGAAACAAGACACATTTCCTTTTCTAGTAGATTCTTCTTTTTATCATAAAGACATATTCACCAAATAATTTTACTTATATAATGTCAAAACTTAACTTTTTAGCCTTAAGAGTTGTCTCAAGTAGCTTTCATTTTGGAAAGCTATTAAGACATGAAACAGCAGCAAAATGACCCTCTGGACCTCGCACTTTTGAGTTTTCATTTTTGCTTAGAACACCAATTTAAAATTAAAGCAAAATCATTCCCACATTATACTCATGTAGGAAGTCTTTTTATGTACACATTAACACAAGACAGAAATGTCAAACTGAGTAAGTTTTGCTTTTTTTTTTTTTTTTTTTGGCAAATCACAGAAATAAAACAGTGGTATCAGAAACAGAAACATTTGCTTTAGAGTTTTATAGCCAAAGAGACTGATGAATGTCATTCAAATTCTCATCTCCTTCTTCCATGGCTTTCAAATTAAGTACTTCCAAAGAACCTTTGCCTTTGTTTCCTTTTTTTTTTTTTTAATTAGCCTATCAATTTCTTGGAAGTAGCCTGGGTCAAGAAGACACGATTTCTAGCTGCTGGCTGTAGTCTTCACTTTCTAGAACCTTGATCAATGGCTTGAGCTTATCCTTCAGCTCCTTCTCTTCATTCACTGGAAGAATGAACCCAGCCTCATGTGAGCACATGGATCTTCATTTTTCTCCTTTAGCTGCTTTATCACTTCTAAAGCCTGCTGCTTTATACTCTTGGTGGGTTTGACTGAATAGTGGATGTACTTCCTGGCTCTCTCAATAAGGATCACAGTATATGGTCTCTGTTTCTTGGTTGACACATTTGTCTGCACAATGGTTGTAATATCCCTAAACATCTGCTCCAGCTGTGTGTGCCTTTGTTCATCTGATACCTGAACTTCTCTGTTAGTCAAAATCTGCTTACAGATTTCAGTTTGGTCATCTGTTCCAAATGCACTGATGAGATCTTCCTTATTTGCAACCCGACCTTTAGAAACATTTACAAACACTGAGTGGATTTGCAGGACTTCATCAAGATCTCTTTCTCTTGTTCTTGTAACAGGTGATCTCAAAGCACTTACCCGTGTGCTTCATACCAACTGCTGCCACATCATCAGGTGGATCTGGTGGCTAGGGGTGAAGATGGACATGGAGACAGCTTACAGATGGCAGCCAGGGAACCAGAGCTCTACCCCTCATGACCACTGGCACCCACCTCCAAAGACCCCAGGCAGGCACAACCCTAACTACTGCTCACAGCCTGCCACCCTCCAATTCTTTTCATTTTTTAAATTTATTTTTTAAAATTAATTAATTTACTTTAAGTTTTTGATACAGGGTCTCGCTAAGTTGCCTAGGGCTGGCCTTGAAATCGTGATCCTCTTGCTTTAGCCTCCCTGGGACTATAGGCATGTGCCACCTTGCCTGTTTCAATGGTGGTTTTTAAAGTGGGGGAAGGATTGTAATGCGTAACGCTGGGGGTATTTGTTGAATCTCACAATGATTAAGGTTTTTTTTTTTTTTCCATTTGATGAGTAGGACTCAAGATTTGCTAGACATTTAGCAATTATGCAAAGCACTCCCATATAATGTGGGACATTCCTACATTTCCAAGTTGAATGCCTATCCAGTCATTTATGTTGTTGAAATCCATTGTAATTAGGATTTAACTTTATTTAAAATATAAACACAAGGCATTTTATGCATAGCTTTAATACACATGAAACTTTTCAGGAATGCAATTACCCTAGAAATCATGAGATGATCATGCCTTGTCCGGTTCAAAAATCTGCCAAAAGTTTTTCATTATTTTGGAAAACTGTGCTACACTAGTATCTCTGTTCATGGTATGTGAATCACAATTTGTCTTAGTCAGTTTTCTGTTGCTGTGACAAAATACCTGAAATAATCAACTTATAAGGCGGAAAGATTTATTTTGGCTCATGGTTTCAGAGATTTCAGTCCATAGTCATTTTGTCCTGTTGCCTTTGGGCCTGTGGCATGGCAGTACATCATGGTGGGGAGTACATAGAAGAGGAAACTGATCACATTAATGATGGATAGTTGGAAAATAGTGAAAAGAAGGGGCTAGGTCTCAATATCCCTTTTGAGGAAATGTCCTTGTGACGTAGTAGGCCCTACATTCTAAAGGTTCCACCAATACCCAGTAGCACTACAGACTGGTGACCATGCCTTTAGTATATGAGCCTTTGGGGGATATTTTAGGATCCAAACTGTATCACCATTATAACATGTTTGTATCATTCTGCATTTGTAGTAGTTATGTTTAAGGTAATTCTATACAGTATGTAAGCATCTAACTACCAAATTTTGAATACTCTTGAATATTATGTCCAACATTCATTGGTTTATGTATGTATGTATTATGTTTTTATTTGTGGTGCTGGGGATTGAACCCAGGGCCTCGTGCATGCAAGGCAAGCATTCTACCAACTGACTTGTATCTCCAGCTATGCCCAAACATCATATATGTATGTATGTATATATATATATATATATATATATATATATATATATATATACACACATATATGTATTATTTACTTACAAATCACCTTTCTTCTGATATTCTTTTAGGACATTTTATTATTGTTATTGTTAATTAGGGGGGTCAAACCCAGGGACTTGCACAGGCTAAGTGCACAATTTACCACTAAACTCTATCTCCAGCCTCACATTTTACTATTTTTTTACATTGTGTGTATATGTGTTATATTGTTTATGAATTGTATTTTAGGATAATATAAGGATATATTTATATATTTATTATAAAGGGGAGTGTCTTAGTATGGGTTGCTATAACAATTACCATAGGCTGGGTGGCTTAAGCATCAAACACTTATTTTTCATAGTTCTAGAAGCTGGAAGTCTGAGATCAGATGCCAGTGTGGCAAGAGCCATCCTCCAGGTTGCAGATGATTGACTTTTCATTGTATTCTCACTTGGAATAAAGAGAGCAAACTAGCTTCCTCTCTGGCCTATCCTTATGAGGCCAGGAGTATCATTTGTGAGGGTTCCTCCCTCATGACTTAATTGCTTCCCAAAGGACCCACCACCCAAACACTATCACACTGAGATTAGTGTTTTAATATTGAACTTGCCGTGGGGTGTGTGTGTGTGAAAATGCAGTTCACCACAGGGAATGTGGAAATGATGGGATGAGTTGTAATGGAGGTATCTAAGGAAGGAAGGTGGGATCAGGATCAGTTTGAGATAGGAATTTGGGGATACAGAAAAAAGAAAGAGTTTCAAGAGAAGTGCCCACAAACTAATGAAATGCTGGAAATGTCACGAACCTTCACAAATTTCTGAGCAACCCAGCCCACAGCCTTGGCCTGGGCTATTGACCCATACCTTGCCTGTACATGGGGCAATGCTTTTGTGCAGAGAAAAATGGCACAAAATTGTGTGACTGAACCAACTCCACCTCCAGACCAACCCTTAGCCACCATTCCTCCACAAATATTAATACCCCACACCAAGGGGTTGCAGTCTTTCCCTTTGGAGATGGCCTTCATTTTTCCCTCGAATGTGTATTCCTTGTTTTGCCCCTAAACTTCTCACTCTGGAGACAGCCCACATTCTCCTTTGAATGTACATCTGCTTCCCTAAATAAACCTTTGTCCGAGTCTCTGAGTGATGGTGCTGGAATTCTTTTCCATCAAGTATGCCAAGAACCCCACTTGTTCTGAGTCAAGGTCCCCCTCTCTGGGAACTCTGGTCCCTCCTGTGACAAGTTAATAGATAAAACAGAATGCCACCAATTTTGAACCAAAGTTCAGTTGTTACCTGAGACTCAAGGGTACCTACTCCTTAAGGAAAGCAATAATATTTTCTAGAAGGCAACTAATCTATTTTGCATGAGGAAAGTTTGTTTCTCTGCTTCTATTTGTTTGGCCCTCATCTTTATAACATAGCACTAGCATTATCACCCTAACAGGTGACTTGTCTCTTTTCCAAGCCTGTTTCGATTTTGGGGGAAAGGATTCCACATTAGCCATTTAGAAGACTTGAGATAGATGTTTTGTCAACCAGGAATCTCCCTTCCAAGGGACAGGAGTGGGACGTGCTCTCAGTTTACCCTGCTTCATTTTATATCTCTACTTCTTTACAGGCTGGCCTTTTAATTCTCTACTTCTTTAATCTCATTTTAATCCTTCTTTAGTCTCCTTTTAATCCACCCCCTTTTAATCTTATTTACCCAAAGAAACTTTAGGATAAATTAAGAGTCCAATTATCTTTGATACCAGGAAAAAAGGTACACAGGCAGCGAACATGCCAGTCCTTTCCAAGAAAGAGTGTTGAAAGATAGAAAAAAAGGACACGAAAATTAGCAAACAAGTAGGGGGGATTCCATCTCTTGGGTCCCCTTCTTCCTCCGGGAGAAGTCTTTTCTGCAGTCCTTTAATACATTTCTAATTTCTACTCTGAAAAAAAAAAAAAAAAAACAAGAAGGGGAACTTGGGAAAGTCTGAGTAACAGCAGAAAAGAAGACTAAGGAAGAAAAAGGAGAAAAGAAAAACATAGACGCCAGAAAAAGCTTCGGGTATCCTCTAGGCGTTCCGTGCTGGCCTCTCGGCTCCCTGTGGGCAGTCCCTCCAGCAGCCGCGCCCGCGTCCGCGCCCCGCCCAGGCCCGTGCGTCTCCGGGGACTGCGCGGCTCTGTCCCCTCCCTGGTTTTCCGCCTCGCTTCTCCTCCGACTTCCACCTCTCCCAGAGCACAGCCCAGAGCTGGACTTGTGCTTCCAGTTGCCAAGAACCGGGATCCCCACGTCCTTCACCCACTTCTTCAGCCCCCGGTCGCTCCAAGGAGGGTCCGAGCTCAGGTGGAACCTGCCCTGGCCTGGGGTCTGGGCGCTGGCTCGGCAGCTGAGCGCCGGTGGAAAGGGACTGGGTCTGTGTGAGTAGCCACTAGAGGCCTCGGCTGGGCGGGGGCCGGTGGGGACAAATCTTCTCCAGGAAACCCCGGGAGGACGTGTAGTGTGTGAAAGGGAAGGTGAGAAAGGAGGAGAAGGGTGAGGAGAAAAGGAGGAATGGGGGACAGAGGGGTACAGAAGAGGAGGGAGGAAGAGATCAAGGGAGAATGAGTCGTCTTTTCTGCCCTTTGCGCTCCTGGGAGGAGAAAGTAGCTGTCACGAGCAGAGCGCTTTGTATTAGCAGAAGCCTAGAGCATGCATAACTCTGCTATGTACTGCCTCTTTATAGGGAGGTGGCTATCAGTGTGTTAACGCGACAAGGTCTCCAAGATCTTAAGTTCAGAATAGTGTCTAAAGTGCGGTCCAGTTTGTGTAAAGCAAAATAAAAAGAGATGGTGGTGATGGAGAAGACTCATATACATATATTTGCCTATATATTTGTATAGGCATAGAAATTGTTTGAAACACTATAAAGCTGTTCATGAATTTAAAAAAAAAAAAAAAACTCTGTCCTTGTCTCCACTGTCCATCCATAGATTTTTTAAAAAAATTTATTTGTAGATGGACACAATATCTTTATTTTATTTATTTTATATGCTGCTGAGGATCAAACCCAGTGCCTCGCACGTACTAGACAAGCTGTCTACCACTGAGCTACAACTCCAACGCTATAACAAGATTTTAAGAAAAAGGAAAAAGAAGTTTATTGATTTGCTTGAAAAGGGGAAATACTGGAGACTACTGTCCCAGAGGCTGTGATTCTCTCTGCTAGGGGGAACACAAGTCTTTTTAAAAGAGAAATACAAGAGCTGGGACCCAATATTATCAGTAGATTAAAATTAATTTGTGTCCAACTGGTGTCCTTCAGAAAGGTATAACTTCAATTCCTAGATTTGGAGTTTCCTTATTCTTGTGAGCAGTGACACTCTTCCAGGAAGTAAAGGACATGATAGCTTACTTAGCCTGGAAGGAAAAAGGTGTTGGTCCTGTCCCCAACCTCCCTGCAGTCAGTAAGCCACCTGCAGTCAAGCTGCAAGCTTTAAACTCAAAGCATGAAATGGACCCTGGTTACATTAGCAATGGTTATCTATGGGGAAGGGAACTAGATATGGGGCAAGGATTTTTAACTTTTCAGTTGTGTAAATCTCCCTTCACAAACTCTAGTGTAACAACAACAACAAAATGTTTTTTACATGTTTTATTTTTCTATTCATTTTTCTTCTGAGACCTTTTTTTGTTGTTGTTGTCATTTTGCACCATTGGGGATTGAGCCCAGGAGCACTCTGTCACTGAGCTATGTCCCCAGTTCTTTTTATTCTTTATTTTGAGACAGGGTCTTGCTAAGTTGCTAAGGCTGGTGTAAAACTTGCAATCTTCCAACCTCAGTCTCCAAAAATCTTTTTTTTTTTTTTTTGGTACCAGGCATTGAACCCAGAGGCATTTAACCACTGAGCTACATCACCAGCCCTTTTTATTTTTTTATATTGAGATAGGGCCTCACTAAGCTGCTGAGGCTGGTTTGAACTTGTGATCCTTCTGCTTCAGCATCCGGATAACCACTAAGCCACATTCCCATCCATCCATTTATTTATTTATTTATTTATTTATTTATTTTTGAGACAGAGTCTCATTAAATTGCTTAGGTCTTTGCTAAATTGTTGATGTTGGCTTTGAATTTATGATCCTCCTTCCTCAGCATCCCGAGTCACTTGAATTACAGGTGTGCACCACCACACTTGGCTATTTGTCTTTTGGATGTTATGTTTTTAAAAGTTCTTTATGTATTCTGGACATTAGTTTTCTGTCAGAATAGTAGGTGTAAAGATTTTATCCCATTCTGTAGGTTCTTTGTTCACATATTTAATTGCTTCATTTGCTGTACAGAAGCTTTTAATTTGACACCATCCCATTTGTTAACTCTTGGCATTATGTCTTGAGCTTTAGGCATTCTATTAAGAAAGTCATTGCTTACGCCTATATGTTGGTGTATTGACCCTACATATTCTTCTAGGAGTTGCATAGTTTCTGGCCTAAATCCTAGGCCTTTAATTCAGGACTTTTGTTCATGGTGAGAGATAAGGATCTAGTCTCATTCTCCTTCATAGGGATAACCAGTTTTCCCAGTATCATTTGTTAAAAAGGCTGTTTTTTCTCCAGTGCATGTTTTCTTTTTTTTTTTTTTTTTGAAACTGGGGATTGAACCTAGGGGTGTCTAATTGAGCAACATCTCCAGGCCTTTTTTATATTTTATTTAGAGGCAGGGTGTTTCTGAATTGCTTAGGACCTTCTAAGTTGCTGAGACTGGCTTTGAATTCATGATCCTCCTGCCTTGGCCTCCTGAGCCACTGGGATTACAGGTGTGCACCACTGTGCCCTGCCAGTGTATGTTTTTGACACTGTTGTCAAGGATCAGATGACCTTATCTATGTGGGTTTGTCTCTGTCTTCAATTTCTGTACCATCAGTCTATATGTCTATTTTTATGACAGAATCATACAGTTTTCTTATTAAAGGTCTATAGTATAATTTGAAGTTGGTATTGTGATGCCTCCAGCATTGCTTTTTTGGCTGGGCTAGAGGCTTTCAACAAAGATAGTAACAGGGGGAATGGAGAAAATTGGATAGATTTGAAAGATGTTCAGGGAGTAAAATCAATAGGATTTGGTAGTATACTAGAAAATAATAACAAAGAATAGTATCCATTACCAAGAATAGTCTCCACTTACTAAGTGTCAAGCACTGCTCTAATTGCTACTTAAATTTTTTTTCTTGCTTATTCCTATCACAACTCTGTGGGGTAGGCTTTATTCTTAATTTTGTAGATAAGAAAACAAAGATGAAGAGAATTTAAGTAACTTGTCCAAGGTCCCAGGGTAGGGAAGCCAGGATTCAATGTCAGGTCTGTGTTGCTCCAAACCCTGTGAACAGAGGTGACAAAAAGGGGGAATCGATTTGAGACAAAGGTGGGAGGGAGGGAAAGATGATACATTTGGGATCTGTGGAATTTGAGGAACCTTTAGTCATCTGAGTAGAGATATTCTTTTTTTTTTTTAAAGAGAGAGAGAGGAGAGAGAGAGTGAGAGAGGAGAGAGAGAGAGAATTTTTTATATTTTTATTTTTTAGTTCTCGGCGGACACAACATCTTTGTTGGTATGTGGTACTGAGGATCGAACCCGGGCCGCACGCATGCCAGGCGGGCGCGCTACCGCTTGAGCCACATCCCCAGCCCTGAGTAGAGATATTCAAAGGCAAATGGATAAGTGAATATGGAGCTCAGAGGAAAGATCTAGGTCAAGGAATAAATTTGTGAGTTGCCAGCATGGAAATGTTACTTGGTACTATATGGTAGATACAGAGAGACCACCCCAGGAAAGTATGCAGAAGGATTAGAATAGAACTGTAAGGAACATCACTGTTAAGAAATGGTAGAAAAAGAGCCCTATAAAAGATATAACTATAGTGGTAAGAAAAAAGGAGATCAGGACAATAGTATCGTGGAAAACAAAGAGAGTTCAACAGGTCATATTCTACTTGAGGGCCAAAATGTGTGTTTGCATTTATGGTAAAAGTCTATTCATTATCTAAGACGACATTCTTGGTAGACTAATAGGGACAGAATCCCACTTAGCTGATTGAAGAGTGAGTAGAGGATAAGGAAATTTTAATGGTAGGCATAAACAATTTGATCAAAATCAGCTCTGACTCTAGAGTCGACATTATAAGTGAGGTCCTTTAGCTGGATACAGTGGTGCACATCTGTAATTCCAGCAACTCAGGAGGCTGAGGCAGGAAGATTACAAGTTCAAGATCAGCCTGGGCAACTTAGCAAGACCCTGTCTCAACAAATAAAAAGGGCTGGGGATGGACCTCTGTAGTAGAACATCCCTGGGTCTAATCCTCAGTACTGAAAATAAAGAAGAAAAAAGTGAGATCCCTTTACTAAGTTTCAATCATACTAATAGTCATGGGGGTCTCTTTTACCTCTTCATGAGAAGACATATCCCTTTTTGTGTTAGTCAGCCTTCTGTTGCTGTTGACAAAATACTTGAGATAAATCAACTCAAGGTAGAAAGGTTTATTTTTAACTCATGTTTTCAGAGGTTTCAGCCCATGGTTTCTTGGCCTCATTGCTTTGGGCCTCAGGTGAGGCTGAACTTCATGACAGAGAGTATGGGGTGTAGCAAAGCTGTTCATCTCATGGCAGCTGGGAAGCAAAGGGAAAGAAAGAGGAAGGGGCTGGGTATGAGATTTATCCTTTAAGCTCCTCCCCCCACTGCTGTGACCTACTTCCTCCAACTAGGTCTCACCTCTGAGAAAGTTTGCACCACCTCCTGCCAGCTAAGGACCAACCCTTCAACACCTGAGCCTTGGGGGAAACATTCCAGATCCAAACTATAACACTCCCCCTCCAGCTATTTCTTTTTTCCTCCTTAAATTTTCCTGTTCTTAAGTTTCTGCATTGCCCTTTCCTACCCTTCTCCCTTGGATATTCCCTAGGTGGTAAACAGGATGAATCCTGTCCTGGGGGACATATATATGTATATATATATATTTTTTTCCTATCTCTTTCTCTTTCTCCCCTCCCCCACCCTGCAGTACCAGGGATTGAACCCAGGACACTCTACCACTGAACTCCATCCCCAGACCCCTTTAGAAAGTTTATTTTGAGACAAGGTCTTGCTAAGTTGCTGAGGCTGGACTTGAACTTGTGATGCTCCTGCTTCAGCCTGCTATTAGTTGTTTTCTATCTGAAGATCACTAGTATAATCAGGAGGGACATGGGGAAGACATATTGCCAGGGCAAATACATTCCCTTTTTGATAGTTCTCATCACTTATCTTTCTTTCTTTCTAGGCATATGCTAGTTGGGCTCCAGCTATGGAGAAACTCCGTGGGCATGTTTCTGCCCACCCAGACGTCCTCTCATTGGAGAATCGGTGCCTGGCCATGCTCCCCGTCTTGCAGCCCTTGGAGAAAACACATGAAAGCATGTCTGCTCACTCAGACATCCTTTCCTTGAAAAGCCAGTGCCTGGTCAGAATTCTTGATCTGAAGACCATGGAAAAACCACATAGGCATGTGTCTGCCCACCCAGATATCCTCTCCTTAGAGAACCGGTGTCTTGCTACCCTCCCCAGTGTAAAGAGTACTGTGTCTGCCAGCCCCTTGTTCCATTGTCTCCAGATACCTCACATGATGCAAACTGATTTGTGCAGCCTGAACACCAGCAATCGTCTGGTCTCTGAGCTTCCCAGCT
Organism: Spermophilus citellus; assembly: GCF_964194105.1. NCBI lineage: Eukaryota > Metazoa > Chordata > Mammalia > Rodentia > Sciuridae > Spermophilus > Spermophilus citellus. The sequence goes on from NC_138185.1 coordinate 147,332,020, forward strand.
GGAGTACTCAGGGTCTCTCTGAGGGACTAGACCTTCTGACTTGCCCCAAGGTCCTGAAATCCATCTCTGCTACAGAAAGAGTTCAGAAAGGAACTCTACAGAAAGAGTTCAGAAAGGTAATACCTCCAGACACTCATCTTGACTCCAGTCTTGTCTGTTAAATGCTCTTGTCACTAGTGTTTGGTGCCTCAATTTCCCTTTGTACTGCTCTGTGTTTGGGTATCTTCTCTCTTCAGAGCCTCTTCTGAGGTGCTCATTACTTTGGGGCTGTCTTCTTTAGCATATTTATTCTTAACTACAGATCTATTTCAGAGACTAGACAATAGATCAAAAACAGTTCTTGTCCTTAGAAAGCCTCTGCTTATGAGGAGCACCAGTGTGATATTACTCTAGCATACTAGTCAGTCCAATGCTTTTGAAATCAGGCATGAGGTATATCTGTTCTATCAGAGCTCAGTTTTCTGTCTGTATTCTTATAGATATGTTCACCAAACACACTTATGTAAGTACATTTAGTGCACAGGTCAGAATTGATAGACAAGTACACATTGCTTCTGTGTGGACTTGGGGTTTGAGCTGAGGGAAAGCTAACCTGAGCCCCACATTATCTGTTAATAGACAACAAGTAGACAACCTTGGCCAAGACTCAAAATAGAATAGCCTTAGTTGTCTCACCTTTGAAATGAAGTCAATAGAAACATACTTCACAGGGTTATTGTCAGGATTATAACTATTGCCATCATACACTGATTTAGGGCTTTGCAGTTGGCAGAGTCATACATACATTATTCCATTTAATTTCCTAACGACCCTATCAGGGAAGTGGTAGTGAATGAGGAAGCTGAAGTTAAGCAATTCAGGGTTTCTGAAGGATTCATATGGAATTTGGCTCCTTTTCTTCTGACTCTAAAACTATGTTAATATTGTTCTAGAAGGGTGTGAGGGGACCTAGACTCCCAGGCTATGACACCAACAAGGAGATGACAGCTGGGAGGAAGCCCTAAAAGCATCTGGGCAAAGGCTCCGAAGGTTGAGTTGGGAAAGGTGTGGGTGACAGAGCACTAAGTCAGAGACAGGATAGACCCATGCCTATCCATTCGGGGGGATGAAGAAGGGGACTTATGGGTGTTAGATAGAGATGTGGACATTATTTACCTCTGGGAGCTGCCTTAAGATCCGTCTATTTGAGGGGCCATGGGTACATGCTGTGATTTAAAACTACCACTATCCCTAGGGTCATTGGTACTATTCAGAAGAAGAGAAAAAGCCAGAGGAGAAGGAAGGGGCAGAAGCCCCAATGCCTTTATATTGTCTAAGCTTGGGAGAGGAAGAAGAGGAACTGGCCCTGAAACTCACCTCTGAGGACTCTGAATCTCATCTGGAGCCCACTGACCAGGTCCTTCAGGAAAAAAAGGTGAAACTTATAGAGATGGAGAGAGGATGGTGTTGGTGGAAGGGAGGTTGGGATGGAGACCTGGATTAGGGCCCTTCCCCAGGAGGAATATGACCAAGCTCTTATTTATCACTTCCTAATCCCCCGTCCAAACCTCAGTTGGACAGATGTCTTCCTGAACCTGGAGTCCATTTTCTTTGTAAGTTGTCCTGCATGGATGCTTATTACCTTACTCCTTCCTTCTCTCTTCTTCCCAATTCCTAGATGGCTCTCATGAGTTTGCTGTGCTCTACTTTGGCCTCAAATGTAAATGTAAAAGATGCATATGACCCTACCCAGGTTTCCATCCTTGAAGTCTGTACTGAACTTGCTCCCTTGGAGCCTGAGTTCATCCTCAAGGTATTGTCCGAAGGAGTGGGTGGGAATGGGGAATTTGGTTATGGCCTATACGGGAGGTGGTGACTAGCCTTCTGTTGTGGGTGGAAGAAACTTCACTTAGGAAGGATGTAGAATCTCTGGGTGAGTCTGAGGCCTGGTCCCTGGGGTTCTGGGAAGAATGGAGAAAGATAAACCTGGGAAACAGAATACCAGGGTTGGTTAGTTTAGCAAGTACACAATGCCAGGCTGCAAGGGTTATCTCAGCAGATGATGAAATGTGATTGTGGCTCTTAAGGCACTTATAGTGTTGTTAGGAAAGTGAAACACTAACCCCAAATATCATATAAATGCAAGTGGAGTAGTAGAAAGTGAATATTTCAGAATATTAGTTAGCACTTCTTATTTAGCAGAAAAAGGGTGGGAGACATTTTCTGTAAGGCTTTGAAAGAGTGTGGGTTTAATCACCAATTTGAACCTTTGGTAAGTTTTTTGATGGATGTTGATCTGAACCCTCTTCCAAAGAGGGAAGAGGCTGGTTGACTTGGAAGGCAACCAGTGGACTCGGAAGAAGACCTGCTAGAAACGAAATTAAGAGCTAGAGTATGGCTTAACCTGGTTTAATATGCCAAGCCAAGAGGCTCTGGTTTTATATTTCGTAGGCAATATGGAGGGCTCTGGAAAGGTTTTATGCAGGCAGATTCAATAAACAAGCTCTGTGCCCTAGGCAGCTTTGTACACCAGGCAGCAGCTGAATATCCGGGATTTGGCCAATAAAGTCGTGGCCATTGCTGCCTTCTTGCCAGTGTGCCGCCCACACCTGCGACGATATTTCTGTGCCATTGTTCACCTGCCTTCTGATTGGATCCAGGTAGCAGAGTTCTACCAGGTATGGCATTCACTTCCTTGAGCTTTGGCCCTCACTGTGTTTCTTCTCTTTTGCTCACTGCATCCCTAGAGAAAATTCTGAGATAGTTCTGCCTTGCCTCAGCATTCCTCAGCTTTGGTGCCCAGATAGTAGCTTCTCTCTGTACCAGACTGGGTTGCCTAACAGGAAGAGTACTGTTGAGAAGGGTTGGACTATAGTTTTAGAAAAAAAAATCTATCTTATTCTGGACCTTATGTGTATAATGAAAAGAAAAGAAAACAAAAACCAGAGAAAACTACTGACTTGCTCACAATCACTGACATTATCATTTTAGAACTGGTGCTAGGAATTTGCTCCCTATTTGGTGGACACTCAACACCAGAGCCTTGTTTTGTTTAGGAGGGTGTGGTTGGGTCTTTCTTCTGATGGTCTCCTCTCTCTGACAGAGCCTGGCTGAAGGAGACCAGACAAAGCTGGTGCCCTTGCCTGCCTGCCTCCGTGCTGCTATGACAGACAAATTTGCACAGTTTGATGAATACCAGCTGGCTAAGTATAATCCACGAAAGCATCGTGCCAAGAGACGCCCCAACCGTCCGCCCCGCCCTCCAGTAAGTCCCTGCCTCTGCCCTGGTCATTCACAGTCTAGGCCCCTTTTTTTGTGGGAAAGAAGGAACAAAGGAACATGGTGATCCCGGGGTCTATACTCAGTCTGACTGTTTCTACACCAGGAACTAAAGGAGTCTGAGGGGTTAAGAGGAGATGGGTAGAAAGAGCAGGGAGGGCCTCTTTCCCAGCTGGCTTCATTCTGGTGGAGAGGAATTTTTAAGCCTATTGGAATGGTTGTTTCTAAGGATAATGTCCAGTTCCCTGTTTGAAACTGCTTTTCCTTTCCCTATAGAGGACAGAGCCTCTATTTTCTGAGCAAAAGAGATACTTTGCAAAGTCCCTTTGGCCTCTTGAAAGAGAACAGCTTGAGGTGAGTCCCTTGTTCTGGAGTGATATATGTCCTGTTATTACCATCATCATTATTGAAACAGATTATTAAGAAAATATTTATTGATATTACAAAAAAATGACACATTCCCAGTTCGTCAACTCTTCTTTCCTCCTCATCCTATTAATATATCCTAAACTCAACTCTTTTGCCATAGAAGATTCTTTGAGCTTTTTTAACTCCTCACAGGCTGCATTGTGCTGATGCCTCCTGTTTTAGTCAGTTTTGTTTTGTTTTGTTTTTTCTGTTGTGACTAAAAGACCTGACAAGAACAATTTTAGGGGAGAAAAAGTTTATCTAGGGGCTCATAGTTTCAGAGGTCCATAGGCAGCTTGCTCTATTCCTTAGGGCTTGAGATGAGGCAGAACATCATGGCGGAAGAGTATGGTAGAGGGAAGCGACTCACATGAAGATTAGAAAGCAGAGAGAGATTCCACTCACCAAATACAAAATATTTACCCAAAAACCCACCACCTCCAGCCATGCCCTCTCGCCTTCAGTTAATCCCCATTAGGGGACTAATTTCACTGATTGAGTTAAGGCTGTCATAACCCATCATTTCACCTCTGAATGTTCTTGCATTGTCTCACACATGAGCTTTTGGGGGATACCTCACATTCAAACCATAACACCTTCATTTACTTGGTCAGAAGCTCTGTGACTTAAACAAGAGCTGCTTTTCCTTTTCCCTCCGAGAACAAGGATGTTTTGTGTTCATTCTGTTTCTGTCTTTGTTTTCATAAGCCAGTCATCCCATGTTAACCACTAATAACTCAATCTTATGTGAATGAAAAATAGAGACCCCCAAAACCTGCTTTTTTTTTCTTTTTTTTTTGAAATTGGGCCTGTGTTGTTCAGGCTGTCCTCAAACTCTTGGGCACAAGTGACCTTCTTATTTCAGCCTCCTAAGTAGCCAGGTGCAGGTACACCATTATGCCCATCTTAAAATCTGTTATGTTTCTTGTCATGGAAGCTCTGGTTGCTTTTTACCCTCTATTCCTATTCTTTGCCCAAGTCTATTTGGGGGAAAGAAATTTTCTCATAGGTATAGGATGGTCTCAGGCCCTGATTCTAGTGAAGCAAACTCTGTTGGAACTTGGGGCTTTTTCCACAGTTTGAGGCCACCTACAATGCAGTACCAGAGAAAAAGAATCAGCCGAGGTTCACCTTGAAGAAGTTGGTACAGCGACTGCATATCCATGAGCCTGCCCAGCATGTTCAAGCCCTGCTGGGCTATAGGTGAGAAGCTTACGGCCCAAACATACATCCCATCAAGGTAATTCCATCACAGTTCAACATCCATGGCCCAATCCTGGGAGTTCTCAACCCCAGCAACATGCGTTTGGGCAAACAACCTGTAAACATGACTGTCTTTGACTGACTCATCTTGCCTTTTTCATTTCCTGTTAACTTTGAAATGAAAAACTTTTTCTTCTTTGTCCTAGGTACCCTTCCAACCTACAGCTCTTTTCTCGGAGTGGCCTCCCTGGACCATGGGATTCTAGCAGAGCTGGGAAGCGGATGAAGCTCTCTCGGCCAGAGACCTGGGAACGGGAGCTGAGCCTACGGGGGAACAAAGCTTCCGTTTGGGAGGAACTCATTGGTAGGGTGACCTTGCCATTGTGCTCCCTTGTTCTCTTCCTCATTTAATCCACTACATTTTAAACCCCTGACTTCTGTGGCATGATGCAGTTTTTCTCTTGCCTGGTAGCTGCATCCTGAAAATGATTTGATTTATAAAATATCCCATTGACTCCACCGAAGTAGACAGTGGTGCTTGCTTTGAAGTAGTGTTGGCATCACTAAATAGATCATTATTTCAGATGTGATTTGGTGGTATACAAGTCTTATCAACATGTGACAAAAGAGGTTACCTCTTCTCTGACTGTACTTGTATCAACATTGACTCATTTCAAACAAGGTAGGGCTGGCTTTTGGCATATTGGAATCTCTACAGAAACTCATATTTAGGACGTAGGAGTTTTAGGTAATTTGCCCACTCTGAAAAAGGAAAAAAAAATTACATTCGGGAGAACCAAGTTCCTCTTTTTCTCTGAGGTTTTTTTTTTTTTTTTTAAACAATAGAAGGCTCCCCCACCCTCTCTCTGTATATCTTGTTTCGATTTAGTTTCTACTTTCATCTTTGAAAATTTAAAGTCAATTCTCCTTGTTGAAAAACATCTAACTTTACACCTTTTGACCAAGTTTTGTAGACTTCATATTTTGGAACTTTAGAAGCCCAGATGTCTTTGATTCTTTAATCTGTGCACTGCCCATCATAGATTGTACTCAAGGCAGCCTGAACTTCACAGCTGCTTGTCACTATTTCCCACTGTGTAGGTATTACTGGTGGTGTGTATTTCAGAATCACCTGGGAATTAAAACACACATTTACATACGCCCTGCCTGACTGAAACAAGTTAAGGTGTAGTAGGATAAAGGAGCTTGTGTGGCAGCAGGTATAGGCAGAAGATCCTGTGGGTACCATCTTCACTTCCTCCCTCTGGTTAAGAACCAGTGACCCTGAAAATTTAAACTGTGTTGGTTGGGCATGGTGGGTGGCACATACCTGAAATCGCAGTGACTCAGGAGACTGAGGCGGGAGGATTGCAAGAACAAAGCCAGCCTCAGTAATTTAGTGAGGCTCTAAGAAACTTAGTGATACCCCATCTCAAAATAAAAAATAAAAAGGGCTGGGATGTGGCTCAGCGGTAAAAAAAATCCTTAGAACCAAATTAAAAAAAATTATCTTCTTGTACTAATATATTTTATACTCTAGGAAATGCATAAATAGAAATATACAGCCAGTCCAGTATGGTGATACAGACTTGTAACCCAGCTGTTTGGGAGGCTGAGGCAGGAGAACAGCAAGTTTGAGGGTGGCCTGGTCAACTTATTGAGATACTGTTGCAAAATTAAAAAAATTAAAAGGATGTATCTCAGTGGCAAAATGCCCCTGGGTTCAATCCCAAGTATCAGCAAAAAAGAAAAAAATTATCTATATGCACACATAAATAAATATAAAAGAAGGGAATATAAAACATATATAACCATAAGTATATATAAGTCTAAAGTTAGATGTTTTTCAACAAGGAGAAATTGACTTTAAATTTTTAAAGATGAAAGAGGAAACTAATTGGAAGCAAGGTATATACACACACACACATACACACACACACGAAGTATAATGTAAAAATATAAGATAAAATGTAGTTAGGTATAGAGACCTCTTTTTGGAGACCATATGTTTCATTAATAACAAACATTTATAAATAATGAACAATTTTTTTGGAATTAAATCAGTGAATTTCTCAATCTGAAAGATAAATGTCTAATTTTCTAATGTTATAAATATGACTTTATTTCTTATAAAAATGATCTAGAAAACCTTTCATATAGTTTTTCAAGCAACAGTTGAGAAAAACTTGAGATGATAATGGATGCATTCATGCCTTAGTTACCAAACATCATTTACATTATGTCTACAGTATTTTCCATACAGTTTGTGAATCAGAATTATGACTGGAACTGGGCC